>NC_134954.1:28037784-28338070 GCF_965638725.1 Aptenodytes patagonicus
GTGGTACGCGCTTGTGGAAACATGCCATGGAGAAAGAACAAGGTCATACTGGAGAACAATCAGTGCATGATCCCACGAAGCAGAAAAATCACTGCAGTTACCATATAACCAGTCGATAGAGGAGAACTTCCTTGAATATTCTTACCACTCTCAGAATACAGATTTTACCTAAATGGATATGTTCCATCTCCAAGATGACAGTCCACTCCAAGTTCAGCTGAATGTTCAAACAGACATACTGGGTCACAATTAAGGATCCAGTATTCTGCCTGAACATGGCCAGTGTGAAGCATTTAAGAAACAGAATAGGAGAGGAATGGCAGAAAGGGGGACCAGATGATAACCTGATCGAACAGAAGATTTGTATGACTTAAACTAATTTGACAGACAGTAAATCCATCAGCATGGGTACCTCAAAACACTGCTGCTGGGATCTACCTCACATTAGCAAGCATTCAAAAAAATTAACAGTTCACATGGTCCAGAAGTCCTAGATAACAAAATAGCACACGCCAGGAATGTTTAAAAGCTACACTGAAAAGGCATATTGCCACAACACACCTGTTAATCAGTACAGACTCCTTTCACAGAGGTACAGGAATTTAGTTCCAGCTGCAGACATCACATCTTAATTGAACAAACAGAATCTATTTACTGCAGATTTTTCTTATCTAAAACCTTTAAAAGTCTAATAGTGAAAACAACACAAAATAAGAAAAACACTTTGAGAACACATTTAGGTAAACTGGCACACTATCATGAATCTTGTATCAACAATATACTTGGAGCAATAAGAAACATTTATGTAGATATAGGTTCCTTCCCCAAAACACACCCTGTTCCTCCCTCCCATTTTCTGCCCATGCAGTAACAAAACCATACCTGGATCTTTTCGCCCTGGTTTTTCAAAGCGTCTGTCTCCCCTAGAAAGGCAGAACAGAAGTTTCAAATAAGGTTTTGGAACTACTCCACTCATTTTAGGAATGGCTTTTTTTTTTTTTTAACTTGGTAGGGGGCTTTTTTAACATCGGAGCTTGATGGACAGTATCTTTAAAGGTCCAAGTGACAACTGAAATTTTCAGGAACACTGATACGCACACAGCCTTTGGCAGCTAGGTATGTTTTGAAATGCGACCCTAAGTACTGTCAACAATGTTGAGACTAAAATTGAAGCGAATCCTTTAGCAATCCATATTTTCACCTATCATTTCCACTGCAACTGTCATAATTTATATTCTCTTAAAGTAGTTCCTTCTTCCCAGGAACTCAGCAGAAAAATTCTTTGCAAAAATGCTCTTTTACTTGCTCCTGAGTTTCTAGAAACATTACTGTATTGACTCCATCTTAGAAATTCAGACACTCCACTCACAGATACACCTAATCACCCTTCCTAAAGTGTTTTTATGAAGTCAAAAGTTACAAATGGAAGCTGAGCAGACGTATGTAAAAAAAGTTTAAGGGCTAGAGTTCTGTTACCTTTCCTCCCAACTCTGTGATCTGTGCATTTCCCTGCCCCCTCCTCGCCCAAATCCACCCTCCACTTCATCAAAACTTCTTTGGTAGAAACCGCTTTCTCCTCGGCCTCTGCCTGAAAAGACAAAAAACACAAGTGTTTGTACAAATAATAATAATAGAAGTTGAAAGAATCAGGTAGGTTTCCCTTTCCTGGTGTCCCTGTGAACTAATCTTGCAGTCTTAAGCCCCAGTCAAATTATCTGGGGCAAAGGGAAAAAGGAAAAAAGACTGAAGAAAGAGTCTTATGTAAAAATTCCAATCAAGAAGCAGAAGATCAGACAGAACAGGCAAACAATTCTGAAATAAATACTATGCAGAAAAAAACCCAGAAAACAGATACTTACCCAACAGAAATTACCAAACAAGGATGCATTGTTCACACAACATCCACACAGTACATGTACTTTACACTCACAAAAATCAGATTGCTTTTAACGGTGGAATCCAGTATAATGGTACTGCACTGCAGATGTACTCATAATTACTGCTATCAAGGTTAATAAAGGAGAAGGAAGCTTCACCACTATTAAGTTCTAGTGATTCCCAGCAGAAATCTCCCCCAGGAGCAGTGGGGAGAAAAGAAGAATCACAGGATGGGTATAGGCAGGACAGCATGAAGAACCCCAATAGCTATAGAATAAAAATTATCCTCCCCACTTTCTCAAGAAATGATTCTCCATAGGTGGCTACCAAGTATCAAGCCTCAAGCCAAAAAGTTATAGATGTATCCTCAAGTAAAGCATCTTGAAGCACATCTTCAGTGTTTGGGTAGGCGTGGGGTGTTTTGTTAGGAAAAAAAAGAAAAAACACAACAGCAAAAACACCACCCACACACATCCCCAGACCTTCAAGATAGCTTCCAGCACTGTTTAGATTAATGGCTGGGGTGAAGTTTCCAGATCTACAAAAGATAACGCTTCTTCACAAAGTGCTACAGCAGAAGAAATGGGAGATTTTTATCAGCTAACTTACCATTTCAAGGATCTCATGGAAAGACAACAACAAATGAAACACATCAATCAGCTGGTTGTCAGGATAATGCCTTTCCTACATACACATGCAGTCTCTATAGTCAAATCCAAGAACCTAAAAAGCACCGGATAAAGGGAATTCTTGTCTGTGAAACTATCACAAACCTCAGTCCTTTCATATTTCTCTCTTCCTGGCTTCAAGAAAACAAACACCTCAAAGGATGAGGTGCAAACCTGGCCAGGGACCTGGAGGAATAAGACAGAATGACCAAATGAAACAGGAAATAAACACCTTGAGAATGGACTCCAGTCTCTGTAGTCTTCTGAAGAAAGTAATGATAACAAGCCTCTACATCTAAAATCTAACGACCCCTGGATGCATCAAGGAATTGTACAGTATTTCAGTGTCTTATGAAAAGAGGCTCTAAAAAAATGGAAATAATCAAGGCAGTTACAACAGTTTCTCTACTATTCTATACCAAATCTCTTGCAAAAATAAAAAAGTTGCTTTCCAGGCAAAGAAAAAGAAAAGTGATCCCCAGATAATCCAGTCAGGCTCCTCAAATACACACTGATTTCATATCAGGCAGTAAAGGTTGCAGGGCGTATAAGGAAGCCACAAAGTTAATGTCTGTACAATTTCTCCTTCTGCTTCAGAAACAGGATTTAAATATCCTCTTTGGACAAAACTATCCTGTAGCTAGCACCAGCAAAGCAGTTCAGTATCAGACCTCCTGGTCACAGAGTTGCGGACTTCCTTACCACAGAGTTCTGGGGATGCTTAAGTTCAGATGGAGACTGAACGAACTCATAAAAGAAATAACACTGAGATTTACTAAAGACAGAGACCACATCTGGTTCAGGAAATACACTGAGCTGCAAATGTCTGGAAGCTGAGCATATATGTGATGCTTCTTCACCTTTGTATTTTTTACACAGCCCTTACTCTCTTGCCAAGGTGTCTTCTCTTGGCTGTTGCTAGAGACAGACTATTGAGTTAAACGAGCCCTTGCCTGATTCAGCATAGCTGTTCTTACACAAACTCAGGTGGAGACAGAGGAGTTGACTGAGCAGTCAAGGCAAGAGATGAGAGATTAGTATCAGACCTATTATGACTGTACTAGAAACACGAATACCTTCACTGTGGCAAGTCTGATACTACAAGGTTGACCATAGTCACGAGTGCAAAATAAGTTGCAAAGGCAAGAAACAGTAAAGATGTGATACAACATCAAAAGTAGCACAATGTTTATCCAGTTAAGGCATTATGGGTCCCTTAAGATCCTGGAAAAGGACTCCAAGCTGTTATTCTTCACAAATAAAGCCCAGGAAAGTTTAAGCATCTCATGCAATGGCAATCTTTGCCTAGTTTCTTCACCACAGGAAAGCTCTCTTCCTTCCTCTCACAGGAGATGATAAAGCAAAAGCAGTTCACAAGAGAAAGCCACAGGCAGGCAGAGTCAAAACAGAATGACGGCGCTGACTCATCTCACGTCTCTCAGGTAGTGGAGGTGGAAAGCTGCACACTTTTCCAACAGAAACAAAACCAGTTGTCCTTCTCTGTTTTTTACAGTGAGCGACAGCAACATTTGTAGTGCTCCCCCTTGCAGCGTGAGCAAGCATGAATGCACACTGATTACTGACAGCAAGACACACAACTAGCAGAGCCAGAAGGCTGGCGATATGGGAGATTTCATCAGCAAATAAAGCAAATGTCCTGGGTAAGGGGAAGAACAGAATCAGAGTTGTCTTAACAGCAGCATGGCTTATGGCAGCTTTAAAAGCACGTGAAACAACAGCCTGAGAAACCTCTCTCCACTTACACCCCTCTGTGTCACGGTTCATCAGTATTTCAGTTGTGCTCAGCCACCAAAATGGTCTGAATTAAAAGAGAACCTTGCAAAAGGTCCAAACAAACGATCTCAGCAATTCAGTTTAAGGCTGCCTGTGGGGCCATGGTACTCAGCTCCCAGCTGTACTGATATCACAAAGTATCAGACAGGACCTATCTAAGCCATCTTTGTCCTGGTTGTGTTGCCACCCTCCTCCACTGCATTCTACAAAGCACACCGTCCAGGTGGAGTAACAAGATGTGCCCATTCATCAGTACCCAGTAGAAGTACATGTGCAACTCCAGCAGAAACCAAGTAGACCACTGCGTGAGAAGCATACTGCATTAAAACAGATCCTACCAAGCTACAGAAGATAAGTAGCTAGTTAAGGAAAACTGTCGTGTACAAAGTCAGTTATTCAGCAACTATTACACAGATGAGTCTGACCTGAAAGTGCACCCTGGGACACAACTAATAGTGATAACAGAACATATGAAAAATGCTTGCAGAGAGGATAAAACTGCACATTCTGTTTGAACAAACAGTTCGCCATTCTGTTTCTGCGCTTCTAATGAATCTAGAACGACATGCTTATTTTAAATAGAATGCCACTTCCAAAAAAATGCCTGGCACATGAGGAGCAGACTTTCTAAGTGTAGATGTTGCAGAAAGTATTGAATGCAAAGTCAATAGATGTCAATAAACCCTTCCGTCTAAGAATCTAATGGAGCAGCTGTATCATTTGTATTTCACTAATTCCTTAAAAACCTCAGAATGAGGACCCCAATCCACTGGGTATTGTAATCATAACAGCCAAAAGCCTCTAACCTGAAAAACAGATGTCTGAATTTAAGTAAAAAATACAAGACACAAGCAAGAGGGCAAGAAGCAGCACACACTGTCATTCTAATTGTCATTACAAAACCAACACAATACAAGCAAATTCTTGAAACTACAACATGGCTGGAGTTTAGGATCTATGATCATAGCCATAATACTGTGTGGGAAGAGCAGGATAACTATAGTTCAACTACTGCTGTTTAGGTATGAGAACTTCCCACTTTCACACCATTTACACACTTTCCAACAGCAGCAAAGACAGATTACAAAGGGGAAAGAGGGTGGGAGAGGGAAGAGCTCTAATGGGAAGCAAAGTACCCTTCATAAGGGTCTTAACCAAAAAGGAGAATAGCTACAAAACAAGGTGTCTGTAAGCTTACAGCCCATTCCAGGTACTATTTAAATCTCTTCTCGTCTGAGGCTCTTATTCATGAATGTTGACATTCCAGTCCCGCCAGCACAAAGCACAGGGTTTAACTGCACACCACAGGGAGCTCCCAGGAAAACAAGTCAATTAGAAAAAAGGTCATGTGCAAGTAACTTGGTTTTTTTAGAGAATATAATTTCAGAACTAAATAAAATGTTTTGGCTTTCTATGTCCACACAAGGCACATACAGTATTAGCGATGGCAGTTGCATGCTGCAAATGGTTTTTAACAGTAACACCAAGTTGTATTTCAGCACACAGTCATAAAAATTTTAAATGAAAATCAAAGCAACTTCCACACAGTTGGAAATGTGAAAATGATTATTTTCACATCAGCTAAACATAATCATTATCAGTAAGACTTGGGGTGACTATTGAGAAAATATTTACTGACTGTTGTAGCTTTAAATACTGATAAGGGAAGTCACATTTAGAGTTCTAACAATAACCTTCCTTTACCAGCAGTTCATCCATTCTTCCCTTTGCCAATCTGTCACAGATTCCCTCTCACGCTCCCAAATGTCGGAACACAAGTCTGATTTGTGCCTCAGTGAGGGAACTTAATTAAGAAATCTAATCGTACATGCAAATTCTTCCCTGAAGTTACTGTTGTGCAAGTAACTTCAAGACCATAATCTTGATTTGGTAAAGCTGAAGCCCACATTTGATCAGCAGCAGCTTTGTTGCATACAATGATGTAAAGTTCATGAAAAACACCAGATAACCTTTTGAACCCAGGCAATTTTGCAATGCAATAGAGAAAAATGTTTTCCAACTGTTAAGTGAAGCAGTTCATTTAGTGAACAAACTCCGAAGAAATTCCAAGTCCTTTTCACTGTAACTTGAAAAAAACCACAGTACTGCATTTAAAGCTTGCAACTTGCAAGCAACATGTTAGCTTTGCAAGTTAGATGTCAACAGTCCTACACTGAGCTTTTCATAAATAACTATTAGAAACAAAGATCTGAATTTCAAGAACATGACATGTATAATTATGAAAAAATGTACAATTTTGTCCTGGCAGAAGCCCTAATTCGTTTGCTGAGATATAGAAAATTTGGGAAGACTCATGCCTAAAGCCCAAGACTAATTGCTCGTGGAAAGAAAAGGGGAAGAGTGGAAGAAACAAGCAGCAACCAGGATCAATGAAAGAGAGAAAGCTCAGTAATTTACAATTTCAAACTGTATCAAGAATGAAAAATGAATGGGGTAAGGTGGAGAAATGTGTCCTTTATAGCTTAGCAGAAGATAAGAATGACAGAGTAGGCTAACAAGCACAGCATATAACGATTCATACAAATTAAGAGGAAAAAGATCAAATGAGGATGAAAACAAAAATAAGTTAAAAAGATGAATTTTGCACCAAAGCTCTTGAGCTAGTATTTCTTAACGTATCTTAAAAATGAAGTATGAAAAAACAGGAATATATGCAGTAGAAGCTTTCAAACAGTCTTAATACTACTGTATAAATTTTAAGTTCTGTATGAATCAAACTTCATTGCCAAACAAAATTTCCATGCATATAAATAGATTCAATAATAGAATTACTGGATTAGAAGCCGTATTCTGCTACATTTAACCGTATGACCTCTTTGAAACTAGTGGGGGCAATTAAAAAGCAACCCACTGCTCACTGCATAAGGATGATGTTCATTGTTAATGGTACAGCAAGAAAAGAAAGGAAAATTTGATGAAAGAAAAATAAAGGGTTTGGCAAATTAGAAATGGTCAAGGTATCTTGATATTGAAACTAGAGAGCACACTAGAAGTCATATGAACTCAAATCACCAAATTCTAAGCAGCATTCATTTCATTTGCAAAACTAAGCCTTAATGCATCTGAAAAAAAAAAATAGCTAATACATGTATTCCTAGCAAAAGCGGAACATGGATGGTAGCAATGCAATACGCACATTAAAAGCACACAGCAAAAAAGCAACAGCTTTCAAATGCACAACAAAAATATAACAAGGTATATATAAGAGTGTCACCCCACATTATGTATGTGCACATACTTTTTTTTTTTAATTAAGCCCTGAACATTTGGGCAAAGACAATGATAAATAAAGAAGGGGAAGTGACAGGGAAATCTGGGGATAGCCTTGTAAAAGTTTAAATGTATATGCCATAGCTGGGAAGCAACCACAAGATGACAGATGACAATCTACAAATATCTGAAAGATGTAAGCCAAGAAGAAAACAGGATTAAGGAATGAGAACAGAAATGAGAGAACAAATTAAGTCAGAGCAAAATTCTGGTCAAGCATTTAATTATGTATGGCAGTGATTTCTGAAGATGTTATTGAAAATATCACCAGTTAAGGTCATTTAGAATTAAATTAGAAAGGACCCTAAGAGAAACCTCACCTAAGCACCTGCAAAGACAGAGGTTACATGATTAATTACTCCTGATGGTATTTCCAAGTCATTAGCTTCTTAGTATTCTAAATGTAACCCATCATATTTATATGTAAACCCCCAAAATAGTGTTCACAGCAGTACGTACGTTGAACGGGAACTGCTAAGATAAATTCTGGATTTAACAATTTGTTTTGAATCTAGTGATACGGCTTGAGGACATTATCTCAATTCATTTGCAAATGTTTGAAGTGATCCAGGATGAGACATTGACTATAGTGATGCACTAAAATTGGCAAGACTCAAATTTCTCCCAAATTCAGTTGTGTCTTTCCATTAACCTTCTCCTGTTTATTCTCAGGATGTTAATAAATAAAAATGACTTTTCAGAACACTGAACACCATCTACTACAATCTTAATGTTTTAAATACACTTGTGGATTCTTCTCCCCTTTCCCTATAAACTGGTTTTATACCTTTATTAAAGTTATTTCTAACAATTCTGAACCAAACAATTTCCTATTCCACCTCAAAACTACCTTTCCCTTTTGCTTTCCACACCCACCAATCTGACAAAGGCACGTAACACAGGTACCAGATGTGCTCTAAAGTGTGCAGAACAATCACTAAACACAATATTCATTCTCTTAACACCACCTTATTGGAAAGGCTTCAAAGCTTTAAGGGAAACGAAACTGGGCATGAGAAAATCTGGCTATAACCAAGCTCCATCTAACATCTTTCAGAAGCTTTAACCTGGACCACCTGCATACATTGCTGCACACCCCACTAACAGCTCACCTCGACCTCTAGAGGAACTTCGACCTCGAGGAGCCCCTACCACTGTTCCTCCTCCACGTCCCGTCAACCGCAGGACAGCAGCACTGTTTACAGACATCGAGAAATTTCTCTGCGAAGAAGAAGAAAGAGCCAAGGTGAGATTTTATTAAAAAAACAATACCAGAAACACTTATCATTATCCTAAATTTAGCTTAATACCAGCTTTGCTTTCCTTACGTTCATTACAAATTCTCTACAACTGACTAACACTAACAAGGAAAAGGATTCCTTGGAGACATGAGTAGCTGAAGCAGTCTATAAAAGTATACTGGTCAATATTAGTGCTTCCAAGTTACTTACCTGAAATTTCCATGCTCTAAATGTAGCAAGTGAACACCTACTCCTGTATCAGATGATTCCAGCACAGAAGTGATTAGAACATCAACAGCTTTAAACACAGCCATTCAGTTGCAAAAAGATTGGCACCTACCTATACCTGACACCATTAATTAATACCAATTCTAAACTTACTTCTTAAGCAAAGCAGGAAGATGTAAAGAGCAACAGAACTTGAATAAAATTATATTTACCAATCTCTTTTGCAGAAATAAGTCTTTTTTTTCCTCTAAATGTATCCTAGGAGTAACATGCTTTGGGGAAAACTAAGTGTATTTACGACTTCTGAAATTTAAGGGATACTCATTTTAATAAGACAATAAACACCAGTAAAATTCAACTTTATTTTAATATGAAATAATTGCTAAAGAAAAAGCTATTTCGATAAAGAATGGATAATTATAACCAACTCTGGCCCCATTCTCTGAGCACAAAGAGTTGGAAAACTGGGCCAAAGAATTCAGGAGCATGTTCAGAAACATTAACAAGCAAACCTGAATTCACACATTTTGACTGCAAGTTTTAAATAATTAGAATGCAAAGGGCTCCAAACAGCTGTTAGATCAGGCTTCTTGATAGGAACTTAAAGGAGGCAAATTGCTTACGTGAACTCATCTGAATTACTATGACTTTGAAGGTCTTCAGAGACCAGAGACACAAGCAATTATATACTATTTAAAAAACTAAATGGCTAACAGCAAAGCCAACAGACCATCTGAAAGAGTTTTAACCCATTTGAGAAACAAGCCTAACTGCTTGATATGTTCTTCCTACAAAGTAGATCTTCCTTCAAGAGAGAATTGGTAACTAAGTATACTGGGGGGGGGGAATCCAGTCATGCACGGCAAAATAGCAAGGTCAGACTCCAGTAAATCTGATAACCATTTCAACAGCAAGTCAAAATGAACCACCTCCATTTGCCTCTAAGCAAATCACCATCTTTCCTGCTGTTGATACTTCTGCTTTTTTGTTAAGTGGTGAAATATTTTACTACAGAAACAACTTCAAGCTATTGATCAGATTCACTGTGCATAGGAGATTCCTTAATTTTTGATGCCTTATTTTTCCAGTAAGAACAAAATAGTAATCTCATTTCCTTTTCCAATTTTTTTTTCTTTGATTTGCCTGCCTAAACTCTGAACAAATTCTCCTTCCCCTCTGTAGAGCTTGTGGTAGTAAAGATGCAATCCTTGTAATGTGCATAGTGATAATAATCCACATGGTAAGATCACAATAAGTAACAAAAAAGTAAAGTCAAAAAAGCAAAACACACCCTACTATTGATTAGTATATTACTTCAGTGTCCATCCCTGACAATGCAGACCAAAGAGCAAAGCTGCCCCAAAATGGGGGCTCAATTAATTCTTTAGTAGCAAATGGAAGACGTCCCAGGAAACAGATGTCAGAAACACAACCAATGAGGACACAAAAAAATCTCCGTTATATTCAGCAAAAGCTTGAGACTGCCTTACTCCACAAGCAGATAAGATTAAGAGAACTGAATTCTTTCCTAATGCAAATAGGAATTGCGGGGGGGGGGAAGGAAGGAGGTAAAGGAACATACGCTGCATATTGCCAGTGGTCAGTGGTGGAAACCTCTGTTAAAGCTATCTGCAGAAACCTTATTTTCTTCAAAAGACAGTTCCCTGGAAACAGATCTCAGACAAATCTATGATGTCATATAACAAAACTTACTACAAGGTGAATCAGTTGAACTCTAGGTTAGCTTCAGCATACTTATCACCAGGAAAGTGACATTCTACATAAAAAGGATAAAAAGGACCAGCAATTCCGTCCAAAGTATGTCTATGTCCTGTAATAGGGAATACTGTAGCCATAAGTATCTGGCTAGTTAAATTCCACAGGACTAAACAAATTTAAGCTTAAATTCATATAGCTGACATTATCTATCATGCATCTCTAGATAACGCATCTTTAAATCAGCTTGAGACAAGTTCTTCCTGGACATACCACACACACAATTACAATGCTATCAGGTGTATAACTCTCAGGATGCAAGCAAGAATTGCTCTGAATCCAAGCCTAGAGTAAGCCTGACAGGTTCAGCTTCAGCTGAACACTACCCCGAAGTGCACGTGTTCTGATCAGCCTGTCCTCTACAGGACTCCCAAATCTCCATCCCTCAAGTTCCAAGAGGATAATACTACCTTCAGTATTCATGGAGGGGGCACAAAGGTGTTTTAAACTCTGTTTTAAACTCTCTTTATCAACCTTAGATGAAAGAGCTTTCCTGCACCATGACTAGCAGCAAGGCCATTAATATTCACCTCAAGATCACTTCTGAACATGATACTTGATGATGAACAATGTTTGTTATGTCATGGGGAACAAACACCAGCAATTTCTGGTAGCTTAAATAATGCCATTCCCTTGGTATCTCAAATCAGTCACAAAGGGGGAAAAAAGATCTTCAGACAAGAAAAACCAGATTGTTCACATCTTCTGGGTCCCCAGAAAACGTTAAAGGAAAGACTTCTTAAAAAGGGAATATGGACCTCTTCTTTCAGATTAAGGTTTTTGTGGAGATTGTAGAGAACTTTTAAGCTGACGGTGAAGACTCCTGTATGATTACAGGTGAAAAGAAGCAGGAAAAAACAGTGACACAGTGCACAGCACCTCCTCAGAAGTTTTCAAGACTGATGAAACACTGAGCATTGCAGCAGAGGACCACCTATCCCTGAAGCTCAGCAGCACTTACCATCTCATCTGTACCAAGAGGCTACTCAGCTCATCTTCAATACCATAGCCTTAAACTCGTATTATTCCTCTTGGACAGTATCTTGACAATCACCAGAAGTCAATGTCCCCTTTAACTGTAAAAGGCTTGTAGTTTACTCTCCGAAGGACTCTACTATGCATCAGCAAAAAAAAAAAAAAAAAAGTCCAAAAGGTATTTAACACCAAGGTTCAATATTTTGGTGTGCTGCTGTATGTCTGGCTGACCATTTCCTGGGCTTGCTGCCTGAATCCCTCCTGTTCCCACAGGAGAATGGGAGCTGGGCTAAGATTTCCCATAAAAGCATATTCTCAATCTCAGTTTTCTTTTAAGACTAACTATGACATGAATTGCCTACAGTGTATTCACATGAACTTAAACATGACTGCTGATTAAAAGCTAAACTATTAGCATCCTTTTGTCAAAGGACAGCATCCTAAAAAGACACAAGAAATATTAATCAACTCTGAAGAGGAAGGAATTCCAGAAGAGGTGAAGAGGATATGCCAGAATACCCAGGCACAAAAAGATGATGAAAAATTCAAGAATACAATAGCATGCGGCAAAGGAAGGATTATGCTCCGAAATCTTAAGAAACTAATACTAACAGTCCCCACCTCTGCAAAAATCAAATTACACTCAAGTCAGTAAAAATACTCAGCTTTCTATTAGAAAACAAACAAACAAAAATTCAAACCACAATATTCTGAAGAAAGAAAAGTGCTAAGAAACATGACAAACCAGAGAGCAACTGCAAAAATCAGAAGTTTTGACAGCCATAAAGAGGGAATCAATTCAGCGTCAAAAGTCAGAGGCATTTTTCTCTGTAACTGTAGGACAGTTTTCTCTGCTAGGAATCGAATTTAAAGCAAGGGCTTTCAAACTACTCAGATCAGTCACCCCTGAAATGGAATCTTTGTTGACTACCTGTTCTCACTCTTATCTTGTTCACCAGTTAATTATATATCAATAGAGACCAAACAAGGAAATAATCAAGCAACTGCTTACATACAAAGTAGTTAAGAGTACTGCACCTTCCTAAGAAATGTTAACAGTCAAAAGACTTCAACACTTCTCCAAAAACCACAAAACTGAAGTTACAGAACTTAGACACTTCTTCTACAACAGAGAAGGTGTTCCAAGAACTGTAGAAGAAGTTTCACTGACCTGAAAATGCTGTGTACTTAAGAAATAGGTAATACTTCCCAGAAGATGATCCTGGATTTAACAAGTTGACTTGTCTGCCATCAACCAAACATCATATGAAAAACATTTTTTAAAATTTAAGACAATAATTAAGCCGGAATGGAATTTAAACTTTACACTAACACAGTATGCTTTCATAATTTCTTTCCCTGAAATCTACTAATCTCAAATTTTATGTTTTTTTTTAATGGAGGCGTACTCTTTATTTTGCCTTTAGACTAATGACAACCTAAAGATTTTTTTTTTTTTTTTTTTTTTAAAAGGAAGGATACAAACCTGTTCTTCTTCTGTAAAAGGTACAAGTGCCAGTGGTGGCAGGGGCTCCTCTTGTAAAATAGGCAGAAACTCCTTATCCAGAAGGTCTGAAGGTATCTGTATGAAAGGAAAATAGCATACAAATATACCCAAGTATTTCCATTTCACGGATGATACCACATATTTTGATTTAAAAAGAAATTTTTATCCTGCCAACTCCGTCTCCATCTACCCAGTACACCAGTACTTCCAATAACATTCACTGGGGATGGGTGTAACTCCACTGCAAATTTACGCCCCCCAGAAAAAATATTCTTACAGACAAAACTTCCAAAGCATCCACCACCCACAACTGTAATATGTAAAGTATCAAGATCATACACATCAGAATTCAAACTTCCACACCACTGCAGCTCAGATTTGAATCAAGTGAAATTTCATCTGGTAAATTAAAGTAGTATTGCTTTAACTTCAACACACTTTTATAAGCCAGATTTTTATTTATATATTAACAAAACTACCATATATAGCACAGAGGTTGGATTTGATTTAAAGTCAGCATTTCCAATTTACAACCAACAAGTAGAGTAAAACAACAACAAAAAAAGTAAAGTGAAACTATAGGTATGGATTTATTAAGTAGAGAACACTGATGATTTAAATCGAAATAAACTTTAACACTAATTTTTAATCAGTCCAGCGTCAGGTGGAAGCTCCATCAGCAGATGTGACCTTGAGCATGTGGACAAGAAGCTGCAATTACAGCCAACTGAGCTCTAATTATGCCAAGAGAACCGTTTCAAAAATATCTAGTTCACAATACTAGAGATAAAGACTTATCCCAATTTTAATTGAAGAAAAGCAACCTAGGGGTTTATTTTTTCATTTGGGTATACGCTAGCAGAAGTCTTCCTGCTTTCAATCAGAGCATCTTTTAATCAGAGCTACAACTTTGCCTAATCTTCAGCCAGCAAAGATTGAAGATGACACAGTGAAAAAGGACTAGGGTACAAGATACAGCTTAAAAACATCCCATCCAGTAGTTGACTAGAAACAGTGTCAAGAGTCCTCTCAGTCTCAGTAACTAGAATTACTCAACACCATGAAAATGTGTATATCAAAAGCAAGACACACTCTAATAATAACGCCCTTCTGGCAAACACACGGGGAGAAAATATTCTTTTGGACCATTCATAACCATCGGAGTGCTTCCTGTAACACAGGGTATTAATAGGTTGTTCTGAATCAGTCACAACTGTAGACGTCTTAGCATCATCTGATATAACGTACACAAATTGCAAAAAACAATGACCTCTGACAGGCTGACTTATTCAAGCATAACATCAAGGTCTAAATCGCAGCTTCTCAAAGTAGAGCACAATAATTCTGCATGTTAAAGCACGGCTTTAAGTTATAACACAGTTAACAGCTTTAGAAAAACTTTTGACATGTGGACAAGAAGCTGCAATTACAGCCAACTGAGCTCTAATTATGCCAAGAGAACCGTTTCAAAAATATCTAGTTCACAATACTAGAGATAAAGACCTAGAATCTTGTGTATAAGCAATGCAGGACTCCCGGTATGAAAATGTCAGCACAGTCATGGTAGGGTAAGAACATGGAGGTATGTGTGCACATCTATAGGCAAAGCTAAAGGCACAACCTGACATAATTTCTTGCAGTCCCTCCCTGACTCGAAGGTAAGGCTCTCGGAGGGATTCAGACTTGCAAGTCACTATGTGCCTGCTGCAACAATAAACCAACCTCTGTCACCATCTACAGAAAAACCTAATGTTTACAAATGCACAGTGTATGAATCATTTGCCTGAAACGCTCTCAGAAATTTGACTTTTGTAGCACTGCGAACCTTCATTTGAAATTAAACCAGAGGGAAATACTTGACTTTCTACACCGCTCTTTTGTATTACATGTACTACATTGTATTTGTGTCCCGAGTCCCAGAGAAGTTAACTGCTTGAGGACTGCTCTCATTGGGCTAGTTACCTGCTAAAGTGAACTGCCTTAAGTCAGGATAAATGGGGAGCTCTTGCCATTTTTAGATGATCTGCTAATATGATTTATTGCCTAACTTTCAAGCTGAATCAAATAACTATTTTACACTATATTAAATAAAATCCTACTGAGGCAAGCAAATCTGCACATCTGCAAGGAGACTTTAACCCCCAGTCATCTGTGGCAGTGGGACTGAATATGGCAATCAGGTTTTTTTGTTCTCGGGGGGTACAGGAAATTGCGTCTAAAGTGGCAAAAAGAATCAAACATAATGAATGCAGTAAGAGTGGAATCAAACAAGCACACACACAAAACCCCCACACAATCGGACCTCTTCAGTTCTTTGCCAAGGGATACACAATTTCTTTGCCCATAATCACAAAATACAAGTAACTATTCCTCATCACAAGACTGTCATTAGGAATACACACATCAGGACTTCTTCCTCTTCCTGCTCACCTTATTATCCTTTAGAAAAAGTGCCAACATTTCTTCTCTCCCATAGCGATAGTCTGCTAGTTTGTACTTTGGCAAAGCCGGAGACAGAGGAGGGGATGTCACGCTCCCACCACTAGACAAAGCTCGAAGCCTAAAATAAAGCAGAAAAGCAATGAAAACTGAATTGAGGAGAATGTGTCTTCACCTATGCTATCATCCCTCTGCACATTTACGAATTTGACACAAATGAAATAAATCCAGTACTGAAAGTAAAGGAAAGACATTAACAGTCTAACTTTAAAACTCTAAAATTTGATGCTTCAACAAGAAGAATGGAAGAGCTTCCCTCATTTTTCCCATAGCCAGGAGAGAGAAAGGAAAAAAAAAAATTATTCCCACGAGCACATCAAGGAATTCAACTCATCCTCTGGAGAACTCTTTTATGTTGACTATATAGCAAGCTAGCTACACACCTAAAGCCTTGACTAAGCTATTTACATTGGCTGCACAAAATTCAGTTGTAAATCTTCCATAGATATTAATGACAACAGCTTCTTTTTGACAAGAAAAATTCTTACCACACTAGGGACAGTGCAGCAAACATTAATCTAAGGAAAAAGTTTATTCAGATGTTTCGCAAAGTTTAACAAACAGTATAGGACGGTAAATTTTGCAGTGAGGTTTCTTCTTATGTCTCTGGAATTCTACTCTACTCGAAATACCTTTTCCAGAACTTAAAATTAATAGCATTTTTCAGAGAGCACATACATCATTTAGCTTAGTGTCTCAATAAAAAAAGATGTACAAAATATAGCCAGTTCAGAGACATTTCAAGCAGTAATCTAACCTACGGTAATAGATAAATATGCTATTAAGTTTGGTCCCATCCCACACAGGTAAGCTACTCAACTTCTTGCAGGTAACATCTTCTAGTTGTATGATATTATTCCCACTCCGCAGGTAGATTAGTCTCATTCTATACAATCATTTCCTCAGCTACCCAAATACCCTGTATTTTTAAGTTTGGGTAATGTTTTACAAAAGGATGTGTGTCAAGAAACAAAACCCAAACCACTTTCCTACATTCTCCTTGATGTGCATCTTAGACAAGCAAAACAATGAAAACTCTTCTCAACAACCGCAAAATCCTTGGAAAGGAAGGTGCTCTAAACTAAAACACTGATTCAGAGGCTACCTTTCACCTAATTATTGAAGCATGCTTTGATTTGTTTTATTGCTCTTTAAACAGAAAGGAAAAAGTAATTTGCAAGTCAAATGTTTATCTTATTTTTTTAGTTTGGTGCCACCCAGTGGCAGTTTCTTTACATACCACTTCCAAACAAAAAAAGCCTGGGGAGGCATTATTCAAAGGATTAGACGGCTCAGTTCAATGTTCAACTCCAATCCAGATCAAATGTGACCGAGAGTTTCACTATTAAGTGATACAACAGCATACGTGACAGACACGACTATACTGCAACCCAAAAGAATCATTATAAATCTTAGAATTTTATTCCATTATTCCTGCAGAAATCTAGTAACTCACTGAATATATACTTTCATACATAATCTGATCTGTTTTTTAAACTAAACGGAGACTGAAGTCCCCTCACTATGACACAGCAATCAAGTTACTGTTGAAATATGTACTTTTTTTAGAGTTGCCTTCCCCCTTCTCTTTTTTTAATATAACTTTGGCTTTCATCCATCAATGAATCTAATCATGTCTGTCTCTTACACTGAAGAGCAGCACTCCAGTATAAGATATCTGCCTGGTGGGTGTATTTATAGATAGTGATAAAGTCACTCTTTAACCTTCTTTCAATCTAACAAAATAGACTGAGCTCTCTCATTGTTTGCCAGGCCACAAATCATGTCTTTCTTCTTTGTTGAATACTCTCCAATTTTTGTACATTGTGTATAAAAATGTGTCAGCAAAAGTGAGTACGTTATTCCAGTAATAGTCTTACCACATGCTATGCAGCAATTATATTTCCTATAATCACTCCACACTCCCATTTACACACTTAAGGATCACATCACTCTTCAGAAACCATCCGGAATTCTTGTTTGTAATTGCAGTCACCAACACTTTAACAAGAAATTGGAACAAATACTGAACAATAATCGCACCTGTGCAATTACTCTTTAGCAAAAGCCAGGACAATGCATGTCAGACAAGCTGGAAAACTAACAGCTGACAAGATTATTGCACGTCATGGATTCCCTTTAACACAATAGCTCATTTTTCCTGACACTTTTCAGCGTGCAAATGCAGGAGACTATGACATGAAACGCACACTTTTACCATATTCCATATAGATTTTTTTTTTTTAAATACTGGGGGAAAAAAAAAGCTTGCTTAGCTATAGATTTAAGTCCAGTAAGGACAGTGTAAGAACTTCCTTATTAACACATGGAAAGACCAAGCAAGTAAGTTGTCTTCACTTACCTTTGTGTATACCTCTGAGATCATAAACATTATTCCTCCCTCAGATATTTGGTAGCAATGTGAATGTTATGCCCTACCATAATGTGAAACCCAACTCATTTCATACACAATGCCAATTTACAAAGTGAAGACTAATTTTATAATATTGCTTTCAGTCACAGGCCAGGGACTGAGGTGAAGCAGTATGGAACAACAAAGACATTACATCCCATTCAATCTTATAATCGATTCAGTCCCAAAGAACAGAAATTCACAATGTTTTTTTAAATTTTTAGACAAGGTTCCAGAGTCTCACAGAACAGAAAAAACTCACCATTCAGGCCCAAAGTTAAGTGTCTGAGTTTCTGCTGCCATTTTTTCCTTTTCTATTCCTCTTTTTTAAAAAGTGTGAACCTGAAAAATAAAAATGTTTACTATGAAGACAACTGGATTAATACAGTCCTTCATAAATTTCTTCACAATACAAAAGCACACCTGGTCATGCAAAGAAATGAAAAAAAATTGACTACGTGGATTTTTTTTTTTTTTTTTTTTAAGGAATCCATTTCAGCTCTCTGACAGATTAATTTACTAATATAGGAGTAACTGCATCAAGATCTCTTCCCTAAATTCCTCTTTTAACTGCTCAAACAGGACACTGGATCAGGGTATCTGAAGAAACAATTTGTACAAACAGTCCCTTTTCAAATCAGTGATTACTGCAAGACAACCAAGCACGGAGAATTTGATGCATAATCCTCTTCTGTGAGAACAGTAATGCTTAATTAACAGAATTGCAGCTTCCTGACAATTACAAGAGGATAAAAAACCCACTAGAATTACAGCAAGAAAGATTTGCCCGTTGAGTGGCAGAGTATTCAAGAAATTTCTACTGCTCATTCTTGAAAAATAAGCCTTCTAAAGATTGATTACATCCAATGCTGTGACATCCTCCTAAATCTGCAGGCAGATGACAGTATTTCTCTCATTCTTGGTTTTATTAAGCAAAAAAAAATGCACAACTTAAGACATCAGCTACTTCCATTCCTATTAGCCAAGGTCCTGCAGACATTAGTGAAGGTCAGGTCAAGTTCCTATGTATCAAGTGTATGGACAACAGCAGATGAAGCCATAACTGGAGGGAAAGAACAAGACTAAGGGAAGGCTATGAAGTTTTCTCTATCAGAGCCAAGTGCAACCCAGGCAGTTCTGGAGAAGCATCTTTTGCAGTAAGAAAATACAGCTCCTCTTTCCTTCCAGCAACAGCAAAATCCAAATCTGCAAAGGAAGGGGTTTTGTTTTTTTCAAAATCAAACAGACAGTAGCCAAAGCCTAAACAAAAAAAGGATTTGAAGCATTACCTACAGAAACTGGTTGATTAGACTTCAAGAACCCATAAAGACAGATGGTAGGGAGGGAGCTTTGCCATATCAGAACCCTGTTCCTTAACAGACCCAAGAACTAAATAAGGAGCTTCGTAAGTTTGTCTATACTTTGCAAGAAAAGGTGACGGAAAAGAAAAACAAAACATAGGGAGATAGAAGTGGAAAGGGCATTAGTTACTGAAGAAAAGAAAAAGACAAAAACAAACAAACATTTTTTTCTTATATATATGCTACTGAAGTAATGCTATTAACATAAATAAAAAGAGTAATAAAAAAAAAATCAACAGCCCGAAAGCTAGAAAATGCCAAAAAAAACCCCCACGCTAAAACTGCTTGAGCAGATTTTACCCAAATCTTTTGGGCATAAGATTACAAATAGCTGTAAAATTCCCTGCAGCCTAAACCTACCAACCAACGTTTTGCTCATGTATTTTTACTACGTACCATATTAACTTTTTCCCCATACACAATATAATTTATATACAAATCGTAATATTTTTATTTTCACAATAACCCTAAATAATGAAGTGGGATTATCCCCACTACATGCACCAGAAGCTAATACAAAAATATCCAGCTATTCTCACAGGCCTAGTATGAGATGATTTTGGTCTGATTTGCGTTGCCTTTTTGAAGCAGCCAACAGCTCATTAGAAAGTTCATGGTATATGCATTCATCATTCTGCAAATCAAAATACAAGGTTAGGTACCTAAAGACGACATAACAGCAGCCACATGTGAAAATATTGTGGGGCAATTCAAGCAAACCATTGCGCACACTTTGGCAGAGACAAGCCTCTAACACAATCCCTAGTAGCCTTAATTGGATGGCTGTCCCTTTGCTTCCTGCAATGCCTGTAATCCTTCTGCTGGGGGAGTGGCGGGGGGGGAGAGCTTTCAGATCAACCCATGTGGATCACTAGGGAACCTGGGATCTTTAGCTCCCAGCATCAAAGCTAGCTTAGTATCAGTAACACCTAAAAGGCTGGCACTGAATGTTAAACTACAATGAAAACACAGATGAAAAGC
The DNA here is from genome assembly GCF_965638725.1 of Aptenodytes patagonicus. Classification (NCBI taxonomy): domain Eukaryota; kingdom Metazoa; phylum Chordata; class Aves; order Sphenisciformes; family Spheniscidae; genus Aptenodytes; species Aptenodytes patagonicus. Next base: position 28,058,397 of record NC_134954.1, read on the forward strand.
ACCAGATACAAGGATAAAACACTAAAAAACAGTTAAGATCGAGCCATTTACTAGTTTTGGATCCACTGGGCCCCACCCTCTTCAGCCTCTGGGTTTCCTTCCCAAAAATTGAGGATACTGTGTCACCTTTCTCTACTAGACTCCTAAGTACTTTAGTACCTACAAGCATACTCAAAGCCTGCTAATCTCATCCCATTGAGCTGCAAAATGCCTTTCCTTGTCCCTCATTTTGGCCACCACACTTTGTTTGGGAACTCTTTACTGGCTTCCTCTTCTGTGTTGCATTCAGATAAGTTACTTCCTCCCTAGAATTTCTGACTGTATGAATTTTGAATTGAAAGCGAGACACCTGTAAGTGGATGAAATTGTAGCTGAACAGAAAAAAACCCAGATCTGCAGATGATTTGAGTAGGTGTAGCAGGTGAATTTACTCTAATAGGCAACATTACCCAGAAATAAAACATACATGAAAAAGAAGTTACAGGCAAAGCGGAGAGAAAACCATTGGAAAGGAGGCACTCTGGAAATAGGTAATGATTTGGGAGGAGAGGGGCAGAGGAACAGGAAAAAGACTCAAGAAGGCTAAGTGTATTCCTCTTGTGCGCTTGCTGTCTTAGCTGTGTCAGAGCAGACAAGATAGGGAAAGCAAAAACTATGTGCTGCTTCTGCTGGTTCACAAAGCAGCAGTCAAAAGGTGAGAGCACGGAAGCCAAACTGGAGAGGAACCTCTGACAGGGACTGCACAACACACAGGGTTGGTGTGTCAAGGAGAAGCTGTACTAACTGGAAAGGCAAGTTGGGGTGGACTATATGGCGCTTGCATTGTGAGAGGAAAGAGGCAGGGTGGAGCAAGAAAAAGGGTGAGGAATTAAGAAAAGGGAATGAATGATCAGGTCATTAAATTTAACTATTTTGGCCAAGGAAAAGGTATGAATTTATCAGATCTTTATTATCTAGATAACTTTCTTAGGCTCTAAACTTCAATATTAATAATTAAAATGTTAATTTTGGTCTTTTTTATCTATGCTGCCTCTTTACTAATCAAGCATGACAAATCACAAAAATAATATATACCTAACACATTTCCTCCTTGATATAATTTGATGAGGGAAAAGCCCTTTTCTGAACCGCTAGGGTTTTGTAAATAAAGATTTTCTAAAAATTAATGGCTATTGATTGAGGAATCTGCACAGCCACAGATTTTGTGTGGGCAAAGAGCACACAGGGACAGCCTCAAGTTGAAGCAAGAAAAACTGAGGCCATATTTTGATATGTCCAGTTAGCACTGCTGCTTGGGCAAGAATGCTACCTGGGGACTTCGCAACACTCCTTCAAAAGGGACCTTTTCTCCAAGGTTTTCTTCAAATCAGGTCAATCGTTGATCAAGGTGCCAGTGCAACCCTACAAACAGTTGCAGTTTTCCTGCATATTTGGGGAAAAATGGAATTGCTTCACAAACTGGAACTGGGACCCCATTTTCCTGGGGTGGTACCGCAGCCACCAACCCGCTATCAGCACGCAAGACTGAAAAGAGAAGAAATCACATCAACCCTACCATCAACCTGTGGACTAGCAAGGGAAAAAACATCCTTTCTATTTTGTCAGCAGCTTAGTACTTTCTAAGTCAGAAGTCCATCCTCTGAGCAGACACAAAATGTAATCCAATAACATTAAGCATTTAAGTGGCTTTCACTCACAATTAACAGGTAATATTATAGGTACAGAAGTTGCTATCAGCACCACTCAACTCATTTCACTGGTTTGCTTTAGGTACAATGGCTGTTTTACCAAGCTGACAGTTTTTTAAATTATTTTTCAAGCTCACTATTTACTACCTGACAAATCTATGAAAGCTCTCAGAAACATCTGCTTCAGATACAAGTCAGAACTTGATTCTACCAGCTAGATTTGTGCGTTAAAATGCATAAGAAGATGTTTCAGTTGAAAAAAAAAAAATCTAAGGAACGTCTATAATTACTGTGACACATTTTGGCCACAAGCTCTGGTCTTTTAAAACATATCACTATCTAATAAATATCTAGGCAAAAAGCTGTTTTTCAGAGACTTGAAAGATCTAAACTGACATGTTTTCCAGACTTTGCTCAACCTCAGGATTTACACGAAAATGCCATTTTAAGGTTTGTCCCTTACTCACGGGCACTTGAGTTAAGATTTTCAGGCAATGTTAAATTCCTACATTTCCATTACAGAATTCTGTCGGCTTGTACCACATGGCAATCTGTCTCACAAAGATGTTTTGCTGCTTTGGATAGAGATAACTTGAGATGCTAAGAATCAGTTTGAGTCTAAGCAATGACTGCATTCAGGTGTGCCCATCTAATCTTTCCTACAGACAGAAAAAAAATTAAAGATTTGGACTGTCACTGCAATTTATAGCTTTGGGGCTGCTGCTTGCTTGGGTTTTTTATTAACTTTGGAGACCTAAACCTTGGAAAAAAGATATACCACTGATCCTGCCTATACACAGATATTTTACTTTGAAATGGTCTACTGTTTGATCAGAGATGTTTAGGAAGAAAAGTATCATTTCCTTGCAAGGTAATTCTGTTGCTACTGTAGGTTTGAAACAGCCTTTTTAACCTAGAAATTGGCTGAAAATTTTGAGAACCAAAGAACACAACGGAAATTTAACGCGAGCAGATTTAAGTGCAAGGAATTAGGTTCTCCTTAAATAAACTTGGAACAGGAATTTAACAGCAGTGTTCCACCATGCAACAGCAACATTACATCAAGATGATAAAACTTCACCTGCCACAAGCAAGAAAATATTCCACAGGCAGCTACTACAGCTAGCTAATTTCAGTGCCAGTAACTGCGTTTTAAAAAAATTAACAGGTTGACTGAATAATTAATGCTGATTTCCTCTAATTCTTGAAATATTAAAGAAGATCCAGAACTGTATGCAAGCTACCTTTTAAGTACAGTGGTAAACAGGATGACTCAGGTGGCTACACTACCAGTCTGTTTGATATTAATCATTGGCTAAAGCAGACAACACTGATTAAAGGACACTGACATAATTAAGGCCAGCCAACATGGATTTATGGAAGACATTCAATCAAAATATACTTTTGTAAGATTAGAAATTTCATTGCTCAAGCAAGTAGGTGAAATAAAATTTAACTTCTGCAGGACATTTCAATTAAGTAGAATGCTAAAAAGAACAAAATCATTCAGAACCACAAGACGAGTCTCAAATCATCACAACCTATTTTTTCTTTTATCCTTCTCTTCTAAAGAATCTACAACAACCCATCTCAGAAGGCAAAATATTCTCAAAACAGAGAAAAAGGTAAGGAGCTATCCTCTTCTTCTATAGAATCTGTAACATTGGCCCACATAACTTCTAAAACCTGAGGATGACAAACATGGATATGGTAAATAATGGAAGTGACACGTCATCAATAATACCATTATGAATTATTCAATTACTCAGTCCAGTATAGCAGGTTGCATTCAATAAAGCCAAGCATACAATCAAAAGACTCACAAGAAGAAAACATAGGTGATACACAACAAATGCAAGACTATTCTGAAAAAACAGTCCTGAAACCAATCTGAGATTTATGACATTAATCAGCTGAAAAGGAACATATGATACAATATTGACTAGAAGAGCTAACAGAAAACACCGAATACAGAAATAAGGAAATTTAGAGTAAATATATAGTGGATTTTATCACTGCAGGGATACTGTGTCCCGTTCTGTTGTCCGTAAGGCAAGAAAGCTGATAAATCAGGTGTTCAAAAATTGATAGAACATGACAGATATGCCTTACAGTGGGGAAGAAAAACCACACCAAAGCTCTATTTATTGAGCTCTGAGAAAAATTTAAGTATCTTGTTCAGTCTGTAAATGATCATGCAGGTAAAAAAGGCTGAAGACCCAAGTTTATTCAGTGAAGGGACTGAGGCAAGACATTCAGAGATAAACAACAGAGTAAGTTGTTTTCAAGGTCAACACTAAATGATTTTCTAAAAAGTATGTTCTAGTTTAAACAGAAAATTAATCAGAAAAAAAAAAATCCATTAGTTACATTACACAAGATGCCAGACGAGTCACAGTAGTCCCTTCCGGCTTACCAAGCCTTTATCCTGATGAAGGCGGTAAATTTTTCAAGGCCTATCTACCCACATGCCAAGAGGAAGTTTTTCCTAAGGGAACAATGTCTAAACCATCCACTTCTCCAGAAACTATGCCTCTATTATTACAGTTACATTTTTAGATCTCCTAAAGTCTTATAACCTTCCTGTCTCAAATCATTGCAAAAGTGTTCCAATCTCTCAGCAGTTTCTGGTCAAAAATGGTCCGTGACATTCTCAAATGGCAGGACCAAACTGACTGCCCTCTGCTCACTTCATACAGATCCACCTAAAGCTTCACGGAGTGCTGCAGCATGCTGCTCCACAGTCAAGAATGACAAACACCAGAAGTAGGCACTGAAGCTCTTCTGGGATAGGATTACTAAGGAGACCTGCACACCTAACAAAATTCAAGAAAAATAAAGAAGCATTAAATATCACAATTCCAGATATTTCCTCCTTTCCTATCTACTATTGTGAACTTGGTGGTTAGAGGTAGGTTAGTGAACTATCCACTTCTTGCTTCACCTGCACACGAACAAACGTGAAAGCTTTTCCCAGTTTCCCCACCAGAAAGCAGTGTGACCTCCACCTTTATTACAAGACTTCGAGCCAAGGCAGACACCAGCAATTAAGCTCCAAGCAGAGTCAGGGGACCACACCCTTGGCTCTGCCACTGGCTGGAACACAAACCACTTCTCATTCCAAATCCTGTCCCAAAATCCTGCCAGCACTCTTGTTTTCCAGCTGAAAAATCACTTCCACATCTGTCTACCTTGTACATCAAAAATTTGCTGGTAGGTAAATATTTAGCCTGTGCCATTCCACAAGATGTTACAGATCAGGATGCTGAGTCTGTCTACCTGCTCCTCAACAAGGACAGTAGCCAGACTACATGAATACAACCAAAACCACATTGCAGCACCTCTCTCCCACTCGTCACACACATTATACAGACCATACATATATTCAAAGTGGCAGAACAAAGCTTCAGACTACATTCACTGAAAACATTCATTGAATTAACAGATATGGGTTGTTGTGGGTTTTTTTGGTTTTGTTTTTAAATGTCATTTACATAAGCAGTTTCTTCAGGCTTTGTAGAAATTCTGTCCCCCCACCCCTTCTTTAGGTTTCCTACTCATGCAGTTCTGAGACGTCCTATACTTCAGGAAACAAACATTCAACAGTGAGAAAGCGTCTAATAAAAAGTCCTAACAGAGAGAATTAGTATGTGTATCAGATTGCATATGTTCATCAACCAGGAAGTCAGAAGGTAACTTGTTACTACATATGAATTACAACACTTTTTAATAGCTTATCACTTTTCTTCTCTTTATGTTAATATTGCTAAAGATATTCACTTGTTTTGATCTAAGAACCATATCTTTGTACACTGACTTGTGATGTTATCCTGATCCTGCCTTAGTACTCTTAAAGCCTAGTATAACATAAATAGAGAAAATTACATATACAGATGATTCAGCATTAACTAAGCCTAATGCAAAAGCTTCCACTGGTTTTAAATTGGAGGCCCAATTCAACTACCATTATTAAATCAAGTTATTAGATGCTTTTACTTAAAATACTTGCCATATGCTACTTCCATGATCAACCTCATTCACTTTCCATCACACACATTATTCAGTCTAACACTGATGTCAGCCCTGCTTTGAGCAGGGGGCTGGAGCAGACAACCACCAAAGGCTGGTCTCTTCCAACCTAAATCATCCTCAGATTCTACTATACATGGCTCAAGAAAAATCAGTTTATATATCCATTACTTGCCAGTCATACCAACTCCTTGCCACATGACGTTCTGACTCTAAGTCTGAAGTTACATAAATTCAGCTATCCATTCATCATCATAAAACTTGACCCAAAGTAATCTTCACAGTGTACAAAGTGCATCTTTTCCTTCTGTTTCTTCCAATCTGAACTGACACACTATCACACACAGACCGCAAATCTGCTTTTACCCAATCTGATCTAGACATGGACATCTATAGCCTCTGAGTCTCCCAGTCACACAAACCAGTATCTTTGCATTCTGTTGATAGTATTTTATGATAAAGTGTTTCAATTTGTTGTCAGTGACAGGAGGAAAAAAAAGTATTTCATAGTAACCACAACTTGAAACAAGTATTTCTCTACTGAATAAAAAGGACCAAATACCCAGTAACAGAACATTACCTTCACAAAGTGCAATGCATCATGCTTACTTTCACTGTAATAACAGCTATTTAACATACAAAAATAATTTTGTAATTGGTTTCTTTTCCTAACATGTTATATGTAAGCTCGTTTATCTGTTTATAATGACAAATTACATATACAAGAGCCACTGTTGAAGGCATCAAGTAATCATTCTTTTTTGCCTAGATTTTTTAAAACATACGGCCAAAAAGATAGAAAATCATAACGCACAGCTTTAGTAATCAGCTGAGGGAATCAAAAAACAGTAAGTGATCCAAAAAGTATTGTCAACAAGACAAATTTTCTACATGTCCATCAAAACTTTTCATTGACCTATATACTCTACTACCTCTACAGAGCTCCCGATATCCCTTCTGCTTTTCTCCACAATCCTGAAGTCTACGTATCCAGCTTCTATATATTACAAGCTTTAAGGATTGCAGGAGAGGCTCACTCCTGAAAACACACACTTTGATTTCATGCTTGCCAAAAACCTCAGATGCATGAAAACAATTCTGCGCATCCTTTCCATACAAAAAAAAAAAAAGCAAGAGGGACATAAAAATTTTAATGGCAGCCTAGTTTCCCACACAGACGTCAAGCCATCGCTACAGTTTCTATATTCAAGGAATGTTTAACCACCTTTAGAGAGAATGGACTGACAGCCCTCCCTCTGCAAAAAAGAGAAGTGGACGCATTTTGTAATCAACGCACTGTGGCAATCTCAGCTACTAACAAAGCAATGTAAAGACCTCAGTCTGCTACAATCCCCTGCTACCATCTGAGCTAAAAATGAAAAAATAATGGTATTAAACATCACTATGATGAACTACATGGTTATATATATACACACACTACCACCAACCACAAGAGGGCCAATGTTGTATAGACCTTACAATTTAAAGCACTTAATTCTTCACGGTTCCATCCATAACTTATGTATACCTTGAGCAAACTTGCTAAGTTTTCTCAGTTCTGACAATTTTCAAACCAGATAATTTGTGCAACCAAAAAAAATGTTCAGGAATTGACTGCAAGAGAGGAAAGGAGAGACTAAGCTGGGCTGAAAACTGACTTTATTCCTGTAAAAGCAAATACCATCCCCCCTGCAGCATTTCACACACCTAGGTTTTCAAATGTCACTCAATGAATTAAAACAAATTGATGAGAAAACCATACAAAGAAACCGAGTCCCTTTCAACAGAAATGCTTCTTCAATAACAAAGAGGAGACAGGTTTCTCCTTACCAAAGCATCCAATGGATCTCTAGCAAGCTATGTAGGAAGAAGGCAGACCAGGCCTGTGCTTTTATGCGTGTGCAGAAATTTTATTGTTCTGCCCCTTAGCTCTGTCAATCTATAATGATGAATTAAATACAGCTTATCTCCACTCATCTTTGAGCAGAAGCACTGAGAGAAAGAAAAAAAAAACCACAACACAGAAAAATGAGAAAAAAAATGCTAGGAAAATGATTTTTTTTCTAAATCAGACTATGAGAGGATTTAACATCATACCTTAAAAAGCCCTAAGAAGGAATTTTGAAGACCTCAGTGAAAGAATAAGAAACATACATTTGACAGTTACTTGAACTTACAAGATCAGACAAAAGTAGGCAGAATCAAATTTCATATTCTTGGTATTTCAAACAAAAAAAAAAAAGAATATAAAGAGCTGGATGCCTGAACTACTTTAAAGGAGGGGGAAGAGGGGAAGGAAAAGACCATGGTCCAGGTACCTAGCTCATCTTCATCAATTACTGTGAACCAATGTTTCCCTTGTATGTTTAAATAATTAGAAAGATCTTTCAGCAGAGGCATGTAGTAGCAAACCACCTCTTCAGCCAGTCAGCTGCTCCAATGAGATGTTCCATATGACTTTGACATCTAGTTTGTTTTTAAATGAAGTATCTGTAGATCTTAAAAGAGCTGCCAACTTTTTTCTTACATTCAGGTATAAGAAACTCCAGTTTATGATACAGCTCCATTTAGACAACTGGCCTTAGGAGACAGCATGCATAGAAGAGATGCAATGGTACTTAGTCTGAATTCCTTAAAAAAAAAAAAAACAACAAAACCAAAACCTTCTTTGCGCTCCCCTTTTATACACACAGTCTTTTCCTCAATCAAGGAGTAAAACAGTTGGGGAAATTAAGTTGTAAAACCCTCAAGTCTCTATTTACTAGCACTTTTTTTTCCCCTGCTTACATCAGCATAAAGATCATATTTTTCATTTACTGTATGTTTTAGGAAGGCAAGAAAAAACACTAAAAGGAGTATCTGAGGATATTTTACAGTCCTCTTAAGATCAACATCTATAATGAAAAGAGCATCTGCAAGAGTCCAAGTTCTTACTGTCATATCAAATTATTTTTGTAAGCACCCTGTGAAACAAATCGCTGCAACGTGACTACTTTGCATTTTAGTTCTATGCTCTTCCTTTAAAAAACAGGCTCAAGAAACCATTCAGAAAAGGTCCTGAAAGAAATACAGTGACCAGGTACCCCCATACACGTTCATGTATCCAGGGACTGGGAGAGCCTGAGCAGCTCTTAAAATCATTAAGAAAACCTAGTATTTATAACACAATATTGTCAGATATTGAAAGGGGCTATCAAAGCCTCAACACAAGAAGTGGGTCTTGCTGGAAGTGACATTCAACTTCCACGGATAAATCTCTACCTTCTTAACATAGTTGACCATCAGATAGAATTTTTTTTTTTTTTTAAATCACACATTCAGTGAGAAACAAACACTGATACACATGACCATTGACATCAGTTAACTTGTAGAACTATGTGAGCCTGGGGAGCAAAGGGTGTGCAGAAGGGGCAACGGACACTGCAACATTTCTGTTGATACTCCCAGGACAGATCAAGGCACACATTTTTACCTCAGCATCAGCTAACTGTTCAAAGGATGCATATTCCAGTGAATGGCAAGAATACCAATACCTCGTAATACTAAAGCTCTTATGTATTGGAGCCAACACCCAGTAACAGAGCTCAAAAATACAAGAACAAAGCTTTTGTTGGTGACAACTGCAACCCATTTTGTTTACAAAGGTTCCCAATTATCACACTGTGCATCTACCAAATGTTCTATTCACAAAGCAGCAAAGTAATTTGTGTTTATTAAAAAGTTTCTTAAGAACAAAAGCAACCAGCAGTTATGGGAAAAGGAAAAAAAAATTCACACGTACTTTCCAGGAACTTGCCCAAGTCAGCTCCTGAAGCAAGAAAATAGAATGAGCAGCAAGAAGTTAGACAGAAGAACATAATCAGAATTCAGAAGTTCTTTCCCCTCCCACCCAAGAAAACAGACACTTAAGAATTACAGTAAGAGGTAAAGCATTACAGCAGCAAACCAAGAACATTGACCTGAAGGTTACTGGGGAAAATGTAGGTTTTATTCCAGAAGTACTACCTGGCAACATCTCCTTTTGGCCTACAATTTGTCCCACTTCAAAGTGCAATTACACAGAGTTGAAAGAGCGGAGACTGCTTTGTTGACACTGAAACTACTTGTCTTGGATCAATACCAAACATACACAATCCTGATCGATGTTCTCTTCAGCCTGCCAAGGCCTCTCCAGTCAAACACTGCTGGTCATTGCTGCTCCCAACACCCTGCTGCCTGCGGGCGGGGAAAGGCTCGCGTGCTCGACAAGCTCCCTCCTTCCTCTGCCTGTATAACCTGACAGGGCCGGACGTGCTCGGAGCGAGGCACACACGGGCTTCAATGAGGGCGCACCTGCCCGCGGCGCTGCCGGAACACAGGCCCACTCCCACTGGGCTGGGAGGGGACGAGCGAGCTCACAAGGGTCAATGTGAGGGGAGACGGCGCCGGGGACGCAGCTGCCAGCCCCGGAGGGCGTGAGGAGCCCCGGGCGCCCCGCCGTCGCCTGACAGGGACCGTCTCCCCCTGCCGGGACCTGCTGCCAAGGAGCCGCATGGAAAGGGAAAGGCCCACACCCCCGAGCGGAGCCAGGCCCAACAAGCCCTGCAAAAGCCCATCGCCAGGAGCGCAGGGGAGGCCCTCCAGGCGCGCCCCTCGCCGCCGAGCCAGGGCGGCCTCGCCTCCCGGTAGGCCGCAGGGCGCCTCGGGGCTGCGGCACCCACGGCGGACAGGAGCCGCCGGCGAGGCCGGTGCTCGGCGCGCGGCCTAGGCCCGCTCCCGCAGGCGGGGAGCGCGGCGGCAGCGGGAGCGCGGCGGCGGGGAGGCGGCAGGGGCGGCCGAAGCGGTGGCGGGGACAGGGAGCCGGCGGGACGGCGTTACCTGCGCTCCCAGACGGAGAGTCCCTCACGGCCACAGCGACTCCTCAGCCCCAACAACACAAGATGGCGGTTGCGCCGCCACGCAACGTCACGTGAGGACAGGCCCCGCCCCCTGCCTCCGCCGCGGGACCCGGATGGGCGACGGCACTCCCCTCCCCCCCCCGCCCTCTCGCAGGCACCGCCCGCGTGACGACACCGTGCCGCGCGCACGGGAGGGAGGAAGGAGAGGGCGGTCCCCCAGCAGCAGCGCGCGTGTCCCCCCACACCCCCACCGTGCGGGAGCGCGGGCGCCCCCTGCTGGAGGCACGCGCCGACTGCAGCCTCCCCCGCCCCGCCCTGTAGGAAGATGGGGGTGCTGGCGGGGGCCCGCGGGGTCGGTGCTGGGGGCTCCCCGGCCAGGCCCGCTGCGCCTCCCGCCCAGCCTCCTCTCCCGGAGCAGCGGCCCCCCCTCAGCCTGAGCCCCCCGGCAGTTAAATTACTGCGTCACCTTCGTGCCAGTTGTCTCCCGCCTGGGCAGGCCCTGCAGGGCCAGGTGCAAACCGGCGGTTGGGGCCTCGGCCGCTGAGGTAAATTACTGCTGGGCTGCTGCATCCACGCTTCAGGAACACACGTCATCACCCTCGGCCATCATACTCTTTCCCTGTCCTTTTAGGTTACATGTAGATAATTCAGCTTTATTGGTGGTGCTAAAAGCCCGCAAGATACTGTCTTAACTCTGAGAAGCCACCATGTTTTAAGTACACGCTGTGTCCGGGCATCGAGGGCAGGGTGGGCACCGCAGGGATCAGACCTGCTCTCATGCGGTCACCGGAGGAGCCCCGTGCATGGACTTCTGCAGGAGACAGCCTGGGAGGAGGAGGTGGCTGCTGCTGCTGCATATAGAGAAAGGGCATTAGGTAGTACATATTTTTACTCCAAATTACATTACCTGATGGAAAAATCAGGAGCTCAAGGCAAACTTTTTTCCAGCTAAAAATACCGTTTTATTTTTAGTCCTAAAACCCATATTAGTACATGATGCAAAATAGCCCCATGTGGTTCCTTCAGCCTAAAAAACTATTCTTAGCTGTTATGCACTATTGAAGGTATAACCGTTTTCAGCTGAAACAATTTCACTCCAATCATGATTTCGGCCACAATCCAGGTAGCTTTCTCCCTCCTCTTCTAGGTGAATAAATACTTGTCATTGAGCACTGAACGCCAGCCAAAAATGATGCAACAGTGAACACAAGTGATTCTTCTGAGCTAATGGGCTGAAAGCCTGTAATTCTTAGGACATATTTTTAGCTGAGAGCAACGTAGGACTGGACTACTTCACCCGAAAATCTTAGAATGAAATTTCTCCTTTAGGAGGCTGGTATGTAAAAGCAAAGCTCCTGAGCAAAGGGCTGGCCTCTGATTAGCTGCATCTGATCCTCCTGGTTGTTGTCACACAGCTTGAGCCAATACTAATAACAGTATGGGGAGGGATCAAGCTGTCAGTCAGAACTTCACAACTTCACTGCAGAAGTGGCTGTACCTTGTTATTCTACTTATCAAACTTTGGTTTGAGCAGTCAAAAGTATTTTCACATGCTCTAAGACAAGCTTTATCTGAGATGGCAGAATTTTAGCACTTGTGGAAATTTTTTTATCCCAGTTAGCACAAACATTGTATTATTGAGACAAAAAAAATTCAAGACGACAGTATCTGAAACATGCCTCATCTGCAGAACTTGTCATTTTTGTAAAATACCTCAAGGAAACTCACATGCGGTTTTTTTTGTAATAGCGGATGCATCTTAAATGCTCCACAACACTCATTTTCAAGCAGAACAGGCAGACTGTCATGAAAATTCAAGACTGTAACTGTGTGGTTAAATTCCTACATGGTTCAATTACAGGACTTCAGCTGATGTTATCTAGGTGTGAAATCACCCCAGCAGCTAGTCTGACATTTACTAGGGTACCGAGGGCATGATGTACTTCAGAGCCCTGGATTATCATGCCAATTCATCCTCACTATTAAAAATCCAAGTGCAGGGAAGTGGCATCCCTAATGAACTAAAAACCTTCCTTACTGACCCTTTGCTTTCACCTGTCCTAGCTTGGAAGCAAGAGCCTGCCTCCCTTGGTACAGCAGAGGAGCTACAATCACAGAACACAGCTTTGAAACAGCAAATAATTGTCAAAAGCAGCCCAGAAGATGTGGCAGAGTCTGTCACGCCTCCCCTCGCCACCCCCACTTTTCGTTATTTGGAAAAGTGGCTCTCCTGTTTGTCAAAATACCAGGGATTTTGTCTGAGAAGAGTCAATATCTCAGCAGCCTCTGTTTTCCATGTCCTCATTTCTCACATCCCTAAAAATAATAAAAACAACAGGCAATTCAGGCAGGTGAGCAACCGACTAGTTTTTTCTTTTTAGTACTTCTGCATAACCATAATAATGACATTGTTATTCAATCCAACAGTTGCCAGCAAAACAGAACAATTTAGAAAGCAATTAATATCCCAATGTCAATTTTTGCAAAGCTAATTTCAAAACTCACATTGCTGCAACTTCAAAATCCAAAAGCACTTACTGTTCACTGTGCTGAATAAAGGCTCCAACTAACAGCATCTATTTGAATTGAACAAAATTCCTTCAGACACGCTGCTCACTTCCTTATTGAAACCTGTCAACTGGAGTTGACTCAGATCTATTAAAATAAAACCACTGGCAGCCCTTTTTCCACCCTCTCTTCCTGCTGCCCCAGGCTCCTCACCCAGCTGCACGTGCAAAGCAGCACGACTCAGCAGTGCTTGCTACACTGGGGGGAAAAAAAAAAAAAGAAAACCAAGAGCTGCAGTGTTGCGATTTTCCGGTGGAAACAGAGACTAAGGAACCTTCACCCTTATTTTACCTGACCTCCGAGACCTGAGGGCTCACAGACACATGGCGAATGCATGGACTGCCGACAACGCGCAGAGCAGAGCTGCACCAGATAAAATATTTATATTTTCTGTTTCATCACTGGATTGCACCTGCAAGAATGCATAATTAGGCCTCCTCCTGAGCCCCCCCCCCCCAACCGGCTATGCCAGCAAAGCTTAGCAGATCAGCAACAGTAGGAACAAGACATTTGTACACGTTTTCAGATGTCCACATTTTTTTTTTCTCCCTTCTATAAAGGCAGAAAGAGGAACTGCAAAGGGAAATCTAGCTGCAGCAACCTGCCCAGCTCCCAGCTGGGGCACTACCAGGGCTGAGATGCAGAGGGTATTTTAAGATAAGGGAAGGCTGACAACGTTCTGATGTCAACATTGAAATACTGTCCACTGCTAAAATATTTACACAGCCATGTCCCTTTCTGAGGAATTGCAAACAGTAGGGCTTTTTACACCAGAACCGCTGTACAGAAGGGGAAGTGCTACCAAGAAGGGGCTGAACACTTCCCTCACTCATCCAAGTCAGGATGCCGAGCTTTAGGGATCAAACACGGGCACCTTCAGGAGTGGGGATTGCTACTGTGATTTGTGAACAAAACAGTATATTCAGGGACCTAAAATAAACGACAGACAAGACCAGAGATAACAATGCTTTATTTGTACATTTCAGCAACAGGAGAAATAATTGAAGATGAAATTATCTGCTTTGTTGTAAAGTATAAAACCATTTAATTATAAATATTTAGCTAAAAAAGCGTGATTTATAAAATATAATCTGTGAAGATATATATACACAGTTTAATTGTTTAGCAATTATTTCACCTGACATTAAAGAGTAGAGGTTTTTCTATTTATTATTCCACGCTCACAGTTTAGTGCTCACAGTTTAAGAAGCAAAACAGACAAGTGAAAAGATGACTGGTGAGTTTCATTCTGGAAAGAAGAAAAAATAAAATGCACGAACTGGGGAAACAGCAGAGGCAGAATTTGAGCAAATCTGTGTTTCAAGAGAGGTCTCTGAGGGAACACAGCTCCCCTGCCATGAGTTACAGAGTATATATCCAGACAAGCAGTGGGCATTTTAACATTTGTGGGCAAGTTTCCTGTGTTTGCGAAAGAAAATGGCTAATAATATAGTGCAAGCCCTCCGAATTCAGTTCAGCTAAGCGTGTTCACCTCGCTGCTCTTCCCTTCTTGAGCAGGGATTGGTCAGTATGCGGGGCTGGTGTTATCTGTCATGGCTCGAATGAAATCAAACAATGTCACCTTTATGATTCAGGATATGAGCAAATTTCCAAATAGAAACCCCCAGTGTGCCATCTGATTGCATTGTCCAGCTGGCAATATCGCTTAAAAACATACAGCTGCCTAAGGCTGGAAAATACAGTGAAGCCATACAGTACACTAAACGTGATGGAATGTGAAAGAAGATACGTGGTCAGGCAACTCAGTTTTCTATTCCTCGTTTAAGAGAGAGCCAGCTTCCTTCCTTCGAAGTCTTGGGAAATCTCACCTCTTATTGAAAGGTTTATTACTATGGCACTTCAGAGAAGAAAAACTGGAAGACTCTCCAACATGCTGGGGCGGCAGAAAATGCTATAGGAAATGATAATTAATTTGATCCATGTCCCTAGTAACTATCTTTCTCTCTTCACAGTGTTTTCACAGTGCCTGTGGCACGGAGCTTTGAGGACAAAGAAAAGGGATAGTCAAGGATGCGTGACAACACCCAACAGCAGTACAAACGTACAGGAAGTCAAGCTGTACTTTGTACACCGATTTACACAAGACCTCACTACTTGCCTGTAAACAAGGAATGAATTAATAAGGAGTTAAGAGAAAAAGGATGTCTAGGAAAGAATGAAGTCGGCAAACATGACACTTGTCAGTGCTCACCGTGATTTGCTACCTGCTGTTTCTGCTTCAGGGTGATGTGCTCCTGACAGTTCAGAGCAAACAGCACGTACACAGCTCTTATGATTCACATCGTTATGAATGCATAGTAACTGCAAGAGTTGTGCCCTTAGAAACTCAAGAGGATCTTCAGGAGAGGAAGGCTAGCAAAGCAGTAACGAGTTTTAGGCAGGATCCAGGCAGTTCTCTCCAGGTTAAGCCCTGATCTGGGAAACGTACCAAGTCATGTGCAGTCTCAGACTGCATATCAGCTGGTCGGTTACTGGGTAAATGCAGATTTTAACTCCCTGAAAGCCGCTCGGCGGTGTTTCCTTTCCTCCTCTTCCCGCTTTCGCTCATCCTTCTCAGCTTTTATCTCTGCTTCAAACTTACTGGCTGAAGAGAGGGCTTGAACCTTTACAACAGAGAAAATAAATGAGCGTCAAGCCTTGCATCAGAGGGAGAGCCAGAGCCTGAACTGCTCCCACATGAGCAACACAGAACTGTTTGCTGCACCTCCCAGCACTTGCTGGGAAGCTCTGTCAGGATGGGTCAAGTATTAATTACACTGCAGTGCTTGGGTATTTACACCCAATACCTGTTAGCTCACTTGACTTTAGCATCAATAAAAGAAAGGTCATTTACTAGTAAGTCACTAACAAGCGACCAAAACAATGGCATCAGTACTGTGTCCCATACATTCTTTCTGTAAGCAGGAAGCATAGCATAAGTTGTGAGTATACAGTTGGAGAAACTACTGCAGAAAACAGTTCTGAACCACAGCCAAATCTGAGAACATCATACTACACCATGGATAATCTGCAGATCAAAGAGACATTGTTTATTTGCTGGCTATTTTTCCACCTTTCATCTCAGTACATCTGCTGTGCAATAGCTGTGTTATGCTCTTGGGAAAAAATGTCTTATATAAACAAGCAGGATTATTTTCTCTTGAAGAGAGCTTTCAAAAAGGGTGCTTTGTCAGCTTGGAATGGTGCAAAGCTCTTTCTGCCAACCCCAGGACCCTGCAGAACAATTTTGATTCCAAAGGTTATACAGAGAGCTGCTCAAGAAAGAGATGTCTGAAATCCTATACTCCAAAATACTCCATTCACCGCTGAACTCAGTGTTCAGGTTGAGGGAGGTTTTACAAAATGGGAAACTCAGTCCCATTAGTTTCAGGATGCTTGTCTTTAAAAGCGGTCAGCCAGCTAGTCCCGTAAGAGCTCCCAGCCACAGGGACACAGGTCAGCCAGTCAGCTCTACCAGGGTAAGACCCACAGCAGAGATGATGAATTAAGCTGTTATAGTATTGACTGATCTGCAGAGGAAGGCTGTAGCTACAGTCCAACATAAAGTTTGAAGGGAAAAGCTATGGCTGAGCTTAGGGGAGGGCCATGAAATACACATCATTTTAGCTAGGGAGAAATCTGGCAGTATCTTCTATTGAAAAGCAAGCAGGGTCAGTGTCTCAGTGGCAATTAAGGCCTGCGTGCAGAGCTTTTTCATGTTCCTCTGTGCCACACCATACCTTAGCTTCAAAGAAGTTCTTGGCTCCTTTGACTCCCTCAATGGACACATCTATCTCTGAGAGCTTTGCAAGAGTCAACAGGCCGCTGTCCTCCTCGAGTTCCCCAGCTGCAGCTTTATGGAAAATCAGCAGGAACTAGCAAGACAGAGAGGAAAAATTCAAGTTCTTCACTGAGGCTCAAACAACTTAAAATGCAAACAGCACTGACATTTACCTGGAGGGGGCTGGAATTTACATTTCTGAGCAAAGGAAACCAGGTCTATATAAATGAAGTGGCACCATGCAACTTGTGCTCCAGTGCCCTGGCTCTGGTACACAGACCTGTTGGACTAAGAGGTAAAAATCTCATAGGAAGAGGGTTTTCTAGGGAGCAGAGCCCTGGTGAAGCACAGCTCCTACCGAGCCTGGGCTGCTACATGGCCAGAGGAAGGAGGCTACCTCTCCACCTGCCTAGTACAATTGTATGGTGGGCTTAGATACACCTCTTTATATCCCCACACCCTAGTGGTATATTCACAAGCCCCCCACCAGCTTCTGCAGTGTTCTGGGGGCTCAGATCACATCCCATGACAATGAAAGCAGGGCAAAGACATCCCTGGCTCACACCTGAACCCCAGGCTCCCTGGACCAAGGCACCAGTGCACTCCTGTTAAGAACAGCAGCCCAAGTGTGTGCACTTGAAAGGGATCTGGGGACTGCCTGGCTGCTATGAACCCTGCCTTCTGTCCTTCCCAAGCCCTATGGTCCACACGGTATGGGAGGGGAAAACAAAATCAAGGTCATAGAATCATAGAATCATTGAGGTTGGAAAAGACCTCTAAGATCATCGAGTCCAACCGTCGACCCAACACCACCACCCACTAAACCATGTCCCTAAGTGCCTCATCTACTCGTCTTTTAAATACCTCCAGGGATGGGGACTCAACCACTTCCCTGGGCAGCCTGTTCCAATGTTTAACCACTCTTTCAGTAAAGAAATATTTCCTCATGTCCAATCTAAACCTCCCCTGGTGCAACTTGAGGCCATTTCCTCTCGTCCTACCACTAGTTACTTGGGAGAAGAGACCGACACCCACCTCACTACAACCTCCTTTCAGGTAGTTGTAGAGAGCAATGAGGTCTCCCCTGAGCCTCCTTTTCTCCAGGCTAAACAGTCCCAGTTCCCTCAGCCGCTCTTCGTAAGACTTGTTCTCCAGACCCCTCACCAGCCTCGTTGCCCTTCTCTGGACACACTCCAGCACCTCAACGTCCTTCTTGTAGTGAGGGGCCCAAAACTGAACACAGTATTCGAGGTGCGGCCTCACCAGTGCCGAGTACAGGGGCACGATCACTTCCCTAATGCACCAGGAGAACAGAACATAGTTACTTCAACTAGTCCCTTCTCTAGGGCATGGGAAAAGTGATTCAAATCAACCCTTGGAGCTATGCCTCAGCCTGTTCCAGGGAACCCCAGCTGGTTTCACTAAGGTGAGCAAAGCCTACGTAATCCTGTCATGCCCATTAAATAACGTACAGGAGAGCTTCTCTAAGACCTGTCAGAGGTCAGGTCAGAGGCATGCCCTTGTGATAGTCAGAGCGGCTTGAACGAGTGTCCACAGAGCAACTGGTTTTAAAACCTTTGTCCTGCCCTGGACCATAGACATTTAACAAATCCAGAGTCAGTACAGCAGAGTGCATATTGGCAAGTGAATTGCAAAAGGAAACAAACAAAGAAGAGAGCCGTATTACACTCCAGGAAAGCACACTTTTTTTACTGAAGGAACAAGACCTGCCTGCTTAAAAATAAAGACCTCTGCACCACCTTCAACCTGCTAACCAAACTCCAGGTTAAGATGTGGATGCTCTAAGTGTAATTTGAGAGGTCCTATAACTCCCTGCTATTCTTGGCTACCCCAGGAGGTGTCTCAATGCTTGGCACAGTGCAGAAAGAACAGACGGGGACAAGTCACTCGGGTACAAAAGGAGCACAAGCAACAAAACTGCGCCACTGCACCACTTCAGTCCAGGGCAGAGGGCTGCAAATACCACGTAGGGTTGCCCTGAAATTTGATGTTCCTGTGCAAATGGATATCTAGTGCTGTGCTCCTCAGATTGCCAGGCTTGGGACTTTGCGTCTTCCTACAGAGAGCCCGAGCTGTCCCGAAGGAGGGCAGCAGAGTCCCAGGATCCACGCTGAGCCAGCCCCTAATGCGCTCGCCTGCTTCAAGTTGCTCGCAGAAGCTGGTGGAGATGCAAGAGCTTGGGAAGGCCTCCCATGGGGAAGGGTGTGGAGATGACAGCAGTGCTGGCTGCCCTCTCACAGAGGCAGTGTCACCAGGCATTGCTTCATGCAATGGCCTCATAACCCGTATGTGCTCAGCACAGAGCAGCCAGAAAGCAGGCTGTGCTTCGGGAGGGAACTTTTCCCCCTCCAAACACATGTAAGAAATTTAATGATGCTCTGCTGAATGGGCAGAACATCCTGCTCAGAAAGAAACCAAATCCTCCCCAAAATATCCTCTCCCTCTGCTCAGATCCGCTAGGCTCGGGCTAGTTCCTCTCCTCCACCACCAGGCATGGGGACACGGAGGGCTGGCAGCCAGGCTGGTGTTAGTCATGGTTCCTCCCCACAGTTTCTGCTCCACCCTGCAAGTCCCACTTCCTGGCATCGGAAACGGCCGGAGGAGGCAGCACAATCCTGAGGTCTGGTACAGCTGTTGCCCAGGGAGGGACTGGAAACACCCAGTCATGAGTACAAGTGTGCATGAATCATCCTGAAACTAGGGGATGGGGCAGCAATCCTCCCGTGGAATATGGGCTGCCACAGCCAGGAAGCTGAGCTCAAGGAAACCAAGGGCTGAGCCACCGGTTGGGGCGGACACAGCATAACATCAGCCCCAAGGACCCAGCAAAGCAGACCATGGGGCATCATGCTGGTTTCCACAGAAGCAACCCTTCCTCATGTAAGCACACCACCTGCAGCCCACCTCGCCAGTTATTTGCCCTCGAGGCATCGGTCCTCGCTAACTAGAGAACACCAGGAATCTGCATTCAGTTTCCTGATGAGTTCCCATTCCCAGCCCATCTCACACCCTTGCTAGGCCCAGGACACATCACATGCAGCTAAGCCTCAGGGAAATGTCAATAGAGAAGCAAAAGTGAGTAATGTTGGTATTTTTAAAAACCCTGCTCTCAAGGAGGACACAACACACACTTTCCACCCCACTAACCTCATAAGAGATGTATCTGTTCTCACATCCTTCATGATCCAAGACCTACCCCACAGTGCCAGGTCTCAGAGCAATGCTGCAGTTACACAGCCCCACCGGGCACCATGCTGGCCTCAGGGATGCGAGGGAAGGTATGGGACTGACTGGCAACTACTTTGCCTTGCAGCAGCTTGCCAGAAAAGCAGTGCCACCGAAGGCTGTGGTTTGCATCAAGCCTGCTAGCAAACACATGACATGGGTCAGCATTTAAGCTGGTGTGAACGTGGGGGGGCAGTGGGTGGATTTTTGTGAGTTCTAGATAGCAGCTACAATTAGACATTACTATTATAGCAATTAACTCTGGTTTCCTGTGGTAATGACAGAACTAGATGGTCAGAGGTGGTTTTTTCCCCCCCAACGTACCTAATCTTTTTAAGCCTAAACTTCTTCACTTGAGTCATGGAGGGAGTCTTGTGCAGTTAATTGTTGATGTATTGATGGATGCTCAAAGGTCAATGGTAGAAGGCAACTTTCCTAACGGGGCCAGCAGTTCAGCAGCAGCAAGTGAGAGCCATACAAGCCTGCTTTCCAGACGACAGCTTACATGGGAAAGGAGGACATGACACTACTCAAAGCAGCAACAAAAGGTGAAAGCAAGTGAAAGAGGTCCTTACCAATTCTCTGGCCAGGCCACGAGAAGCACTTCTTCAGGCAGTTATGTCAGGACTCGATATTCTCTGGAGAGGCAGACAGGAGCCCTCCAGTGCTCAAGTTACACTCTGCTGAATTCGGACACTCATTTAAACCAGGGTTTCTCCCTGTGTTGTCAGAGTGCCCCAAGTCAGCTTCGTCACCCACTACATGCTTGCTTGTCACCACCAACGGGAAGCATAGTGGGGCAGGGCTATAGGCTGGTTCAGGCCTCCTCACCCACTGGGAAACCTGCCTCCCTGCCAGTCCTCTGCCCGAACATAGCAGCTGGACACAGCACATCTGCAACAAGGCAAGAAGCATCCTGCTCCTCTCTACCATGGGAAGCTTTCGGTACATGCCAAAGCTGCTGTGTAACTTGTCCCCAGAGCTCTGCCAGTACCACTCCTTCATTCCAACCCATGTGCCACTCAAGCTTGCATTTGCTTGACCATCATTTTGCGTCTGGCGAGAAGCTACAACAGCACCAGCTGCCACATGCCGCCTGCCAAGGACTGGCAGCATGGGCAGCCTGTGCTGGCTGACAGGCGGCTGTGCAGGGAGCTGTGCTCCAAACAGGTGGCGGCAGAAGAGGAGCTGCTCTGCCACTTGTGCCATACCACTGGTGCCAGGACACCATGGCATCTTCCAGAGAGAGCCTTGGGGATAAAGGCCCTTCTCTTTCACAGGAGAGAACCCCTGCAGCAAGCCCAGAGGCTGCCCCCAGCTCTTCAACCAGGGTGAAGGGTGGCCCAGGGGGCACGCAGAGAGACAGAGGCTCCTCCAGCCCATGCAGTGATTTGGCAATCACAGTCTGACACGGGGCCAAGGGCATGATGCTCTTCCTGCTCTGCTGGATTCTTTGCTACCCCCGGTTAACCTCTGACCAGGCATGTCTCCTTCCCTGCCCAGAGGAGCTGCCAGCTTAGAGCTTTGCTAGTGTGAACTGACAGGCTCTCACTTCCCAGATTTGCTTGTCTTTCCCCCTTTCTATGGGCCAGGCCCTGTAACCCAATGGTCTTTAGCCTCTGTCTTCTACTACTGCCCTCTTGCAGCAAAAGCAATGCAACAAAACCCTTGGGGAACAGAAGCAGGGGGAGATGGTGTGACATGCCAGCACAGAGAGATGGTGCAGCAGCTCTGTGAGCTGCCAGTCACCCCTCACACCCCAACCAGACATGGGCCCTGACTGCTCATCCTCCCTCCCAGGCACTGCCAAAGGTCCTAGCACTTCCAAGATGAAGAACTTGATGTCCTGAGCTGTGGAGAACTCTGCACCTAATCTCCACAACTAAGCCCCATCCTGCAAGAGGCATGGTGAGAGCACAGCCCCTGCAGAAACAAGGGAGCCCAGCTGCTTGGGGCCCATTGCAGCTGTCCCCTGGGGCGGGAGAAAGCAGGACAGCAGCACAGCCCTCACAATCGCTGCAGGACACAAGCAGCACTAGCCCTCCTGCTGCCTAAGGGGCTGTCGGTTAATTCAGAAAGCCACAGTGTGACATACACTTCCTACTGAGACAGCAATCAAAGCCTGGGAGGAGGACATGATGCAACAGGAGGTTTTTATATGTGGGCTCCCCCTTCCTGCTGAGATGAGTTGGGTACCCTTGAGTGCATGCAGGTCACTGCTCAAATTCCCTCTCTTCCTCTGCCTGGCAGCAGATCCAGGCCTGCCCACACTGCTCCCACCGGTCTCAGCACAGAGGTGACAGACAGACCTGTTCGCTGTGTGTCCCTGTTGAGACAGCATGCAGTACTGAACTGCTGCATCACCACATTTATTCCTCACTGCAGGGAGGTGACCACCCCTTGTGAAGCTTGCTGTGGCTAGTCACTGTGCGATGCTGAGAGGGACTGAATATAAACTGGAAGAGGAAGCCTCCTGTGCCCCGTGAGACCAGCTGCTCCAAGGAGAGCCCTTCCCCTGTACCTGAAATGAGGCCTGAGCCACTGTACTGCAGGAGCCCAGCAGTGAGACCTTGTGACTGAAGGGACATACCACCTCCAGCTACAGCAGGGAGCTGTCAGCACGCCCGGGCAGCTGCACTAGGACTTAATGCACTCCTAAAGCAGGCAGAGAGGTTGGAGAGCTTTGACATCAGGTACCATTACTGCCACGTGGAGATGGATGCTGACAGTGGTCCACACCTTGAGCTCCCCATGGCATGGGGAAGCTCACCTGCTTCTCCACTGCACCCCACAGCTCGAGAAACATGGAGGGGACAGTGCTACCTACAGACAGAGTACAGGACCTGGCTGCCTCCTCCCTCCGCCCCACAGCCACATCCCTGTCTGCTTCTACAGCCACCCTCACCTCGCGGAAGCTGAGCTTCCCGTCGAAGTCTTCGTCCACCTCCTTGATCATGTTCTTCAGCCCCAAGTGGGTCTGTGGGGCTCCCAGCTTTTCCATCATCAGCTTCAGCTCCATCAGGTCGATGTACCCATCCCGTCCCGAGTCATACCTGCAGGGTGCAAAGGGGAGGGGGTCAGCCCTCATCATCCCCCATATCCATCTTCCCAGAAGAGGAACCATGCAAATGGATACAGTCACGGGGTGGTTCAAAGCTTGGGGGAGAGGGGAAGCTGCAAAACACAGCCAGTGCTGAGATATATTAAGCTCGGGGAAGTAGCAGGCAGCTTTCAGAGCTGTCTCAGAGAGAGAAGTGCTTAGGGGAGCTCAGACCAAACCACCCACACAGAAGGAGCGTGGAGGAACTCAGCTTATCTCTGTGGAATTTCCATCTCGCCCACTTCCATGCCCAGCACAAAGATTACTTAGGCACAGCTTACACCATACACCAGCACGGTGAGGCAAAGGCATGCTGGAGCCAGCTGCTGCCAGGTCTCCTGCTCATTTAGAGGAGAAACAGGGAGCAGAGACCACTAGAACCTCCCAGCAGAAAGTGGCTACCTTTCTTTGCAAGCAAAACACACCCCCTCTAGCTGTTAAGATCTTTCCTCTCCAAAATGATTTTGTACTACACAAGCACCATGCTTCAGGGCAGCTGCTTATTCAGTGTCCCCGGGCAGAACAGAAAGGCAGTCCTGGGGGAGCACAGCAATCCTAGCTGGTGCCGGGGGCTGCACCACAGGGCCAGGCTGGCAGAAGAAACCAGTGCCCACCTCTAGGAGCAAGACTGGAGTGGGACCACACTCCCAATGGAGCACAAAGGACGGCAAGGACTCTCTGCAGGAGGAGAGAGCACCTGTGCAGGGGGCAGAGTGCTTTAGGGATGGGGAGGCAGTGACCTGCCGTGCTCAGCCTGGGACTGTGCACTAATTCCTCCCCTGACATCCACTGCAGGTGCAAGTAAAGCATCTGGCCCACCCAGCAACCAGCACTTCACACCCACCAGGGCCACCACTGGGTTTCAAAGTCCAAAGGCTGGAGGGATGGGCACTCTGCTATCAGACAGCCCATCAACAGCCCTCCCTCATCCTGGTCCTGCCATCGGGGTCTAGCACAGAGCTGGGGGCTTGCATGGGAGGACAGGGCAGGGTCTGCCAGTCTGGGCTCAGCCCCGGTCCACAGCCTGCCACTGCCCCCTTGCCACCATCTCAACCCCAACAGAGCTAAATCCTTTCAACCATTCAGAAAGGAAACCCTAGGCATGGTGCTGAAGCTTTCCCGTTGGCAGGAGCCAGTCAAATCCTCCCACCCATCATCTTTCATTGACTGTTAGTTCTCTTCCAAAGAAATGAGGGCTGTAGCCATCCCAGACCAAGACCTGCACAGTTGTGGTTACCCTGGAAGAAAGCCCTTTCCAGCTGAGAAAACTCACAGCCGCAGAGGAAGCTGTGGCAGAGGAAGGCACGAACAAAGCCACTGGCCCCGAGCTGCTCGCAGGCATAGGCAGCGCAAGGCAGGGCTGCAGCCAAGAGTTCTTCCCCTGCCTTCATGAGCACAGGCACAGGGTGCTTTTCCCCCCACACTGGGGTGGCCTCCACGGCTTTCCAGAGTCCCACCACCTCCACAACCATCTTTTATACTCTCTGTGCCTCTTTGTTTCCAAGGGTCCCAGGTCCAAGAGACCGCCAAATGACAGGGATGTCACCACTGGGCTGGCATGTAGCCCCTACTACCAATCTGCCTGCATGCTCTGCACCCAGGAAACCTGCAAGCCCACTAGGCCAAACAGCTTTCTGGAAAACTAGAAAAAAAAACCTCTGTCAGAGCAGAAACCAGGTCACAGACCTGAGACTTCACAGGGAAGAAAGGCAGTGGGTTCATCACAGCAAGGAAGGCGTCAGTTAGTTAAGGCACACATTCACAGCGTTGCCCAGCCCAGCTCCAAGACACACTTTCAAGACCTCACAGAAGCGTAATAAGTGCAACATTTAATTGTCAATTTGCTTTTCCTTTAAGTTTGGGAGAAAGGGTGTGGAGCCATTCCTCCGGAGTAAGGCGGTTGGAGAGGCAGTACCTTTGATCAGATAAAGCAGCAAAGCACTTGGAATTGGGGTTGGGGTTTTTTTTTTTTGGCCCCAGCAAGCTCACACTGCCCTTTGGCCAGGTGCAGAAGCAGGATGACAACAAGGTCCCCACCATGGGCTGCCATCCGGGGTCAGGACACTGCCCAGCCCCTCTCAGAAGCATTGGGTAACGGAGATGAAGGCAAAAGGAGGGTACAAGCCCAGCCCATGCCTGCCATGCTCATCTCACCCTTCTGCTACAGATGCTACCCGCAGGCAAATACCGGCCCTCAGTGCCTGTCCTGGCACTGCCCAGGGGCAAATGCGCTGCCCCGAAAGGGTTAAGCGTGGGGCACAGCTTCAGGGCTCATCATCCCTGCAGAGAGGCAGCACAAAGCCAGAATTGTGAGAAATGGGGTCTTGCCAGCAGTGGGCCACAGTGGCAGAGCAGCACGCTGTACCAGCCACACAATGGGTGTTAAGCACGCTGGGCCAGGGTACAGCTGGCACCGAGACGCACCCTGAAATCAGGTTACCAGTCCCTTGCAGTTGGGGACAGACAGAGGGATGCTGAAGCCCCCAGATGCTCAGTGCCAGCCCCACAGAACAGCAGCAGCACCCTGCAAACTGCTGCATTCCCTCCCTGCCCCCCTCGCCTCCTAAAACAGCCTGAGTATTTTAGGACCTGGGCACAGCCACTCAGCTGCCATGGAGCCATGCAGCCAGACTATTTAGGGAGAGGCATATTTATAGGGCATGAGAGACAGCACAATTCATTCCCCACTGCCCCCCCGCAGGCACAGGCACTCAGTGCAATGGGGCATGGCACGGGCTACACCTTGTTGGTTGGCCGATGCTCCCAGCACACCTCAGCCCTACCAAAAAACCTCACTGTCCGCCTTTTGGGAGCTCCCAAAACCCCAGTCTTCTTTTTGGGAGCTCCCTTTCAGGTCCCAGGGCTCCAGCCAGCCCCTGATACCACTCACACCTGTTTCACTGCCCGCAGAGCAGCCCTGTCCCAGTGATGGACACTGGTCAGCCCTCACAGGCAGCACAGGCAGAGCTGGAGGAGGGCACCAGGGCAAGTTTGGTCCCTAAATGCATCCCAGCATCCTGGGGAGCCATCCCATCCTGTACTCCAGGATTGGCACAGCAAGAGTACGCAGCACTCTGGTGCCTTGCCAGCCCTCCCAGCCCCGCTGTCACCCGCTGTCCTGCCGTGACACCAGAACTTTGCTTCCTTCAGTCTCAAAGCTCCCCAGGCCGCAAGCCAAGCCTCACCCTGGTGACAGACGGGCATTACGGACAGAGGGGCTCTTGCATCAATGGGCAAAGACGTCTCACATCACAGGCAGGCAACTCCAGCAGCAAGTCAGTGCACAGCCATGGTGGGTCCCCACTCGCAACAGCTGGGATACTGCAGGCAGCTACGAGCACCACGGCCTGCACGATAAGGCTTCGCAGTGCCGCCATAGCAGCGTTCCTGGCAGCAGATGAGACACAGGCAGCAGCTGCCAAAATCTGCTGCAACAAGGATGCACCCAGATTCCCACGCTGGCTTGCTTCCACCCAGGCTGCAGTGTGTGCCTGGCTGCCGAAGTGCTGGGGGAGGAAAGCAGGAGCAGAAATTGGAGGGGGGGGAAGGAGGGAATTCTTGCTGAACAGACTTGCTTAAGAGCAAGAAGCGTGTTATGCACAATTACTGCCTGAAAACAATCATTGTACTGGTGTTACACAGCATAGCTAGGGGGTTACACCGTGGAAGAAAGAGGGATCAGGAAGGGAGGAGAAAGGAGATGCCGAGGACTGTGTCATCTGTACTGGCTCTGCAGTCACCTCCCAGCTGCCTGAAAAAACTCCAAGGAAAAAGAAAAGGATAGTTGAATGAGAAATCCCAAATCCTGAAGGATCAAAGAGCAGCTTCTAAATATTCACGCTTCTTGAGAAAGGCTGGAAAGAAAACCTGCCCTCCCTGTACACATTGCTGTACCTGAGCTTGCTCCACATGCTATGGGCACCTGTACTTTGATCTGTAGTTCCTGCATGCTGCAATGGCCTAATACAGGCTTTGAAACAAAGCAGTCGGAGTAATGGTGCTGAAGTAGTAATATTCTCTTCTTAAATATTTCAAAATCCTTTCTAAGTAGTACTTTACTCCCTCTGACCATTGCGTTTCAACTTACATGGAGAGGGAGGTGCTGATCTCTTCTCCCTGGTATCCAGTGATAAGATGTGTGGGAATGGTTCAAAGCTGCCTCAGGGGAAGATCGGACCTGACATGAGGAAGCATTTCTTTACCAAGAGGGTGGTCAGACACTGGAACAGGCTTCCTAGAGAGATGGTCGATGCCCCAAGCCTGCCAGTGTTTAAGAGGCATTTGGACAATGCCCTTAACATGCTTTAACTTTTGGGTCAGCCCTTAAGTGGTCATGCAGTTGGACTAGATGATCATTGTAGGTCCCTTCCAACTGAAATAGTCTATTCTGTCGCCAAGAGCTTTGGAAACAATTCCTTGTCCTGGTTTCGGCTGGGATAGAGTTAATTTCCTTCCTAGTAGCTGGCATAGTGCTGTGGTTTGGATTTAGGATGAGAATAATGTTGATAACACACCGATGTTTTAGTTGTTGCTAGGTAGTGCTTACACTAGTCAAGGACTTCTCAGCTTCCCATGCTCTACCAACTGGGAAGGCTGGAGGTGCACAAGGAGCTGGGAGGGGGCACAGCCAGGACAGGTGACCCAAACTGACCAAAGAGATATTCCATACCATGTGACATCATGCTCAGTATATACACTGGGGGAAAGCTGGGGGGGGGGGGGGGCAGGCCCCGCTGCTCAGGGACTGACTGGGCATCGGTCAGTGGGTGGTGAGCAATTGCATTGTGCATCACTTGCTTTGTATATTATTAATAATTGAAATAAAATCATAATAAACTGTTTTTATCTCAACCCACAAGTTTCCTCACTTTTACTCTTCCGATTCTCTCCCCCATCCCACCAGGGGCAGGGGGAGTGAGGGAGCGGCTGTGTGGTGCTCAGTTGCCAACTGAGGTTAAACCACGACATTCCTCCATACCAGGGTGGGGACAGGAACAGGCTCCTCAGCCATGTGCAGCTCCGTCCTCCCCAGCCCAGGCAACAGGAGCTCTCCTGCTCTTGGAGGGACATGAGGGTGAGATGAAAGTCTCCTCCAGCAAGATCTCCTCTGAGATGCTGGGCAAGACCCCGAGGCACCAAAGACTGCAGGACCCAGGCTGGGTGGCCAAGTTCCTGTGGAGATGACATCCCTGATAGCTGGGACTCCAGAGGCAGCTGGTCACAGACCAGAGACAGCTGGTCACACTGGGAGCACGGCAGTCCTGGAGTGAGCCAGTCTGCTGCAGCACATCAGACATGTCCCTCGGTATGGGGCACCCGGCGAGGGGCTCCCAAGTGGCTCCAGGAGCACAAGAGGACATTACAGCCTCTCCCACCAGCCAGGCACAAGGCACTTGCAAAACATGTGGGCAACACATGAAATTGCCTAAATACAAAAGCAATAGCAAGGCTGGAATTTCTCCACTCCCTCACACCCCGCAGATGAAGCCAGTGGCTGTTTTCCTCCCCCCTACATCCCTCAGAAAGGTTACTCCCACCAGGCACAGCCTCACAGCCTGGCTTTTACACCCCTCTCTGCCATTTCCCCAGACAAGATGGCACCAAGGGGAGCTGTGAGACTCCAGGGCTCCTGAGGGTTCATTCACAAGACTTGGGGAAGGGAGGTTATCATGGTTACCACAGTCCTCACACATTGTCAGAATAGGCAGCTAATTAGGTCACATTATAATTAGCCTGAGCTGCAGACTTCCTGGTCCCTCTGCCAAAAAATATACCCACCCCAAGAGCTGCCTGCACCCAGCAGCCCCTGCATGCTCTTGCACAGCCCCAGCACCCGCAGCAGATTCCCCCGGAGGCAGGGGTGGGGTGCAGGTATGGGGCCAAAATGGGGGGATGCTGCCAAGAGGAGGCTTGGACAAGTGGGTGAAAAGTGAGCCCAACTTGTGGCAGCAGGAGCAAGGAGCATCGTTTCTGCTTTGGAAGGATGCTCCCAGCGCAGCTGGCAGCACACAGCACCTGGATGGAGCACTAGATTTCAGGAAGTCCCATGTTCAGACGAGCCCTTTGCTTCCACCCTAGCACAGGGTGGTCACAGCCACCAGCCATACTGTGGCAAGCGCTGACAGATGCCAGAGCAGCTGCTATCACCAGCAACTCCTTTCCGGCCAGAGGGCCCTGACCCAGCCCACACCATGCCTGGGTCCCACAGGCTCAAGTTTAGTCCAAGTTACAGATTTACAAGTCCCACTAAACTGATAAGAAACACTTTTGGATGGGAAGTCTTATACTGGAAACCTGGCATCCCGTGGCAGTGAGAAGATACATCCCTGTCTGTCAAAGGCTTATTTTTTACCATTAGTAAGAAAGACCCTGGGTTGTGGTGGCCAGGGCCAATAAGCCATACAAAGAATAAAAGCCTTAATCACATTAACTCAAGCTCTGACTGGCAGGAATTAAGGGGAACATTTCCTCTCCTCATGGAGCACGTGGTATCGGCCAATACTTGAAACGGGTTGCTGGCAGCAGATGGAGCAAAGACCAGATCCTCTGCCACTGTAAACGCCAGGTGCCTGTAACAGTGAAAACCAGGATGGGGTTTTCCGTCCGTTTGTCCGGGGAGCACGGGGGAGCATGCAGGCCAGCTTCTTCCCCTTTTGGCACGGCTGGCCATCACTCAGCTGCAGTAGTCCTCACAGGGCATGCAATGTTTTCCAGCTACATTGACCAGCTGATTAGCATTCAACTGCAAAGCCTAGGTTTCCCTACTTACAAGGCCGGCATTTAATGAGCTCACTGTTGAAAAATTCGGCTGCAGTTCAGCTCTTCCACTTTTTATTTCCCAAACCACCACTGTTCCTTTCCTTATCCCTATTGAGGCAGTGCTGCTGCCCGCTCTGGGCTCTTGCCCGCAGCTTTTTGGTACTGCAGCTGCCAGCATCATTTGTCCTCCTGCCCTCACAGTGCCACATCTCAGCCCTCTGCAGAGTGGGATCCCCTTTAACCGTCATCAAAAGGGGCACAGGAGCGAGCAGAGCAGCGGTCTTGCCCGGACCACCTCCCTTCCTGCACCCAGCTGCCGACGCGACGCTGCCCATGCAACAAAGAGCTCTGGTGAACTCACAAAAGCCCATTGCCTGGTCTCCCGCAGCAACAGCCCCAGCTGGGGCCAGCAACAGCCCGCAATGTCAGGAGCTGGGAGCATTCAGCCAGGTTCTTGGTCACCTCCGTAAGCTGAAGTAGGTCTTTGCACCTTGCCGTGACAGCCCACATAGCACCTCTGTGGCCCTGCCTCCTCGTGCCTGGCAGTAGCTCACTCCCAGTCCAGCAGCCCTGCCTGTGGCCAGCTGGCACATGAGGCTGCCTGCCTGATCCCTCTACTTGGGGCTGGGAGGACGTCAGTCGCCAGGAGCATAGGCGTTTGGAGTGCTGGAGGGAAAGCTGAGCACAGGTAATCAAAGCTACCCAGGCACAGCCCAACTGCAGGAGCCAGGATGGGGATTCGTGGGGGAGAGACACAGGCTGGATCATGGTCCTGAGAAGGGCCAAGCCTTTCTGCTTACAGAAGCAGCTCTCCACATTGCCACCAGCAGCTTGACTTTAATACAAACCTTCCTGCAGGAAGGGGTTCTCCATCCCAGACCCCAGGAAGTGGGAAGCAAAAGGAAGCTATGCTCAAGCTTCATTTGGGTGCATGGGAGGGAGCACAAAGCCTGGCGAACAGAACCGTGGATGGAGCTACAGTACTGCTGGGCAGAGTCAGCAAAGCTGCTAGGGACGTTCGGGGTCGCAGTTGCTGAAGGCAGACATCCAGTATCACTGCAAAGCCTTGGGACACAGACCCACCAGGTGCCCCAGGGTGTGGGGCAGCAGCGCCTGTGCTCTCCCAGCCCCCCATCCCACCCAGCGTCCCCCAGAGCCACAGCTCATGGGTGCCACCACAAACAGCCATCATCCTGAACCCAGGTAGAGCAGAGGCAACCCCAGGCCGTGAGCTAAGCGCGGGACTGAGCTCCAGTCCCGAGTCTGAGGCGAACCCTACGACCCCCCCGCCAAAGCACAGGGACAATATGGGGATCAGATGGCGCTGGTAACCCGCCGCAGCTTCTTCCAGCCCGACCGCAAAACCGCGGAGAAATGCAAACATCTCGCCAAGAGCAGGCAGCCTCTCTCCAGATGTCCCCCCGGGGAAAAGCGCTGGGAGGGTCTGCGGAACGAGGGCAGAGCCCCAGACCCGACGGCAGAGTCCGCGGGGCCGTGGCAGGCGAGCCCGCTCCCGCCCCCGGCGCCCCCCCCCGGCGAACCCCCGCTCCCGCCCCACTCACAGGCGAAACATGCGCTCCATGTCCTTGATCTGCCGGCGGCTGAACTCCTTGAACTCGGTGTAGGGGTTGAAGACGGCGGCCCGCCGGGGCTGCGCCGCCCCCTCGTTGATGTCCTGCCGCCGGCACAGCTTGGCGCTCAGCTCCGCGCCCGCGCTGGCCGTCAGGCAGCTCCGCTCCGCCTCCTCCCCGGCCGCCTCCTCGCCCTTGGCCGCCGCCTCCTCGTCCTTGGCCGCCTCTTCGCTCTCCTCCAGCTGCAGCCGCCGCTGCAGCTTCTGCGCCAGCTCCTCCGAGGCCATGGCCCGGCGCTGCCCAGCGGCCGCGCTCCCGCCCCGCTCAGCTCAGCTCAACTCAACTCCGCTCCGGCTGGGCCCGCTTGCCCCGGCCCGCAACTTTATTCCCTCACTTGGAAGGAGCGGGGCGGGACGGGGCGGGACGGGGCGGGGGGAGGCCGGGACGGGGCGGGCGCTTAAGGAGGCGCGGCGGCGGCCGTGGGGGTGGTGGGGGCCGTCCGCGCGTGGGGCGCGGCGTGAGGTGGCCGCGCTGCCCCCCGGGGGTACCCCCACATGTGCACCCACAGTCGGGTGCAACCCCACAGGCTGACCCTCTCACGTGTACGCTCTCCCACACAGGAATCACCCCCACTCAGTTACACCCACACAGGCTATCTCCCCACAGGTACCCGTCTCCCCAGGCAGGGAACCCCCCACTCAAGTACAACCCCATGGTCACTCTCTCACGCACCCTCCCACGGGCAGGGTCCTCCCCAGGGAGCCCCCTGTGCCCCACACCAGGGCGCTACGCTGGCCCTGGGGAGCACAAGCCATGTGCATCCCACAGCTGCTGCCTGCACCACCCCGCTCTGCGGGGTGAGATGAGCCCCCAGCCTGGCCGGGAGCCCCCACAGCCGGGGAGAGCAGCCGGGCCCCGCCAGCTCCCCAGGCACCCCACAGCCCACCCCACGCCTGCAGGAATGGCAGAGGCCAGGCCTGCCTCATGCCGGGGCAGAGGGACCCCTTAAGCCCCGCCATGCACCTCCCCTCTCTTATCTCCTTGGGCTAAAATTAACCCAGGACAAAGCTCAGCTCAGCTCTGGGCTCCCCCTCCTTCTCCAGAGAGCATGGAAGACAGGCAGCCTCTTTCCACCACTCTGCTCCCCTTCCCCAGGCCAGTACCCAGTGCCACCCCTGCTATCCCCCAGGCTCTGCAGGACACAGGGGTGTCCCCACCAGGACCGTCCATCCCTGGCCTGGCTGATAGGTGGCTGATGGCATCCCCCAAGATGGGATTAGGGCTGGCGTGGGGCAGTTTAGGGTGGTTGCTGATGGGATTTACTCACCAGGGAGGGGAGGAGAGGAAAGCAACAGCTCGGACATGCCGTCTGCTTACGGCTCCTGCATGCCCGAGCCTGTGTGTCATGGGGAACCTGTCCCAGCAGCTGTTATGCGGCTGTTTCACACCTCCAGGCAAGTGGTAAGCAGCTCTCTGACCCTACCATGATGTGGTGACCTACAGTTGATCCTCTTGGGCAAGCTCATTCCCACGAAACCTCCTAAGAAAATGACTGCTGAGGCCATTTGCAGCAACCAAGCCTGCTACCTGCTGCCTGGGCAGCTCGAGGCTACCCCAGTGAGGGTCGGAATGGCTTGCAGGGTCACCACTGCATGTGGTACAAGAAGGCCACTGCCGGTGTTTCACACCAGGACCACCTGAAAACACGGCTGCTGAGTGGAAGGGATGGCATGTGCTGTGCCCACACTGCTTTGCCCTCAGACAGTGTCATGTCCGTCATGCAGAGTGGGGCGGTTTAGGGTGGTTACTGATGGGATTTACTCACCAGGGAGGGGAGGAGAGGAAAGCAACAGCTCGGACATGCCGTCTGCTTATGGCTCCTGCATGCCCAAGTCTGTGTCTCATGGGGAACCTGTCCCAGCAGCTGTTATACGGCTGTTTCACACCTCCAGAGCTGCTGCAAGGTCACTGGCTACCTTGGAGACTCATGAGTCCAGAGGCGCTTGATAACTGTATGGTGGCCAGAGACCTGAGTAGAACCAGGGTGAAATCAGCAACAGCACAGCCACGTTGCCATCTACTGGAAATAAATTTATGGGGTATGAGATGACTCACAAATAAAATGAGGAAAGCAACAGTCATCTGCAAACAGTAATCGGTACAGAGTGAGACGGCACAAGAACTAGGAGTATGACTATAGGGACATCATCTGTGGGATTGTGACAAGTCTGTACAGCACACATTACTGGAGTATATTCTAAGGTGCAAAATAGAGTAATACTGCTGGAAACCACTTAGCGTGGGGTAGGATACTTGTGGCGGTTAGGTGAGAGGGCTGTTGGCGGGGCAGGGGGCTGGTGTGTGTGTCGGGGGGGGGTACGTGGAGTTGTTGCTGTTGGTCATTGTGGTGAGGTGGGTGTGCGTCGTGGTTGCCCAGTGCCGCGCCCCGTGGGTCGGTGGGGCTGTAGCGTGGGGTGGGAGCATGGTGGCAGTTAGGTGAAAGGGCTGTTGGCGGGGCAGGGGGCTGGTGTGTGTGTCGGGGTGGGGGTACGTGGAGTTGTTGCTGTTGGTCATTGTGGTGAGGTGGGTGTGCGTCGTGGTTGACCAGTGCCGCGCCCCGTGGGTCGGTGGGGCTGTAGCGTGGGGTGGGAGCGTGGTGGCAGTTAGGTGAGAGGGCTGTTGGCGGGGCAGGGGGCTGGTGTGTGTGTCGGGGGGGGGTACGTGGAGTTGTTGCTGTTGGTCATTGTGGTGAGGTGGGTGTGCGTCGTGGTTGCCCAGTGCCGCGCCCCGTGGGTCGGTGGGGCTGTAGCGTGGGGTAGGAGCGTGGTGGCGGTTAGGTGAGAGGGCTGAGGGCGGATCAGGGGGTGCCCACGGCCATAGGAGCCTGAGAACGCCCGATCTCATCTGATCTCGGAAGGGAGGCGGATCGGGCCCGGTGAGTACTTGGATGGGAGACTGCCTGGGAATAGCAGGTGCTGTAGGCTTTTGCTGTTGGGAGGGGGGTGCGGGGGCGGCCCCCGTTTTGGTGTTGTCGTGTTGCGGAGGGTCAGGTGTGTGTGTGGGTATGTGCGTGTGTTGCTGCGGGTGGTGTTGGTGGGGCAGGTGTGCGCCAGGGTTGCCCAGCACCCTGCCCCGTGGGTCGGTGGGGCTGTAGCGAGGGGTGAGAGGGTGGCGTGGCTACAGGAGAGGGCTGTTGTCGGGGGAGGGGGTTGGTGCCTACGGCCATACCACCCTGAGAACGCCCGATCTCGTCTGATCTCGGAAGCTAAGCAGGGTCGGGCCCGGTTAGTACTTGGATGGGAGACCGCCTGGGAATACCGGGTGCTGTAGGCTTTTGCCGTTGGCTGCGGGGCCTGGGGCATGCTGGGACGGCCACTGTTTTGGTGTTGCGGAGGGGCAGGTGTGTGTGTGGGTATGTGCGTGTGTTGCTGTGGGTGGTAGTGGTGGGGCGGGTGTGCGCCGAGGTTTCCCGGCGCCCTGCCCCATGGGTCGGTGGGGCTGTAGCGTGGGGTGGGAGCGTGGTGGCAGTTAGGTGAGAGGGCTGTTGGCGGGGCAGGGGGCTGGTGTGTGTGTCGGGGTGGGGGTACGTGGAGTTGTTGCTGTTGGTCATTGTGGTGAGGTGGGTGTGCGTCGTGGTTGCCCAGTGCCGCGCCCCGTGGGTCGGTGGGGCTGTAGCGTGGGGTGGGAGCGTGGTGGCAGTTAGGTGAGAGGGCTGTTGGCGGGGCAGGGGGCTGGTGTGTGTGTCGGGGGGGGGTACGTGGAGTTGTTGCTGTTGGTCATTGTGGTGAGGTGGGTGTGCGTCGTGGTTGACCAGTGCCGCGCCCCGTGGGTCGGTGGGGCTGTAGCGTGGGGTAGGAGCGTGGTGGTGGTTAGGTGAGAGGGCTGTTGGCGGGGCAGGGGGCTGGTGTGTGTGTCGGGGGGTGGTACGTGGAGTTGTTGCTGTTGGTCATTGTGGTGAGGTGGGTGTGCGTTGTGGTTGACCAGTGCCGCGCCCCGTGGGTCGGTGGGGCTGTAGCGTGGGGTAGGAGCGTGGTGGCGGTTAGGTGAGAGGGCTGTTGGCGGGGCAGGGGGCTGGTGTGTGTGTCGGGTGGGGGTACGTGGAGTTGTTGCTGTTGGTCATTGTGGTGAGGTGGGTGTGCGTCGTGGTTGCCCAGTGCCGCGCCCCGTGGGTCGGTGGGGCTGTAGCGTGGGGTAGGAGCGTGGTGGCAGTTAGGTGAGAGGGCTGTTGGCGGGGCAGGGGGCTGGTGTGTGTGTCGGGGGGGTGGTACGTGGAGTTGTTGCTGTTGGTCATTGTGGTGAGGTGGGTGTGCGTCGTGGTTGCCCAGTGCCGCGCCCCGTGGGTCGGTGGGGCTGTAGCGTGGGGTAGGAGCGTGGTGGCGGTTAGGTGAGAGGGCTGAGGGCGGATCAGGGGGTGCCCACGGCCATAGGAGCCTGAGAACGCCCGATCTCATCTGATCTCGGAAGGGAGGCGGATCGGGCCCGGTGAGTACTTGGATGGGAGACTGCCTGGGAATAGCAGGTGCTGTAGGCTTTTGCTGTTGGGAGGGGGGTGCGGGGGCGGCCCCCGTTTTGGTGTTGTCGTGTTGCGGAGGGTCAGGTGTGTGTGTGGGTATGTGCGTGTGTTGCTGCGGGTGGTGGTGGTGGGGCAGGTGTGCGCCAGGGTTGCCCAGCACCCTGCCCCGTGGGTCGGTGGGGCTGTAGCGAGGGGTGAGAGGGTGGCGTGGCTACAGGAGAGGGCTGTTGTCGGGGGAGGGGGTTGGTGCCTACGGCCATACCACCCTGAGAACGCCCGATCTCGTCTGATCTCGGAAGCTAAGCAGGGTCGGGCCCGGTTAGTACTTGGATGGGAGACCGCCTGGGAATACCGGGTGCTGTAGGCTTTTGCCGTTGGCTGCGGGGCCTGGGGCATGCTGGGACGGCCACTGTTTTGGTGTTGCGGAGGGGCAGGTGTGTGTGTGGGTATGTGCGTGTGTTGCTGTGGGTGGTGGTGGTGGGGCGGGTGTGCGCCGGGGTTTCCCGGCGCCCTGCCCCATGGGTCGGTGGGGCTATAGCATGGGGTGGGAGCGTGGTGGCAGTTAGGTGAGAGGGCTGTTGGCGGGGCAGGGGGCTGGTGTGTGTGTCGGGTGGGGGTACGTGGAGTTGTTGCTGTTGGTCATTGTGGTGAGGTGGGTGTGCGTCGTGGTTGCCCAGTGCCGCGCCCCGTGGGTCGGTGGGGCTGTAGCGTGGGGTGGGAGCGTGGTGGCAGTTAGGTGAGAGGGCTGTTGGCGGGGCAGGGGGCTGGTGTGTGTGTCGGGGTGGGGGTACGTGGAGTTGTTGCTGTTGGTCATTGTGGTGAGGTGGGTGTGCGTCGTGGTTGCCCAGTGCCGCGCCCCGTGGGTCAGTGGGGCTGTAGCGTGGGGTGGGAGCATGGTGGCAGTTAGGTGAGAGGGCTGTTGGCGGGGCAGGGGGCTGGTGTGTGTGTCGGGGGGGGGTACGTGGAGTTGTTGCTGTTGGTCATTGTGGTGAGGTGGGTGTGCGTCGTGGTTGACCAGTGCCGCGCCCCGTGGGTCGGTGGGGCTGTAGCGTGGGGTGGGAGCATGGTGGCAGTTAGGGGAAAGGGCTGTTGGCGGGGCAGGGGGCTGGTGTGTGTGTCGGGGTGGGGGTACGTGGAGTTGTTGCTGTTGGTCATTGTGGTGAGGTGGGTGTGCGTTGTGGTTGCCCAGTGCCGCGCCCCGTGGGTCGGTGGGGCTGTAGCGTGGGGTGGGAGCATGGTGGCAGTTAGGTGAGAGGGCTGTTGGCGGGGCAGGGGGCTGGTGTGTGTGTCAGGGGGGGGGTACGTGGAGTTGTTGCTGTTGGTCATTGTGGTGAGGTGGGTGTGCGTTGTGGTTGCCCAGTGCCGCGCCCCGTGGGTCGGTGGGGCTGTAGCGTGGGGTAGGAGCGTGGTGGCGGTTAGGTGAGAGGGCTGTTGGCGGGGCAGGGGGCTGGTGTGTGTGTCGGGGGGGGGTACGTGGAGTTGTTGCTGTTGGTCATTGTGGTGAGGTGGGTGTGCATTGTGGTTGACCAGTGCCGCGCCCCGTGGGTCGGTGGGGCTGTAGCGTGGGGTGGGAGCGTGGTGGCAGTTAGGGGAAAGGGCTGTTGGCGGGGCAGGGGGCTGGTGTGTGTGTCGGGGGGGGGGTACGTGGAGTTGTTGCTGTTGGTCATTGTGGTGAGGTGGGTGTGCGTCGTGGTTGCCCAGTGCCGCGCCCCGTGGGTCGGTGGGGCTGTAGCGTGGGGTGGGAGCATGGTGGCAGTTAGGTGAAAGGGCTGTTGGCGGGGCAGGGGGCTGGTGTGTGTGTCGGGGGGGGGGTACGTGGAGTTGTTGCTGTTGGTCATTGTGGTGAGGTGGGTGTGCGTTGTGGTTGACCAGTGCCGCGCCCCGTGGGTCGGTGGGGCTGTAGCGTGGGGTAGGAGCGTGGTGGCGGTTAGGTGAGAGGGCTGTTGGCGGGGCAGGGGGCTGGTGTGTGTGTCGGGTGGGGGTACGTGGAGTTGTTGCTGTTGGTCATTGTGGTGAGGTGGGTGTGCGTTGTGGTTGCCCAGTGCCGCGCCCCGTGGGTCGGTGGGGCTGTAGCGTGGGGTAGGAGCGTGGTGGCGGTTAGGTGAGAGGGCTGTTGGCGGGGCAGGGGGCTGGTGTGTGTGTCGGGGGGTGGTACGTGGAGTTGTTGCTGTTGGTCATTGTGGTGAGGTGGGTGTGCGTCGTGGTTGCCCAGTGCCGCGCCCCGTGGGTCGGTGGGGCTGTAGCGTGGGGTGGGAGCATGGTGGCAGTTAGGTGAGAGGGCTGTTGGCGGGGCAGGGGGCTGGTGTGTGTGTCGGGGTGGGGGTACGTGGAGTTGTTGCTGTTGGTCATTGTGGTGAGGTGGGTGTGCGTCGTGGTTGCCCAGTGCCGCGCCCCGTGGGTCGGTGGGGCTGTAGCGTGGGGTAGGAGCGTGGTGGCGGTTAGGTGAGAGGGCTGTTGGCGGGGCAGGGGGCTGGTGTGTGTGTCGGGGGGGTGGTACGTGGAGTTGTTGCTGTTGGTCATTGTGGTGAGGTGGGTGTGCGTCGTGGTTGCCCAGTGCCGCGCCCCGTGGGTCGGTGGGGCTGTAGCGTGGGGTGGGAGCATGGTGGCAGTTAGGTGAGAGGGCTGTTGGCGGGGCAGGGGGCTGGTGTGTGTGTCGGGGGGGTTGTACGTGGAGTTGTTGCTGTTGGTCATTGTGGTGAGGTGGGTGTGCGTCGTGGTTGACCAGTGCCGCGCCCCGTGGGTCGGTGGGGCTGTAGCGTGGGGTAGGAGCGTGGTGGCGGTTAGGTGAGAGGGCTGTTGGCGGGGCAGGGGGCTGGTGTGTGTGTCGGGGGGGTGGTACGTGGAGTTGTTGCTGTTGGTCATTGTGGTGAGGTGGGTGTGCGTCGTGGTTGCCCAGTGCCGCGCCCCGTGGGTCGGTGGGGCTGTAGCGTGGGGTGGGAGCATGGTGGCAGTTAGGTGAGAGGGCTGTTGGCGGGGCAGGGGGCTGGTGTGTGTGTCGGGGGGGTTGTACGTGGAGTTGTTGCTGTTGGTCATTGTGGTGAGGTGGGTGTGCGTCGTGGTTGCCCAGTGCCGCGCCCCGTGGGTCGGTGGGGCTGTAGCGTGGGGTAGGAGCGTGGTGGCGGTTAGGTGAGAGGGCTGAGGGCGGATCAGGGGGTGCCCACGGCCATAGGAGCCTGAGAACGCCCGATCTCATCTGATCTCGGAAGGGAGGCGGATCGGGCCCGGTGAGTACTTGGATGGGAGACTGCCTGGGAATAGCAGGTGCTGTAGGCTTTTGCTGTTGGGAGGGGGGTGCGGGGGCGGCCCCCGTTTTGGTGTTGTCGTGTTGCGGAGGGTCAGGTGTGTGTGTGGGTATGTGCGTGTGTTGCTGCGGGTGGTGTTGGTGGGGCAGGTGTGCGCCAGGGTTGCCCAGCACCCTGCCCCGTGGGTCGGTGGGGCTGTAGCGAGGGGTGAGAGGTTGGCGTGGCTACAGGAGAGGGCTGTTGTCGGGGGAGGGGGTTGGTGCCTACGGCCATACCACCCTGAGAACGCCCGATCTCGTCTGATCTCGGAAGCTAAGCAGGGTCGGGCCCGGTTAGTACTTGGATGGGAGACCGCCTGGGAATACCGGGTGCTGTAGGCTTTTGCCGTTGGCTGCGGGGCCTGGGGCATGCTGGGACGGCCACTGTTTTGGTGTTGCGGAGGGGCAGGTGTGTGTGTGGGTATCTGCGTGTGTTGCTGTGGGTGGTGGTGGTGGGGCGGGTGTGCGCCGGGGTTTCCCGGCGCCCTGCCCCATGGGTCGGTGGGGCTGTAGCATGGGGTGGGAGCGTGGTGGCAGTTAGGTGAGAGGGCTGTTGGCGGGGCAGGGGGCTGGTGTGTGTGTCGGGTGGGGGTACGTGGAGTTGTTGCTGTTGGTCATTGTGGTGAGGTGGGTGTGCGTCGTGGTTGCCCAGTGCCGCGCCCCGTGGGTCGGTGGGGCTGTAGCGTGGGGTGGGAGCATGGTGGCAGTTAGGTGAGAGGGCTGTTGGCGGGGCAGGGGGCTGGTGTGTGTGTCGGGGTGGGGGTACGTGGAGTTGTTGCTGTTGGTCATTGTGGTGAGGTGGGTGTGCGTCGTGGTTGCCCAGTGCCGCGCCCCGTGGGTCGGTGGGGCTGTAGCGTGGGGTGGGAGCGTGGTGGCAGTTAGGTGAAAGGGCTGTTGGCGGGGCAGGGGGCTGGTGTGTGTGTCGGGGGGGGGTACGTGGAGTTGTTGCTGTTGGTCATTGTGGTGAGGTGGGTGTGCGTCGTGGTTGACCAGTGCCGCGCCCCGTGGGTCGGTGGGGCTGTAGCGTGGGGTGGGAACATGGTGGCAGTTAGGTGAGAGGGCTGTTGGCGGGGCAGGGGGCTGGTGTGTGTGTCGGGGTGGGGGTACGTGCAGTTGTTGCTGTTGGTCATTGTGGTGAGGTGGGTGTGCGTCGTGGTTGCCCAGTGCCGCGCCCCGTGGGTCGGTGGGGCTGTAGCGTGGGGTGGGAGCATGGTGGCAGTTAGGTGAAAGGGCTGTTGGCGGGGCAGGGGGCTGGTGTGTGTGTCGGGTGGGGGTACGTGGAGTTGTTGCTGTTGGTCATTGTGGTGAGGTGGGTGTGCGTCGTGGTTGCCCAGTGCCGCGCCCCGTGGGTCGGTGGGGCTGTAGCGTGGGGTGGGAGCATGGTGGCAGTTAGGTGAGAGGGCTGTTGGCGGGGCAAGGGCTGGTGTGTGTGTCGGGGTGGGGGTACGTGGAGTTGTTGCTGTTGGTCATTGTGGTGAGGTGGGTGTGCGTCGTGGTTGCCCAGTGCCGCGCCCCGTGGGTCGGTGGGGCTGTAGCGTGGGGTGGGAGCGTGGTGGCGGTTAGGTGAGAGGGCTGTTGGCGGGGCAGGGGGCTGGTGTGTGTGTCGGGTGGGGGTACGTGGAGTTGTTGCTGTTGGTCATTGTGGTGAGGTGGGTGTGCGTTGTGGTTGCCCAGTGCCGCGCCCCGTGGGTCGGTGGGGCTGTAGCGTGGGGTAGGAGCGTGGTGGCGGTTAGGTGAGAGGGCTGTTGGCGGGGCAGGGGGCTGGTGTGTGTGTCGGGGGGGTTGTACGTGGAGTTGTTGCTGTTGGTCATTGTGGTGAGGTGGGTGTGCGTCGTGGTTGCCCAGTGCCGCGCCCCGTGGGTCGGTGGGGCTGTAGCGTGGGGTAGGAGCGTGGTGGCGGTTAGGTGAGAGGGCTGTTGTCGGGGCAGGGGGCTGGTGTGTGTGTCGGGTGGGGGTACGTGGAGTTGTTGCTGTTGGTCATTGTGGTGAGGTGGGTGTGCGTCGTGGTTGCCCAGTGCCGCGCCCCGTGGGTCGGTGGGGCTGTAGCGTGGGGTAGGAGCGTGGTGGCGGTTAGGTGAGAGGGCTGTTGGCGGGGCAGGGGGCTGGTGTGTGTGTCGGGGGGGGGTACGTGGAGTTGTTGCTGTTGGTCATTGTGGTGAGGTGGGTGTGCGTCGTGGTTGACCAGTGCCGCGCCCCGTGGGTCGGTGGGGCTGTAGCGTGGGGTAGGAGCGTGGTGGCAGTTAGGTGAGAGGGCTGTTGGCGGGGCAGGGGGCTGGTGTGTGTTTCGGGGGGGTGGTACGTGGAGTTGTTGCTGTTGGTCATTGTGGTGAGGTGGGTGTGCGTCGTGGTTGCCCAGTGCCGCGCCCCGTGGGTCGGTGGGGCTGTAGCGTGGGGTAGGAGCGTGGTGGCGGTTAGGTGAGAGGGCTGAGGGCGGATCAGGGGGTGCCCACGGCCATAGGAGCCTGAGAACGCCCGATCTCATCTGATCTCGGAAGGGAGGCGGATCGGGCCCGGTGAGTACTTGGATGGGAGACTGCCTGGGAATAGCAGGTGCTGTAGGCTTTTGCTGTTGGGAGGGGGGTGCGGGGGCGGCCCCCGTTTTGGTGTTGTCATGTTGCGGAGGGTCAGGTGTGTGTGTGGGTATGTGCGTGTGTTGCTGCGGGTGGTGGTGGTGGGGCAGGTGTGCGCCAGGGTTGCCCAGCACCCTGCCCCGTGGGTCGGTGGGGCTGTAGCGAGGGGTGAGAGGGTGGCGTGGCTACAGGAGAGGGCTGTTGTCGGGGGAGGGGGTTGGTGCCTACGGCCATACCACCCTGAGAACGCCCGATCTCGTCTGATCTCGGAAGCTAAGCAGGGTCGGGCCCGGTTAGTACTTGGATGGGAGACCGCCTGGGAATACCGGGTGCTGTAGGCTTTTGCCGTTGGCTGCGGGGCCTGGGGCATGCTGGGACGGCCACTGTTTTGGTGTTGCGGAGGGGCAGGTGTGTGTGTGGGTATGTGCGTGTGTTGCTGTGGGTGGTGGTGGTGGGGCGGGTGTGCGCCGGGGTTTCCCGGCGCCCTGCCCCATGGGTCGGTGGGGCTGTAGCATGGGGTGGGAGCGTGGTGGCAGTTAGGTGAGAGGGCTGTTGGCGGGGCAGGGGGCTGGTGTGTGTGTCGGGTGGGGGTACGTGGAGTTGTTGCTGTTGGTCATTGTGGTGAGGTGGGTGTGCGTCGTGGTTGCCCAGTGCCGCGCCCCGTGGGTCGGTGGGGCTGTAGCGTGGGGTGGGAGCGTGGTGGCAGTTAGGTGAGAGGGCTGTTGGCGGGGCAGGGGGCTGGTGTGTGTGTCGGGGTGGGGGTACGTGGAGTTGTTGCTGTTGGTCATTGTGGTGAGGTGGGTGTGCGTCGTGGTTGCCCAGTGCCGCGCCCCGTGGGTCGGTGGGGCTGTAGCATGGGGTGGGAGCATGGTGGCAGTTAGGTGAAAGGGCTGTTGGCGGGGCAGGGGGCTGGTGTGTGTGTCGGGGGGGTGGTACGTGGAGTTGTTGCTGTTGGTCATTGTGGTGAGGTGGGTGTGCGTTGTGGTTGCCCAGTGCCGCGCCCCGTGGGTCGGTGGGGCTGTAGCGTGGGGTAGGAGCGTGGTGGCGGTTAGGTGAGAGGGCTGTTGGCGGGGCAGGGGGCTGGTGTGTGTGTCGGGGGGTGGTACGTGGAGTTGTTGCTGTTGGTCATTGTGGTGAGGTGGGTGTGCGTCGTGGTTGCCCAGTGCCGCGCCCCGTGGGTCGGTGGGGCTGTAGCGTGGGGTGGGAGCATGGTGGCGGTTAGGTGAGAGGGCTGTTGGCGGGGCAGGGGGCTGGTGTGTGTGTCGGGTGGGGGTACGTGGAGTTGTTGCTGTTGGTCATTGTGGTGAGGTGGGTGTGCGTCGTGGTTGCCCAGTGCCGCGCCCCGTGGGTCGGTGGGGCTGTAGCGTGGGGTGGGAGCATGGTGGCAGTTAGGTGAGAGGGCTGTTGGCGGGGCAGGGGGCTGGTGTGTGTGTCGGGTGGGGGTACGTGGAGTTGTTGCTGTTGGTCATTGTGGTGAGGTGGGTGTGCGTCGTGGTTGCCCAGTGCCGCGCCCTGTGGGTCGGTGGGGCTGTACCGTGGGGTAGGAGCGTGGTGGCGGTTAGGTGAGAGGGCTGTTGGCGGGGCAGGGGGCTGGTGTGTGTGTCGGGGGGGTTGTACGTGGAGTTGTTGCTGTTGGTCATTGTGGTGAGGTGGGTGTGCGTCGTGGTTGCCCAGTGCCGCGCCCCGTGGGTCGGTGGGGCTGTAGCGTGGGGTAGGAGCGTGGTGGCGGTTAGGTGAGAGGGCTGAGGGCAGATCAGGGGGTGCCCACGGCCATAGGAGCCTGAGAACGCCCGATCTCATCTGATCTCGGAAGGGAGGCGGATCGGGCCCGGTGAGTACTTGGATGGGAGACTGCCTGGGAATAGCAGGTGCTGTAGGCTTTTGCTGTTGGGAGGGGGGTGCGGGGGCGGCCCCCGTTT
The DNA here is from genome assembly GCF_965638725.1 of Aptenodytes patagonicus. Lineage (NCBI taxonomy): Eukaryota > Metazoa > Chordata > Aves > Sphenisciformes > Spheniscidae > Aptenodytes > Aptenodytes patagonicus. Next base: position 28,102,298 of record NC_134954.1, read on the forward strand.
TGGTGTTGTCGTGTTGCGGAGGGTCAGGTGTGTGTGTGGGTATGTGCGTGTGTTGCTGCGGGTGGTGGTGGTGGGGCAGGTGTGCGCCAGGGTTGCCCAGCACCCTGCCCCGTGGGTCGGTGGGGCTGTAGCGAGGGGTGAGAGGGTGGCGTGGCTACAGGAGAGGGCTGTTGTCGGGGGAGGGGGTTGGTGCCTACGGCCATACCACCCTGAGAACGCCCGATCTCGTCTGATCTCGGAAGCTAAGCAGGGTCGGGCCCGGTTAGTACTTGGATGGGAGACCGCCTGGGAATACCGGGTGCTGTAGGCTTTTGCCGTTGGCTGCGGGGCCTGGGGCATGCTGGGACGGCCACTGTTTTGGTGTTGCGGAGGGGCAGGTGTGTGTGTGGGTATGTGCGTGTGTTGCTGTGGGTGGTGGTGGTGGGGCGGGTGTGCGCCGGGGTTTCCCGGCGCCCTGCCCCATGGGTCGGTGGGGCTGTAGCGTGGGGTGGGAGCGTGGTGGCAGTTAGGTGAGAGGGCTGTTGGCGGGGCAGGGGGCTGGTGTGTGTGTCGGGTGGGGGTACGTGGAGTTGTTGCTGTTGGTCATTGTGGTGAGGTGGGTGTGCGTCGTGGTTGCCCAGTGCCGCGCCCCGTGGGTCGGTGGGGCTGTAGCGTGGGGTGGGAGCGTGGTGGCAGTTAGGTGAGAGGGCTGTTGGCGGGGCAGGGGGCTGGTGTGTGTGTCGGGGGGGTGGTACGTGGAGTTGTTGCTGTTGGTCATTGTGGTGAGGTGGGTGTGCGTCGTGGTTGCCCAGTGCCGCGCCCCGTGGGTCGGTGGGGCTGTAGCGTGGGGTGGGAGCATGGTGGCAGTTAGGTGAAAGGGCTGTTGGCGGGGCAGGGGGCTGGTGTGTGTGTCGGGGGGGGGTACGTGGAGTTGTTGCTGTTGGTCATTGTGGTGAGGTGGGTGTGCGTCGTGGTTGACCAGTGCCGCGCCCCGTGGGTCGGTGGGGCTGTAGCGTGGGGTGGGAGCATGGTGGCAGTTAGGGGAAAGGGCTGTTGGCGGGGCAGGGGGCTGGTGTGTGTGTCGGGGGGGGGGTACGTGGAGTTGTTGCTTTTGGTCATTGTGGTGAGGTGGGTGTGCGTCGTGGTTGGGTGAAAGGGCTGTTGGCGGGGCAGGGGGCTGTGTGTGTGTCGGGGGGCGGTACGTGGAGTTGTTGCTGTTGGTCATTGTGGTGAGGTGGGTGTGCGTCGTGGTTGCCCAGTGCCGCGCCCCGTGGGTCGGTGGGGCTGTAGCGTGGGGTGGGAGCATGGTGGCAGTTAGGTGAAAGGGCTGTTGGCGGGGCAGGGGGCTGGTGTGTGTGTCGGGGGGGGGGTACGTGGAGTTGTTGCTGTTGGTCATTGTGGTGAGGTGGGTGTGCGTTGTGGTTGACCAGTGCCGCGCCCCGTGGGTCGGTGGGGCTGTAGCGTGGGGTAGGAGCGTGGTGGCGGTTAGGTGAGAGGGCTGTTGGCGGGGCAGGGGGCTGGTGTGTGTTTCGGGGGGGTGGTACGTGGAGTTGTTGCTGTTGGTCATTGTGGTGAGGTGGGTGTGCGTCGTGGTTGCCCAGTGCCGCGCCCCGTGGGTCGGTGGGGCTGTAGCGTGGGGTAGGAGCATGGTGGCGTTTAGGTGAGAGGGCTGAGGGCGGATCAGGGGGTGCCCACGGCCATAGGAGCCTGAGAACGCCCGATCTCATCTGATCTCGGAAGGGAGGCGGATCGGGCCCGGTGAGTACTTGGATGGGAGACTGCCTGGGAATAGCAGGTGCTGTAGGCTTTTGCTGTTGGGAGGGGGGTGCGGGGGCGGCCCCCGTTTTGGTGTTGTCGTGTTGCGGAGGGTCAGGTGTGTGTGTGGGTATGTGCGTGTGTTGCTGCGGGTGGTGGTGGTGGGGCAGGTGTGCGCCAGGGTTGCCCAGCACCCTGCCCCGTGGGTCGGTGGGGCTGTAGCGAGGGGTGAGAGGGTGGCGTGGCTACAGGAGAGGGCTGTTGTCGGGGGAGGGGGTTGGTGTGTGTGTCGGGTGGGGGTACGTGGAGTTGTTGCTGTTGGTCATTGTGGTGAGGTGGGTGTGCGTCGTGGTTGCCCAGTGCCGCGCCCCGTGGGTCGGTGGGGCTGTAGCGTGGGGTAGGAGCGTGGTGGCGGTTAGGTGAGAGGGCTGTTGGCGGGGCAGGGGGCTGGTGTGTGTGTCGGGGGGGGGTACGTGGAGTTGTTGCTGTTGGTCATTGTGGTGAGGTGGGTGTGCGTCGTGGTTGCCCAGTGCCGCGCCCCGTGGGTCGGTGGGGCTGTAGCGTGGGGTGGGAGCGTGGTGGCGGTTAGGTGAGAGGGCTGTTGGCGGGGCAGGGGGCTGGTGTGTGTGTCGGGGGGGTGGTACGTGGAGTTGTTGCTGTTGGTCATTGTGGTGAGGTGGGTGTGCGTCGTGGTTGCCCAGTGCCGCGCCCCGTGGGTCGGTGGGGCTGTAGCGTGGGGTAGGAGCGTGGTGGCGGTTAGGTGAGAGGGCTGAGGGCGGATCAGGGGGTGCCCACGGCCATAGGAGCCTGAGAACGCCCGATCTCATCTGATCTCGGAAGGGAGGCGGATCGGGCCCGGTGAGTACTTGGATGGGAGACTGCCTGGGAATAGCAGGGGCTGTAGGCTTTTGCTGTTGGGAGGGGGGTGCGGGGGCGGCCCCCGTTTTGGTGTTGTCGTGTTGCGGAGGGTCAGGTGTGTGTGTGGGTATGTGCGTGTGTTGCTGCGGGTGGTGTTGGTGGGGCAGGTGTGCGCCAGGGTTGCCCAGCACCCTGCCCCGTGGGTTGGTGGGGCTGTAGCGAGGGGTGAGAGGGTGGCGTGGCTACAGGAGAGGGCTGTTGTCGGGGGAGGGGGTTGGTGCCTACGGCCATACCACCCTGAGAACGCCCGATCTCGTCTGATCTCGGAAGCTAAGCAGGGTCGGGCCCGGTTAGTACTTGGATGGGAGACCGCCTGGGAATACCGGGTGCTGTAGGCTTTTGCCGTTGGCTGCGGGGCCTGGGGCATGCTGGGACGGCCACTGTTTTGGTGTTGCGGAGGGGCAGGTGTGTGTGTGGGTATGTGCGTGTGTTGCTGTGGGTGGTGGTGGTGGGGCGGGTGTGCGCCGGGGTTTCCCGGCGCCCTGCCCCATGGGTCGGTGGGGCTGTAGCGTGGGGTGGGAGCGTGGTGGCAGTTAGGTGAGAGGGCTGTTGGCGGGGCAGGGGGCTGGTGTGTGTGTCGGGTGGGGGTACGTGGAGTTGTTGCTGTTGGTCATTGTGGTGAGGTGGGTGTGCGTCGTGGTTGCCCAGTGCCGCGCCCCGTGGGTCGGTGGGGCTGTAGCGTGGGGTGGGAGCATGGTGGCAGTTAGGTGAGAGGGCTGTTGGCGGGGCAGGGGGCTGGTGTGTGTGTCGGGGTGGGGGTACGTGGAGTTGTTGCTGTTGGTCATTGTGGTGAGGTGGGTGTGCGTCGTGGTTGCCCAGTGCCGCGCCCCGTGGGTCGGTGGGGCTGTAGCGTGGGGTAGGAGCGTGGTGGCGGTTAGGTGAGAGGGCTGTTGGCGGGGCAGGGGGCTGGTGTGTGTGTCGGGGGGGTTGTACGTGGAGTTGTTGCTGTTGGTCATTGTGGTGAGGTGGGTGTGCGTCGTGGTTGGGTGAAAGGGCTGTTGGCGGGGCAGGGGGCTGGTGTGTGTGTCGGGGGGCGGTACGTGGAGTTGTTGCTGTTGGTCATTGTGGTGAGGTGGGTGTGCGTCGTGGTTGGGTGAAAGGGCTGTTGGCGGGGCAGGGGGCTGTGTGTGTGTCGGGGGGCGGTACGTGGAGTTGTTGCTGTTGGTCATTGTGGTGAGGTGGGTGTGCGTCGTGGTTGCCCAGTGCCGCGCCCCGTGGGTCGGTGGGGCTGTAGCGTGGGGTGGGAGCATGGTGGCAGTTAGGTGAGAGGGCTGTTGGCGGGGCAGGGGGCTGGTGTGTGTGTCGGGGGGGGGGTACGTGGAGTTGTTGCTGTTGGTCATTGTGGTGAGGTGGGTGTGCGTTGTGGTTGACCAGTGCCGCGCCCCGTGGGTCGGTGGGGCTGTAGCGTGGGGTAGGAGCGTGGTGGCGGTTAGGTGAGAGGGCTGTTGGCGGGGCAGGGGGCTGGTGTGTGTGTCGGGTGGGGGTACGTGGAGTTGTTGCTGTTGGTCATTGTGGTGAGGTGGGTGTGCGTTGTGGTTGCCCAGTGCCGCGCCCCGTGGGTCGGTGGGGCTGTAGCGTGGGGTAGGAGCGTGGTGGCGGTTAGGTGAGAGGGCTGTTGGCGGGGCAGGGGGCTGGTGTGTGTGTCGGGGGGGGGTACGTGGAGTTGTTGCTGTTGGTCATTGTGGTGAGGTGGGTGTGCGTCGTGGTTGCCCAGTGCCGCGCCCCGTGGGTCGGTGGGGCTGTAGCGTGGGGTGGGAGCGTGGTGGCGGTTAGGTGAGAGGGCTGTTGGCGGGGCAGGGGGCTGGTGTGTGTGTCGGGGGGGGGGTACGTGGAGTTGTTGCTGTTGGTCATTGTGGTGAGGTGGGTGTGCGTCGTGGTTGCCCAGTGCCGCGCCCCGTGGGTCGGTGGGGCTGTAGCGAGGGGTGAGAGGGTGGCGTGGCTACAGGAGAGGGCTGTTGTCGGGGGAGGGGGTTGGTGCCTACGGCCATACCACCCTGAGAACGCCCGATCTCGTCTGATCTCGGAAGCTAAGCAGGGTCGGGCCCGGTTAGTACTTGGATGGGAGACTGCCTGGGAATACCGGGTGCTGTAGGCTTTTGCCGTTGGCTGCGGGGCCTGGGGCATGCTGGGACGGCCACTGTTTTGGTGTTGCGGAGGGGCAGGTGTGTGTGTGGGTATGTGCGTGTGTTGCTGTGGGTGGTGGTGGTGGGGCGGGTGTGCGCCGGGGTTTCCCGGCGCCCTGCCCCATGGGTCGGTGGGGCTGTAGCGTGGGGTGGGAGCCTGGTGGCGGTTAGGTGAGAGGGCTGTTGGCGGGGCAGGGGGCTGGTGTGTGTGTCAGGGGGGTGGTACGTGGAGTTGTTGCTGTTGGTCATTGTGGTGAGGTGGGTGTGTGTCGTGGTTGCCCAGTGCCGCGCCCCGTGGGTCGGTGGGGCTGTAGCGTGGGGTAGGAGCGTGGTGGCGGTTAGGTGAGAGGGCTGAGGGCGGATCAGGGGGTGCCCACGGCCATAGGAGCCTGAGAACGCCCGATCTCATCTGATCTCGGAAGGGAGGCGGATCGGGCCCGGTGAGTACTTGGATGGGAGACTGCCTGGGAATAGCAGGTGCTGTAGGCTTTTGCTGTTGGGAGGGGGGTGCGGGGGCGGCCCCCGTTTTGGTGTTGTCGTGTTGCGGAGGGTCAGGTGTGTGTGTGGGTATGTGCGTGTGTTGCTGCGGGTGGTGGTGGTGGGGCAGGTGTGCGCCAGGGTTGCCCAGCACCCTGCCCCGTGGGTCGGTGGGGCTGTAGCGAGGGGTGAGAGGGTGGCGTGGCTACAGGAGAGGGCTGTTGTCGGGGGAGGGGGTTGGTGCCTACGGCCATACCACCCTGAGAACACCCGATCTCGTCTGATCTCGGAAGCTAAGCAGGGTCGGGCCCGGTTAGTACTTGGATGGGAGACCGCCTGGGAATACCGGGTGCTGTAGGCTTTTGCCGTTGGCTGCGGGGCCTGGGGCATGCTGGGACGGCCACTGTTTTGGTGTTGCGGAGGGGCAGGTGTGTGTGTGGGTATGTGCGTGTGTTGCTGTGGGTGGTGGTGGTGGTGGGGCGGGTGTGCGCCGGGGTTTCCCGGCGCCCTGCCCCATGGGTCGGTGGGGCTGTAGCGTGGGGTGGGAGCGTGGTGGCAGTTAGGTGAGAGGGCTGTTGGCGGGGCAGGGGGCTGGTGTGTGTGTCGGGTGGGGGTACGTGGAGTTGTTGCTGTTGGTCATTGTGGTGAGGTGGGTGTGCGTCGTGGTTGCCCAGTGCCGCGCCCCGTGGGTCGGTGGGGCTGTAGCGTGGGGTGGGAGCGTGGTGGCGGTTAGGTGAGAGGGCTGTTGGCGGGGCAGGGGGCTGGTGTGTGTGTCGGGGTGGGGGTACGTGGAGTTGTTGCTGTTGGTCATTGTGGTGAGGTGGGTGTGCGTCGTGGTTGCCCAGTGCCGCGCCCCGTGGGTCGGTGGGGCTGTAGCGTGGGGTGGGAGCGTGGTGGCAGTTAGGTGAAAGGGCTGTTGGCGGGGCAGGGGGCTGGTGTGTGTGTCGGGGGGGGGTACGTGGAGTTGTTGCTGTTGGTCATTGTGGTGAGGTGGGTGTGCGTCGTGGTTGCCCAGTGCCGCGCCCCGTGGGTCGGTGGGGCTGTAGCGTGGGGTGGGAGCGTGGTGGCGGTTAGGTGAGAGGGCTGTTGGCGGGGCAGGGGGCTGGTGTGTGTGTCGGGGGGGGGGTACGTGGAGTTGTTGCTGTTGGTCATTGTGGTGAGGTGGGTGTGTGTTTTGGTTGACCAGTGCCGCGCCCCGTGGGTCGGTGGGGCTGTAGCGTGGGGTAGGAGCGTGGTGGCGGTTAGGTGAAAGGGCTGTTGGCGGGGCAGGGGGCTGGTGTGTGTGTCGGGGGGGGGGTACGTGGAGTTGTTGCTGTTGGTCATTGTGGTGAGGTGGGTGTGCGTCGTGGTTGCCCAGTGCCGCGCCCCGTGGGTCGGTGGGGCTGTAGCGTGGGGTAGGAGCGTGGTGGCGGTTAGGTGAGAGGGCTGAGGGCGGATCAGGGGGTGCCCACGGCCATAGGAGCCTGAGAACGCCCGATCTCATCTGATCTCGGAAGGGAGGCGGATCGGGCCCGGTGAGTACTTGGATGGGAGACTGCCTGGGAATAGCAGGTGCTGTAGGCTTTTGCTGTTGGGAGGGGGGTGCGGGGGCGGCCCCCGTTTTGGTGTTGTCGTGTTGCGGAGGGTCAGGTGTGTGTGTGGGTATGTGCGTGTGTTGCTGCGGGTGGTGTTGGTGGGGCAGGTGTGCGCCAGGGTTGCCCAGCACCCTGCCCCGTGGGTCGGTGGGGCTGTAGCGAGGGGTGAGAGGGTGGCGTGGCTACAGGAGAGGGCTGTTGTCGGGGGAGGGGGTTGGTGCCTACGGCCATACCACCCTGAGAACGCCCGATCTCGTCTGATCTCGGAAGCTAAGCAGGGTCGGGCCCGGTTAGTACTTGGATGGGAGACCGCCTGGGAATACCGGGTGCTGTAGGCTTTTGCCGTTGGCTGCGGGGCCTGGGGCATGCTGGGACGGCCACTGTTTTGGTGTTGCGGAGGGGCAGGTGTGTGTGTGGGTATGTGCGTGTGTTGCTGTGGGTGGTGGTGGTGGGGCGGGTGTGCGCCGGGGTTTCCCGGCGCCCTGCCCCATGGGTCGGTGGGGCTGTAGCGTGGGGTAGGAGCGTGGTGGCAGTTAGGTGAGAGGGCTGTTGGCGGGGCAGGGGGCTGGTGTGTGTGTCGGGGGGTGGTACGTGGAGTTGTTGCTGTTGGTCATTGTGGTGAGGTGGGTGTGCGTCGTGGTTGACCAGTGCCGCGCCCCGTGGGTCGGTGGGGCTGTAGCGTGGGGTGGGAGCATGGTGGCAGTTAGGTGAGAGGGCTGTTGGCGGGGCAGGGGGCTGGTGTGTGTGTCGGGGGGGTTGTACGTGGAGTTGTTGCTGTTGGTCATTGTGGTGAGGTGGGTGTGCGTTGTGGTTGACCAGTGCCGCGCCCCGTGGGTCGGTGGGGCTGTAGCGTGGGGTAGGAGCGTGGTGGCGGTTAGGTGAGAGGGCTGTTGGCGGGGCAGGGGGCTGGTGTGTGTGTCGGGGGGTGGTACGTGGAGTTGTTGCTGTTGGTCATTGTGGTGAGGTGGGTGTGCGTTGTGGTTGACTAGTGCCGCGCCCCGTGGGTCGGTGGGGCTGTAGCGTGGGGTAGGAGCGTGGTGGCGGTTAGGTGAAAGGGCTGTTGGCGGGGCAGGGGGCTGGTGTGTGTGTCGGGGGGGGGGTACGTGGAGTTGTTGCTGTTGGTCATTGTGGTGAGGTGGGTGTGCGTCGTGGTTGCCCAGTGCCGCGCCCCGTGGGTCGGTGGGGCTGTAGCGTGGGGTAGGAGCGTGGTGGCGGTTAGGTGAGAGGGCTGTTGGCGGGGCAGGGGGCTGGTGTGTGTGTCGGGTGGGGGTACGTGGAGTTGTTGCTGTTGGTCATTGTGGTGAGGTGGGTGTGCGTCGTGGTTGCCCAGTGCCGCGCCCCGTGGGTCGGTGGGGCTGTAGCGTGGGGTGGGAGCATGGTGGCAGTTAGGTGAGAGGGCTGTTGGCGGGGCAGGGGGCTGGTGTGTGTGTCGGGGGGGTGGTACGTGGAGTTGTTGCTGTTGGTCATTGTGGTGAGGTGGGTGTGCGTCGTGGTTGCCCAGTGCCGCGCCCCGTGGGTCGGTGGGGCTGTAGCGAGGGGTGAGAGGGTGGCGTGGCTACAGGAGAGGGCTGTTGTCGGGGGAGGGGGATGGTGCCTACGGCCATACCACCCTGAGAACGCCCGATCTCGTCTGATCTCGGAAGCTAAGCAGGGTCGGGCCCGGTTAGTACTTGGATGGGAGACCGCCTGGGAATACCGGGTGCTGTAGGCTTTTGCCGTTGGCTGCGGGGCCTGGGGCATGCTGGGACGGCCACTGTTTTGGTGTTGCGGAGGGGCAGGTGTGTGTGTGGGTATGTGCGTGTGTTGCTGTGGGTGGTGGTGGTGGGGCGGGTGTGCGCCGGGGTTTCCCGGCGCCCTGCCCCATGGGTCGGTGGGGCTGTAGCGTGGGGTGGGAGCGTGGTGGCAGTTAGGTGAGAGGGCTGTTGGCGGGGCAGGGGGCTGGTGTGTGTGTCGGGTGGGGGTACGTGGAGTTGTTGCTGTTGGTCATTGTGGTGAGGTGGGTGTGCGTCGTGGTTGCCCAGTGCCGCGCCCCGTGGGTCGGTGGGGCTGTAGCGTGGGGTGGGAGCATGGTGGCAGTTAGGTGAGAGGGCTGTTGGCGGGGCAGGGGGCTGGTGTGTGTGTCGGGGTGGGGGTACGTGGAGTTGTTGCTGTTGGTCATTGTGGTGAGGTGGGTGTGCGTCGTGGTTGCCCAGTGCCGCGCCCCGTGGGTCGGTGGGGCTGTAGCGTGGGGTAGGAGCGTGGTGGCGGTTAGGTGAGAGGGCTGTTGGCGGGGCAGGGGGCTGGTGTGTGTGTCGGGGGGGTTGTACGTGGAGTTGTTGCTGTTGGTCATTGTGGTGAGGTGGGTGTGCGTCGTGGTTGGGTGAAAGGGCTGTTGGCGGGGCAGGGGGCTGGTGTGTGTGTCGGGGGGCGGTACGTGGAGTTGTTGCTGTTGGTCATTGTGGTGAGGTGGGTGTGCGTCGTGGTTGGGTGAAAGGGCTGTTGGCGGGGCAGGGGGCTGTGTGTGTGTCGGGGGGCGGTACGTGGAGTTGTTGCTGTTGGTCATTGTGGTGAGGTGGGTGTGCGTCGTGGTTGCCCAGTGCCGCGCCCCGTGGGTCGGTGGGGCTGTAGCGTGGGGTGGGAGCATGGTGGCAGTTAGGTGAGAGGGCTGTTGGCGGGGCAGGGGGCTGGTGTGTGTGTCGGGGGGGGGTACGTGGAGTTGTTGCTGTTGGTCATTGTGGTGAGGTGGGTGTGCGTTGTGGTTGACCAGTGCCGCGCCCCGTGGGTCGGTGGGGCTGTAGCGTGGGGTAGGAGCGTGGTGGCGGTTAGGTGAGAGGGCTGTTGGCGGGGCAGGGGGCTGGTGTGTGTGTCGGGTGGGGGTACGTGGAGTTGTTGCTGTTGGTCATTGTGGTGAGGTGGGTGTGCGTTGTGGTTGCCCAGTGCCGCGCCCCGTGGGTCGGTGGGGCTGTAGCGTGGGGTAGGAGCGTGGTGGCGGTTAGGTGAGAGGGCTGTTGGCGGGGCAGGGGGCTGGTGTGTGTGTCGGGGGGGGGTACGTGGAGTTGTTGCTGTTGGTCATTGTGGTGAGGTGGGTGTGCGTCGTGGTTGCCCAGTGCCGCGCCCCGTGGGTCGGTGGGGCTGTAGCGTGGGGTGGGAGCGTGGTGGCGGTTAGGTGAGAGGGCTGTTGGCGGGGCAGGGGGCTGGTGTGTGTGTCGGGGGGGGGGTACGTGGAGTTGTTGCTGTTGGTCATTGTGGTGAGGTGGGTGTGCGTCGTGGTTGCCCAGTGCCGCGCCCCGTGGGTCGGTGGGGCTGTAGCGAGGGGTGAGAGGGTGGCGTGGCTACAGGAGAGGGCTGTTGTCGGGGGAGGGGGATGGTGCCTACGGCCATACCACCCTGAGAACGCCCGATCTCGTCTGATCTCGGAAGCTAAGCAGGGTCGGGCCCGGTTAGTACTTGGATGGGAGACTGCCTGGGAATACCGGGTGCTGTAGGCTTTTGCCGTTGGCTGCGGGGCCTGGGGCATGCTGGGACGGCCACTGTTTTGGTGTTGCGGAGGGGCAGGTGTGTGTGTGGGTATGTGCGTGTGTTGCTGTGGGTGGTGGTGGTGGGGCGGGTGTGCGCCGGGGTTTCCCGGCGCCCTGCCCCATGGGTCGGTGGGGCTGTAGCGTGGGGTGGGAGCCTGGTGGCGGTTAGGTGAGAGGGCTGTTGGCGGGGCAGGGGGCTGGTGTGTGTGTCAGGGGGGTGGTACGTGGAGTTGTTGCTGTTGGTCATTGTGGTGAGGTGGGTGTGTGTCGTGGTTGCCCAGTGCCGCGCCCCGTGGGTCGGTGGGGCTGTAGCGTGGGGTAGGAGCGTGGTGGCGGTTAGGTGAGAGGGCTGAGGGCGGATCAGGGGGTGCCCACGGCCATAGGAGCCTGAGAACGCCCGATCTCATCTGATCTCGGAAGGGAGGCGGATCGGGCCCGGTGAGTACTTGGATGGGAGACTGCCTGGGAATAGCAGGTGCTGTAGGCTTTTGCTGTTGGGAGGGGGGTGCGGGGGCGGCCCCCGTTTTGGTGTTGTCGTGTTGCGGAGGGTCAGGTGTGTGTGTGGGTATGTGCGTGTGTTGCTGCGGGTGGTGGTGGTGGGGCAGGTGTGCGCCAGGGTTGCCCAGCACCCTGCCCCGTGGGTCGGTGGGGCTGTAGCGAGGGGTGAGAGGGTGGCGTGGCTACAGGAGAGGGCTGTTGTCGGGGGAGGGGGTTGGTGCCTACGGCCATACCACCCTGAGAACACCCGATCTCGTCTGATCTCGGAAGCTAAGCAGGGTCGGGCCCGGTTAGTACTTGGATGGGAGACCGCCTGGGAATACCGGGTGCTGTAGGCTTTTGCCGTTGGCTGCGGGGCCTGGGGCATGCTGGGACGGCCACTGTTTTGGTGTTGCGGAGGGGCAGGTGTGTGTGTGGGTATGTGCGTGTGTTGCTGTGGGTGGTGGTGGTGGTGGGGCGGGTGTGCGCCGGGGTTTCCCGGCGCCCTGCCCCATGGGTCGGTGGGGCTGTAGCGTGGGGTGGGAGCGTGGTGGCAGTTAGGTGAGAGGGCTGTTGGCGGGGCAGGGGGCTGGTGTGTGTGTCGGGTGGGGGTACGTGGAGTTGTTGCTGTTGGTCATTGTGGTGAGGTGGGTGTGCGTCGTGGTTGCCCAGTGCCGCGCCCCGTGGGTCGGTGGGGCTGTAGCGTGGGGTGGGAGCGTGGTGGCGGTTAGGTGAGAGGGCTGTTGGCGGGGCAGGGGGCTGGTGTGTGTGTCGGGGTGGGGGTACGTGGAGTTGTTGCTGTTGGTCATTGTGGTGAGGTGGGTGTGCGTCGTGGTTGCCCAGTGCCGCGCCCCGTGGGTCGGTGGGGCTGTAGCGTGGGGTGGGAGCGTGGTGGCAGTTAGGTGAAAGGGCTGTTGGCGGGGCAGGGGGCTGGTGTGTGTGTCGGGGGGGGGTACGTGGAGTTGTTGCTGTTGGTCATTGTGGTGAGGTGGGTGTGCGTCGTGGTTGCCCAGTGCCGCGCCCCGTGGGTCGGTGGGGCTGTAGCGTGGGGTGGGAGCGTGGTGGCGGTTAGGTGAGAGGGCTGTTGGCGGGGCAGGGGGCTGGTGTGTGTGTCGGGGGGGGGGTACGTGGAGTTGTTGCTGTTGGTCATTGTGGTGAGGTGGGTGTGTGTTTTGGTTGACCAGTGCCGCGCCCCGTGGGTCGGTGGGGCTGTAGCGTGGGGTAGGAGCGTGGTGGCGGTTAGGTGAAAGGGCTGTTGGCGGGGCAGGGGGCTGGTGTGTGTGTCGGGGGGGGGGTACGTGGAGTTGTTGCTGTTGGTCATTGTGGTGAGGTGGGTGTGCGTCGTGGTTGCCCAGTGCCGCGCCCCGTGGGTCGGTGGGGCTGTAGCGTGGGGTAGGAGCGTGGTGGCGGTTAGGTGAGAGGGCTGAGGGCGGATCAGGGGGTGCCCACGGCCATAGGAGCCTGAGAACGCCCGATCTCATCTGATCTCGGAAGGGAGGCGGATCGGGCCCGGTGAGTACTTGGATGGGAGACTGCCTGGGAATAGCAGGTGCTGTAGGCTTTTGCTGTTGGGAGGGGGGTGCGGGGGCGGCCCCCGTTTTGGTGTTGTCGTGTTGCGGAGGGTCAGGTGTGTGTGTGGGTATGTGCGTGTGTTGCTGCGGGTGGTGTTGGTGGGGCAGGTGTGCGCCAGGGTTGCCCAGCACCCTGCCCCGTGGGTCGGTGGGGCTGTAGCGAGGGGTGAGAGGGTGGCGTGGCTACAGGAGAGGGCTGTTGTCGGGGGAGGGGGTTGGTGCCTACGGCCATACCACCCTGAGAACGCCCGATCTCGTCTGATCTCGGAAGCTAAGCAGGGTCGGGCCCGGTTAGTACTTGGATGGGAGACCGCCTGGGAATACCGGGTGCTGTAGGCTTTTGCCGTTGGCTGCGGGGCCTGGGGCATGCTGGGACGGCCACTGTTTTGGTGTTGCGGAGGGGCAGGTGTGTGTGTGGGTATGTGCGTGTGTTGCTGTGGGTGGTGGTGGTGGGGCGGGTGTGCGCCGGGGTTTCCCGGCGCCCTGCCCCATGGGTCGGTGGGGCTGTAGCGTGGGGTGGGAGCGTGGTGGCAGTTAGGTGAGAGGGCTGTTGGCGGGGCAGGGGGCTGGTGTGTGTGTCGGGTGGGGGTACGTGGAGTTGTTGCTGTTGGTCATTGTGGTGAGGTGGGTGTGCGTCGTGGTTGCCCAGTGCCGCGCCCCGTGGGTCGGTGGGGCTGTAGCGTGGGGTGGGAGCGTGGTGGCGGTTAGGTGAGAGGGCTGTTGGCGGGGCAGGGGGCTGGTGTGTGTGTCGGGGTGGGGGTACGTGGAGTTGTTGCTGTTGGTCATTGTGGTGAGGTGGGTGTGCGTCGTGGTTGCCCAGTGCCGCGCCCCGTGGGTCGGTGGGGCTGTAGCGTGGGGTGGGAGCGTGGTGGCGGTTAGGTGAGAGGGCTGTTGGCGGGGCAGGGGGCTGGTGTGTGTGTCGGGACGGGGGGAACGTGGAGTTGTTGCTGTTGGTCATTGTGGTGAGGTGGGTGTGCGTCGTGGTTGCCCAGTGCCGCGCCCCGTGGGTCGGTGGGGCTGTAGCGTGGGGTAGGAGCGTGGTGGCGGTTAGGTGAAAGGGCTGTTGGCGGGGCAGGGGGCTGGTGTGTGTGTCGGGGGGGGGGTACGTGGAGTTGTTGCTGTTGGTCATTGTGGTGAGGTGGGTGTGCGTCGTGGTTGCCCAGTGCCGCGCCCCGTGGGTCGGTGGGGCTGTAGCGTGGGGTGGGAGCGTGGTGGCGGTTAGGTGAGAGGGCTTTTGGCGGGGCAGGGGGCTGGTGTGTGTGTCGGGTGGGGGTACGTGGAGTTGTTGCTGTTGGTCATTGTGGTGAGGTGGGTGTGCGTCGTGGTTGCCCAGTGCCGCGCCCCGTGGGTCGGTGGGGCTGTAGCGTGGGGTGGGAGCATGGTGGCAGTTAGGTGAGAGGGCTGTTGGCGGGGCAGGGGGCTGGTGTGTGTGTCGGGGGGGTGGTACGTGGAGTTGTTGCTGTTGGTCATTGTGGTGAGGTGGGTGTGCGTCGTGGTTGCCCAGTGCCGCGCCCCGTGGGTCGGTGGGGCTGTAGCGAGGGGTGAGAGGGTGGCGTGGCTACAGGAGAGGGCTGTTGTCGGGGGAGGGGGTTGGTGCCTACGGCCATACCACCCTGAGAACGCCCGATCTCGTCTGATCTCGGAAGCTAAGCAGGGTCGGGCCCGGTTAGTACTTGGATGGGAGACCGCCTGGGAATACCGGGTGCTGTAGGCTTTTGCCGTTGGCTGCGGGGCCTGGGGCATGCTGGGACGGCCACTGTTTTGGTGTTGCGGAGGGGCAGGTGTGTGTGTGGGTATGTGCGTGTGTTGCTGTGGGTGGTGGTGGTGGGGCGGGTGTGCGCCGGGGTTTCCCGGCGCCCTGCCCCATGGGTCGGTGGGGCTGTAGCGTGGGGTGGGAGCGTGGTGGCAGTTAGGTGAGAGGGCTGTTGGCGGGGCAGGGGGCTGGTGTGTGTGTCAGGGGGGTGGTACGTGGAGTTGTTGCTGTTGGTCATTGTGGTGAGGTGGGTGTGTGTCGTGGTTGCCCAGTGCCGCGCCCCGTGGGTCGGTGGGGCTGTAGCGTGGGGTAGGAGCGTGGTGGCGGTTAGGTGAGAGGGCTGAGGGCGGATCAGGGGGTGCCCACGGCCATAGGAGCCTGAGAACGCCCGATCTCATCTGATCTCGGAAGGGAGGCGGATCGGGCCCGGTGAGTACTTGGATGGGAGACTGCCTGGGAATAGCAGGTGCTGTAGGCTTTTGCTGTTGGGAGGGGGGTGCGGGGGCGGCCCCCGTTTTGGTGTTGTCGTGTTGCGGAGGGTCAGGTGTGTGTGTGGGTATGTGCGTGTGTTGCTGCGGGTGGTGTTGGTGGGGCAGGTGTGCGCCAGGGTTGCCCAGCACCCTGCCCCGTGGGTCGGTGGGGCTGTAGCGAGGGGTGAGAGGGTGGCGTGGCTACAGGAGAGGGCTGTTGTCGGGGGAGGGGGTTGGTGCCTATGGCCATACCACCCTGAGAACGCCCGATCTCGTCTGATCTCGGAAGCTAAGCAGGGTCGGGCCCGGTTAGTACTTGGATGGGAGACCGCCTGGGAATACCGGGTGCTGTAGGCTTTTGCCGTTGGCTGCGGGGCCTGGGGCATGCTGGGACGGCCACTATTTTGGTGTTGCGGAGGGGCAGGTGTGTGTGTGGGTATGTGCGTGTGTTGCTGTGGGTGGTGGTGGTGGTGGGGCGGGTGTGCGCCGGGGTTTCCCGGCGCCCTGCCCCATGGGTCGGTGGGGCTGTAGCGTGGGGTGGGAGCGTGGTGGCAGTTAGGTGAGAGGGCTGTTGGCGGGGCAGGGGGCTGGTGTGTGTGTCGGGTGGGGGTACGTGGAGTTGTTGCTGTTGGTCATTGTGGTGAGGTGGGTGTGCGTCGTGGTTGCCCAGTGCCGCGCCCCGTGGGTCGGTGGGGCTGTAGCGTGGGGTGGGAGCGTGGTGGCGGTTAGGTGAGAGGGCTGTTGGCGGGGCAGGGGGCTGGTGTGTGTGTCGGGGTGGGGGTACGTGGAGTTGTTGCTGTTGGTCATTGTGGTGAGGTGGGTGTGCGTCGTGGTTGCCCAGTGCCGCGCCCCGTGGGTCGGTGGGGCTGTAGCGTGGGGTGGGAGCGTGGTGGCAGTTAGGTGAAAGGGCTGTTGGCGGGGCAGGGGGCTGGTGTGTGTGTCGGGGGGGTGTACGTGGAGTTGTTGCTGTTGGTCATTGTGGTGAGGTGGGTGTGCGTCGTGGTTGACCAGTGCCGCGCCCCGTGGGTCGGTGGGGCTGTAGCGTGGGGTGGGAGCATGGTGGCAGTTAGGTGAGAGGGCTGTTGGCGGGGCAGGGGGCTGGTGTGTGTGTCGGGGGGGGGGTACGTGGAGTTGTTGCTGTTGGTCATTGTGGTGAGGTGGGTGTGTGTTGTGGTTGACCAGTGCCGCGCCCCGTGGGTCGGTGGGGCTGTAGCGTGGGGTAGGAGCGTGGTGGCGGTTAGGTGAGAGGGCTGTTGGCGGGGCAGGGGGCTGGTGTGTGTGTCGGGGGGGGGGTACGTGGAGTTGTTGCTGTTGGTCATTGTGGTGAGGTGGGTGTGCGTCGTGGTTGCCCAGTGCCGCGCCCCGTGGGTCGGTGGGGCTGTAGCGTGGGGTAGGAGCGTGGTGGCGGTTAGGTGAGAGGGCTGAGGGCGGATCAGGGGGTGCCCACGGCCATAGGAGCCTGAGAACGCCCGATCTCATCTGATCTCGGAAGGGAGGCGGATCGGGCCCGGTGAGTACTTGGATGGGAGACTGCCTGGGAATAGCAGGTGCTGTAGGCTTTTGCTGTTGGGAGGGGGGTGCGGGGGCGGCCCCCGTTTTGGTGTTGTCGTGTTGCGGAGGGTCAGGTGTGTGTGTGGGTATGTGCGTGTGTTGCTGCGGGTGGTGTTGGTGGGGCAGGTGTGCGCCAGGGTTGCCCAGCACCCTGCCCCGTGGGTCGGTGGGGCTGTAGCGAGGGGTGAGAGGGTGGCGTGGCTACAGGAGAGGGCTGTTGTCGGGGGAGGGGGTTGGTGCCTACGGCCATACCACCCTGAGAACGCCCGATCTCGTCTGATCTCGGAAGCTAAGCAGGGTCGGGCCCGGTTAGTACTTGGATGGGAGACCGCCTGGGAATACCGGGTGCTGTAGGCTTTTGCCGTTGGCTGCGGGGCCTGGGGCATGCTGGGACGGCCACTGTTTTGGTGTTGCGGAGGGGCAGGTGTGTGTGTGGGTATCTGCGTGTGTTGCTGTGGGTGGTGGTGGTGGGGCGGGTGTGCGCCGGGGTTTCCCGGCGCCCTGCCCCATGGGTCGGTGGGGCTGTAGCGTGGGGTGGGAGCGTGGTGGCAGTTAGGTGAGAGGGCTGTTGGCGGGGCAGGGGGCTGGTGTGTGTGTCGGGTGGGGGTACGTGGAGTTGTTGCTGTTGGTCATTGTGGTGAGGTGGGTGTGCGTCGTGGTTGCCCAGTGCCGCGCCCCGTGGGTCGGTGGGGCTGTAGCGTGGGGTAGGAGCGTGGTGGCGGTTAGGTGAAAGGGCTGTTGGCGGGGCAGGGGGCTGGTGTGTGTGTCGGGGGGGGGGGTACGTGGAGTTGTTGCTGTTGGTCATTGTGGTGAGGTGGGTGTGCGTCGTGGTTGCCCAGTGCCGCGCCCCGTGGGTCGGTGGGGCTGTAGCGTGGGGTAGGAGCGTGGTGGCGGTTAGGTGAAAGGGCTGTTGGCGGGGCAGGGGGCTGGTGTGTGTGTCGGGGGGGGGGTACGTGGAGTTGTTGCTGTTGGTCATTGTGGTGAGGTGGGTGTGCGTCGTGGTTGCCCAGTGCCGCGCCCCGTGGGTCGGTGGGGCTGTAGCGTGGGGTGGGAGCGTGGTGGCGGTTAGGTGAGAGGGCTGTTGGCGGGGCAGGGGGCTGGTGTGTGTGTCGGGGTGGGGGTACGTGGAGTTGTTGCTGTTGGTCATTGTGGTGAGGTGGGTGTGCGTCGTGGTTGCCCAGTGCCACGCCCCGTGGGTCGGTGGGGCTGTAGCGTGGGGTGGGAGCGTGGTGGCAGTTAGGTGAGAGGGCTGTTGGCGGGGCAGGGGGCTGGTGTGTGTGTCGGGGGGGTGGTACGTGGAGTTGTTGCTGTTGGTCATTGTGGTGAGGTGGGTGTGCGTCGTGGTTGCCCAGTGCCGCGCCCCGTGGGTCGGTGGGGCTGTAGCGTGGGGTGGGAGCATGGTGGCAGTTAGGTGAAAGGGCTGTTGGCGGGGCAGGGGGCTGGTGTGTGTGTCGGGGGGGGGGTACGTGGAGTTGTTGCTGTTGGTCATTGTGGTGAGGTGGGTGTGTGTTGTGGTTGACCAGTGCCGCGCCCCGTGGGTCGGTGGGGCTGTAGCGTGGGGTAGGAGCGTGGTGGCGGTTAGGTGAAAGGGCTGTTGGCGGGGCAGGGGGCTGGTGTGTGTGTCGGGGGGGGGGGTACGTGGATTTGTTGCTGTTGGTCATTGTGGTGAGGTGGGTGTGTGTCGTGGTTGCCCAGTGCCGCGCCCCGTGGGTCGGTGGGGCTGTAGCGTGGGGTAGGAGCGTGGTGGCGGTTAGGTGAGAGGGCTGAGGGCGGATCAGGGGGTGCCCACGGCCATAGGAGCCTGAGAACGCCCGATCTCATCTGATCTCGGAAGGGAGGCGGATCGGGCCCGGTGAGTACTTGGATGGGAGACTGCCTGGGAATAGCAGGTGCTGTAGGCTTTTGCTGTTGGGAGGGGGGTGCGGGGGCGGCCCCCGTTTTGGTGTTGTCGTGTTGCGGAGGGTCAGGTGTGTGTGTGGGTATGTGCGTGTGTTGCTGCGGGTGGTGGTGGTGGGGCAGGTGTGCGCCAGGGTTGCCCAGCACCCTGCCCCGTGGGTCGGTGGGGCTGTAGCGAGGGGTGAGAGGGTGGCGTGGCTACAGGAGAGGGCTGTTGTCGGGGGAGGGGGTTGGTGCCTACGGCCATACCACCCTGAGAACGCCCGATCTCGTCTGATCTCGGAAGCTAAGCAGGGTCGGGCCCGGTTAGTACTTGGATGGGAGACCGCCTGGGAATACCGGGTGCTGTAGGCTTTTGCCGTTGGCTGCGGGGCCTGGGGCATGCTGGGACGGCCACTGTTTTGGTGTTGCGGAGGGGCAGGTGTGTGTGTGGGTATGTGCGTGTGTTGCTGTGGGTGGTGGTGGTGGGGCGGGTGTGCGCCGGGGTTTCCCGGCGCCCTGCCCCATGGGTCGGTGGGGCTGTAGCGTGGGGTAGGAGCGTGGTGGCAGTTAGGTGAGAGGGCTGTTGGCGGGGCAGGGGGCTGGTGTGTGTGTCGGGGGGTGGTACGTGGAGTTGTTGCTGTTGGTCATTGTGGTGAGGTGGGTGTGCGTCGTGGTTGACCAGTGCCGCGCCCCGTGGGTCGGTGGGGCTGTAGCGTGGGGTGGGAGCATGGTGGCAGTTAGGTGAGAGGGCTGTTGGCGGGGCAGGGGGCTGGTGTGTGTGTCGGGGGGGGGTACGTGGAGTTGTTCCTGTTGGTCATTGTGGTGAGGTGGGTGTGCGTCGTGGTTGCCCAGTGCCGCGCCCCGTGGGTCGGTGGGGCTGTAGCGTGGGGTAGGAGCGTGGTGGCGGTTAGGTGAGAGGGCTGTTGGCGGGGCAGGGGGCTGGTGTGTGTGTCGGGGGGGGGTACGTGGAGTTGTTGCTGTTGGTCATTGTGGTGAGGTGGGTGTGCGTTGTGGTTGACTAGTGCCGCGCCCCGTGGGTCGGTGGGGCTGTAGCGTGGGGTAGGAGCGTGGTGGCGGTTAGGTGAAAGGGCTGTTGGCGGGGCAGGGGGCTGGTGTGTGTGTCGGGGGGGGGGTACGTGGAGTTGTTGCTGTTGGTCATTGTGGTGAGGTGGGTGTGCGTCGTGGTTGCCCAGTGCCGCGCCCCGTGGGTCGGTGGGGCTGTAGCGTGGGGTAGGAGCGTGGTGGCGGTTAGGTGAGAGGGCTGTTGGCGGGGCAGGGGGCTGGTGTGTGTGTCGGGGGGGTGGTACGTGGAGTTGTTGCTGTTGGTCATTGTGGTGAGGTGGGTGTGCGTCGTGGTTGCCCAGTGCCGCGCCCCGTGGGTCGGTGGGGCTGTAGCGTGGGGTGGGAGCATGGTGGCAGTTAGGTGAGAGGGCTGTTGGCGGGGCAGGGGGCTGGTGTGTGTGTCGGGGGGGTGGTACGTGGAGTTGTTGCTGTTGGTCATTGTGGTGAGGTGGGTGTGCGTCGTGGTTGCCCAGTGCCGCGCCCCGTGGGTCGGTGGGGCTGTAGCGAGGGGTGAGAGGGTGGCGTGGCTACAGGAGAGGGCTGTTGTCGGGGGAGGGGGTTGGTGCCTACGGCCATACCACCCTGAGAACGCCCGATCTCGTCTGATCTCGGAAGCTAAGCAGGGTCGGGCCCGGTTAGTACTTGGATGGGAGACCGCCTGGGAATACCGGGTGCTGTAGGCTTTTGCCGTTGGCTGCGGGGCCTGGGGCATGCTGGGACGGCCACTGTTTTGGTGTTGCGGAGGGGCAGGTGTGTGTGTGGGTATGTGCGTGTGTTGCTGTGGGTGGTGGTGGTGGGGCGGGTGTGCGCCGGGGTTTCCCGGCGCCCTGCCCCATGGGTCGGTGGGGCTGTAGCGTGGGGTGGGAGCGTGGTGGCAGTTAGGTGAGAGGGCTGTTGGCGGGGCAGGGGGCTGGTGTGTGTGTCGGGGTGGGGGTACGTGGAGTTGTTGCTGTTGGTCATTGTGGTGAGGTGGGTGTGCGTCGTGGTTGCCCAGTGCCGCGCCCCGTGGGTCGGTGGGGCTGTAGCGTGGGGTGGGAGCGTGGTGGCGGTTAGGTGAGAGGGCTGTTGGCGGGGCAGGGGGCTGGTGTGTGTGTCGGGGTGGGGGTACGTGGAGTTGTTGCTGTTGGTCATTGTGGTGAGGTGGGTGTGCGTCGTGGTTGCCCAGTGCCGCGCCCCGTGGGTCGGTGGGGCTGTAGCGTGGGGTGGGAGCGTGGTGGCAGTTAGGTGAAAGGGCTGTTGGCGGGGCAGGGGGCTGGTGTGTGTGTCGGGACGGGGGGAACGTGGAGTTGTTGCTGTTGGTCATTGTGGTGAGGTGGGTGTGCGTCGTGGTTGCCCAGTGCCGCGCCCCGTGGGTCGGTG
Organism: Aptenodytes patagonicus; assembly: GCF_965638725.1. Classification (NCBI taxonomy): domain Eukaryota; kingdom Metazoa; phylum Chordata; class Aves; order Sphenisciformes; family Spheniscidae; genus Aptenodytes; species Aptenodytes patagonicus. The sequence continues at coordinate 28,122,742 of NC_134954.1, forward strand.
GGGCTGTAGCGTGGGGTAGGAGCGTGGTGGCGGTTAGGTGAAAGGGCTGTTGGCGGGGCAGGGGGCTGGTGTGTGTGTCGGGGGGGGGGTACGTGGAGTTGTTGCTGTTGGTCATTGTGGTGAGGTGGGTGTGCGTCGTGGTTGCCCAGTGCCGCGCCCCGTGGGTCGGTGGGGCTGTAGCGTGGGGTGGGAGCGTGGTGGCGGTTAGGTGAGAGGGCTTTTGGCGGGGCAGGGGGCTGGTGTGTGTGTCGGGTGGGGGTACGTGGAGTTGTTGCTGTTGGTCATTGTGGTGAGGTGGGTGTGCGTCGTGGTTGCCCAGTGCCGCGCCCCGTGGGTCGGTGGGGCTGTAGCGTGGGGTGGGAGCATGGTGGCAGTTAGGTGAGAGGGCTGTTGGCGGGGCAGGGGGCTGGTGTGTGTGTCGGGGGGGTGGTACGTGGAGTTGTTGCTGTTGGTCATTGTGGTGAGGTGGGTGTGCGTCGTGGTTGCCCAGTGCCGCGCCCCGTGGGTCGGTGGGGCTGTAGCGAGGGGTGAGAGGGTGGCGTGGCTACAGGAGAGGGCTGTTGTCGGGGGAGGGGGTTGGTGCCTACGGCCATACCACCCTGAGAACGCCCGATCTCGTCTGATCTCGGAAGCTAAGCAGGGTCGGGCCCGGTTAGTACTTGGATGGGAGACCGCCTGGGAATACCGGGTGCTGTAGGCTTTTGCCGTTGGCTGCGGGGCCTGGGGCATGCTGGGACGGCCACTGTTTTGGTGTTGCGGAGGGGCAGGTGTGTGTGTGGGTATGTGCGTGTGTTGCTGTGGGTGGTGGTGGTGGGGCGGGTGTGCGCCGGGGTTTCCCGGCGCCCTGCCCCATGGGTCGGTGGGGCTGTAGCGTGGGGTGGGAGCGTGGTGGCAGTTAGGTGAGAGGGCTGTTGGCGGGGCAGGGGGCTGGTGTGTGTGTCAGGGGGGTGGTACGTGGAGTTGTTGCTGTTGGTCATTGTGGTGAGGTGGGTGTGTGTCGTGGTTGCCCAGTGCCGCGCCCCGTGGGTCGGTGGGGCTGTAGCGTGGGGTAGGAGCGTGGTGGCGGTTAGGTGAGAGGGCTGAGGGCGGATCAGGGGGTGCCCACGGCCATAGGAGCCTGAGAACGCCCGATCTCATCTGATCTCGGAAGGGAGGCGGATCGGGCCCGGTGAGTACTTGGATGGGAGACTGCCTGGGAATAGCAGGTGCTGTAGGCTTTTGCTGTTGGGAGGGGGGTGCGGGGGCGGCCCCCGTTTTGGTGTTGTCGTGTTGCGGAGGGTCAGGTGTGTGTGTGGGTATGTGCGTGTGTTGCTGCGGGTGGTGTTGGTGGGGCAGGTGTGCGCCAGGGTTGCCCAGCACCCTGCCCCGTGGGTCGGTGGGGCTGTAGCGAGGGGTGAGAGGGTGGCGTGGCTACAGGAGAGGGCTGTTGTCGGGGGAGGGGGTTGGTGCCTACGGCCATACCACCCTGAGAACGCCCGATCTCGTCTGATCTCGGAAGCTAAGCAGGGTCGGGCCCGGTTAGTACTTGGATGGGAGACCGCTTGGGAATACCGGGTGCTGTAGGCTTTTGCCGTTGGCTGCGGGGCCTGGGGCATGCTGGGACGGCCACTGTTTTGGTGTTGCGGAGGGGCAGGTGTGTGTGTGGGTATGTGCGTGTGTTGCTGTGGGTGGTGGTGGTGGTGGGGCGGGTGTGCGCCGGGGTTTCCCGGCGCCCTGCCCCATGGGTCGGTGGGGCTGTAGCGTGGGGTGGGAGCGTGGTGGCAGTTAGGTGAGAGGGCTGTTGGCGGGGCAGGGGGCTGGTGTGTGTGTCGGGGTGGGGGTACGTGGAGTTGTTGCTGTTGGTCATTGTGGTGAGGTGGGTGTGCGTCGTGGTTGCCCAGTGCCGCGCCCCGTGGGTCGGTGGGGCTGTAGCGTGGGGTGGGAGCGTGGTGGCGGTTAGGTGAGAGGGCTGTTGGCGGGGCAGGGGGCTGGTGTGTGTGTCGGGGTGGGGGTACGTGGAGTTGTTGCTGTTGGTCATTGTGGTGAGGTGGGTGTGCGTCGTGGTTGCCCAGTGCCGCGCCCCGTGGGTCGGTGGGGCTGTAGCGTGGGGTGGGAGCGTGGTGGCAGTTAGGTGAAAGGGCTGTTGGCGGGGCAGGGGGCTGGTGTGTGTGTCGGGGGGGGGTACGTGGAGTTGTTGCTGTTGGTCATTGTGGTGAGGTGGGTGTGCGTCGTGGTTGCCCAGTGCCGCGCCCCGTGGGTCGGTGGGGCTGTAGCGTGGGGTAGGAGCGTGGTGGCGGTTAGGTGAAAGGGCTGTTGGCGGGGCAGGGGGCTGGTGTGTGTGTCGGGGGGGGGGTACGTGGAGTTGTTGCTGTTGGTCATTGTGGTGAGGTGGGTGTGCGTCGTGGTTGCCCAGTGCCGCGCCCCGTGGGTCGGTGGGGCTGTAGCGTGGGGTAGGAGCGTGGTGGCGGTTAGGTGAGAGGGCTGAGGGCGGATCAGGGGGTGCCCACGGCCATAGGAGCCTGAGAACGCCCGATCTCATCTGATCTCGGAAGGGAGGCGGATCGGGCCCGGTGAGTACTTGGATGGGAGACTGCCTGGGAATAGCAGGTGCTGTAGGCTTTTGCTGTTGGGAGGGGGGTGCGGGGGCGGCCCCCGTTTTGGTGTTGTCGTGTTGCGGAGGGTCAGGTGTGTGTGTGGGTATGTGCGTGTGTTGCTGCGGGTGGTGGTGGTGGGGCAGGTGTGCGCCAGGGTTGCCCAGCACCCTGCCCCGTGGGTCGGTGGGGCTGTAGCGAGGGGTGAGAGGGTGGCGTGGCTACAGGAGAGGGCTGTTGTCGGGGGAGGGGGTTGGTGCCTACGGCCATACCACCCTGAGAACGCCCGATCTCGTCTGATCTCGGAAGCTAAGCAGGGTCGGGCCCGGTTAGTACTTGGATGGGAGACCGCCTGGGAATACCGGGTGCTGTAGGCTTTTGCCGTTGGCTGCGGGGCCTGGGGCATGCTGGGACGGCCACTGTTTTGGTGTTGCGGAGGGGCAGGTGTGTGTGTGGGTATGTGCGTGTGTTGCTGTGGGTGGTGGTGGTGGGGCGGGTGTGCGCCGGGGTTTCCCGGCGCCCTGCCCCATGGGTCGGTGGGGCTGTAGCGTGGGGTGGGAGCGTGGTGGCAGTTAGGTGAGAGGGCTGTTGGCGGGGCAGGGGGCTGGTGTGTGTGTCGGGTGGGGGTACGTGGAGTTGTTGCTGTTGGTCATTGTGGTGAGGTGGGTGTGTGTCGTGGTTGCCCAGTGCCGCGCCCCGTGGGTCGGTGGGGCTGTAGCGTGGGGTAGGAGCGTGGTGGCGGTTAGGTGAAAGGGCTGTTGGCGGGGCAGGGGGCTGGTGTGTGTGTCGGGGGGGGGGTACGTGGAGTTGTTGCTGTTGGTCATTGTGGTGAGGTGGGTGTGCGTTGTGGTTGCCCAGTGCCGCGCCCCGTGGGTCGGTGGGGCTGTAGCGTGGGGTAGGAGCGTGGTGGCGGTTAGGTGAAAGGGCTGTTGGCGGGGCAGGGGGCTGGTGTGTGTGTCGGGGGGGGGGGTACGTGGAGTTGTTGCTGTTGGTCATTGTGGTGAGGTGGGTGTGCGTCGTGGTTGCCCAGTGCCGCGCCCCGTGGGTCGGTGGGGCTGTAGCGTGGGGTGGGAGCGTGGTGGCGGTTAGGTGAGAGGGCTGTTGGCGGGGCAGGGGGCTGGTGTGTGTGTCGGGGTGGGGGTACGTGGAGTTGTTGCTGTTGGTCATTGTGGTGAGGTGGGTGTGCGTCGTGGTTGCCCAGTGCCGCGCCCCGTGGGTCGGTGGGGCTGTAGCGTGGGGTGGGAGCATGGTGGCAGTTAGGTGAGAGGGCTGTTGGCGGGGCAGGGGGCTGGTGTGTGTGTCGGGGGGGTGGTACGTGGAGTTGTTGCTGTTGGTCATTGTGGTGAGGTGGGTGTGCGTCGTGGTTGCCCAGTGCCGCGCCCCGTGGGTCGGTGAGGCTGTAGCGAGGGGTGAGAGGGTGGTGTGGCTACAGGAGAGGGCTGTTGTCGGGGGAGGGGGTTGGTGCCTACGGCCATACCACCCTGAGAACGCCCGATCTCGTCTGATCTCGGAAGCTAAGCAGGGTCGGGCCCGGTTAGTACTTGGATGGGAGACCGCCTGGGAATACCGGGTGCTGTAGGCTTTTGCCGTTGGCTGCGGGGCCAGGGGCATGCTGGGACGGCCACTGTTTTGGTGTTGCGGAGGGGCAGGTGTGTGTGTGGGTATGTGCGTGTGTTGCTGTGGGTGGTGGTGGTGGGGCGGGTGTGCGCCGGGGTTTCCCGGCGCCCTGCCCCATGGGTCGGTGGGGCTGTAGCGTGGGGTAGGAGCGTGGTGGCGGTTAGGTGAGAGGGCTGTTGGCGGGGCAGGGGGCTGGTGTGTGTGTCGGGTGGGGGTACGTGGAGTTGTTGCTGTTGGTCATTGTGGTGAGGTGGGTGTGCGTCGTGGTTGCCCAGTGCCGCGCCCCGTGGGTCGGTGGGGCTGTAGCGTGGGGTGGGAGCATGGTGGCAGTTAGGTGAGAGGGCTGTTGGCGGGGCAGGGGGCTGGTGTGTGTGTCGGGGGGGTGGTACGTGGAGTTGTTGCTGTTGGTCATTGTGGTGAGGTGGGTGTGCGTCGTGGTTGCCCAGTGCCGCGCCCCGTGGGTCGGTGAGGCTGTAGCGAGGGGTGAGAGGGTGGCGTGGCTACAGGAGAGGGCTGTTGTCGGGGGAGGGGGTTGGTGCCTACGGCCATACCACCCTGAGAACGCCCGATCTCGTCTGATCTCGGAAGCTAAGCAGGGTCGGGCCCGGTTAGTACTTGGATGGGAGACCGCCTGGGAATACCGGGTGCTGTAGGCTTTTGCCGTTGGCTGCGGGGCCTGGGGCATGCTGGGACGGCCACTGTTTTGGTGTTGCGGAGGGGCAGGTGTGTGTGTGGGTATGTGCGTGTGTTGCTGTGGGTGGTGGTGGTGGGGCGGGTGTGCGCCGGGGTTTCCCGGCGCCCTGCCCCATGGGTCGGTGGGGCTGTAGCGTGGGGTGGGAGCGTGGTGGCAGTTAGGTGAGAGGGCTGTTGGCGGGGCAGGGGGCTGGTGTGTGTGTCGGGTGGGGGTACGTGGAGTTGTTGCTGTTGGTCATTGTGGTGAGGTGGGTGTGCGTCGTGGTTGCCCAGTGCCGCGCCCCGTGGGTCGGTGGGGCTGTAGCGTGGGGTGGGAGCGTGGTGGCGGTTAGGTGAGAGGGCTGTTGGCGGGGCAGGGGGCTGGTGTGTGTGTCGGGGGGGGGGTACGTGGAGTTGTTGCTGTTGGTCATTGTGGTGAGGTGGGTGTGTGTTGTGGTTGACCAGTGCCGCGCCCCGTGGGTCGGTGGGGCTGTAGCGTGGGGTGGGAGCATGGTGGCAGTTAGGTGAGAGGGCTGTTGGCGGGGCAGGGGGCTGGTGTGTGTGTCGGGGGGGGGTACGTGGAGTTGTTGCTGTTGGTCATTGTGGTGAGGTGGGTGTGCGTCATGGTTGCCCAGTGGCGCGCCCCGTGGGTCGGTGGGGCTGTAGCGTGGGGTAGGAGCGTGGTGGCGGTTAGGTGAGAGGGCTGAGGGCGGATTAGGGGGTGCCCACGGCCATAGGAGCCTGAGAACGCCCGATCTCATCTGATCTCGAAGGGAGGCGGATCGGGCCCGGTGAGTACTTGGATGGGAGACTGCCTGGGAATAGCAGGTGCTGTAGGCTTTTGCTGTTGGGAGGGGCGTGCGGGGGCGGCCCCCGTTTTGGTGTTGTCGTGTTGCGGAGGGTCAGGTGTGTGTGTGGGTATGTGCGTGTGTTGCTGCGGGTGGTGGTGGTGGGGCAGGTGTGCGCCAGGGTTGCCCAGCACCCTGCCCCGTGGGTCGGTGGGGCTGTAGCGAGGGGTGAGAGGGTGGCGTGGCTACAGGAGAGGGCTGTTGTCGGGGGAGGGGGTTGGTGCCTACGGCCATACCACCCTGAGAACGCCCGATCTCGTCTGATCTCGGAAGCTAAGCAGGGTCGGGCCCGGTTAGTACTTGGATGGGAGACCGCCTGGGAATACCGGGTGCTGTAGGCTTTTGCCGTTGGCTGCGGGGCCTGGGGCATGCTGGGACGGCCACTGTTTTGGTGTTGCGGAGGGGCAGGTGTGTGTGTGGGTATGTGCGTGTGTTGCTGTGGGTGGTGGTGGTGGGGCGGGTGTGCGCCGGGGTTTCCCGGCGCCCTGCCCCATGGGTCGGTGGGGCTGTAGCGTGGGGTGGGAGCGTGGTGGCAGTTAGGTGAGAGGGCTGTTGGCGGGGCAGGGGGCTGGTGTGTGTGTCGGGTGGGGGTACGTGGAGTTGTTGCTGTTGGTCATTGTGGTGAGGTGGGTGTGCGTCGTGGTTGCCCAGTGCCGCGCCCCGTGGGTCGGTGGGGCTGTAGCGTGGGGTGGGAGCGTGGTGGCGGTTAGGTGAGAGGGCTGTTGGCGGGGCAGGGGGCTGGTGTGTGTGTCGGGGTGGGGGTACGTGGAGTTGTTGCTGTTGGTCATTGTGGTGAGGTGGGTGTGCGTCGTGGTTGCCCAGTGCCGCGCCCCGTGGGTCGGTGGGGCTGTAGCGTGGGGTGGGAGCGTGGTGGCAGTTAGGTGAAAGGGCTGTTGGCGGGGCAGGGGGCTGGTGTGTGTGTCGGGGGGGGGTACGTGGAGTTGTTGCTGTTGGTCATTGTGGTGAGGTGGGTGTGCGTCGTGGTTGCCCAGTGCCGCGCCCCGTGGGTCGGTGGGGCTGTAGCGTGGGGTGGGAGCATGGTGGCAGTTAGGTGAGAGGGCTGTTGGCGGGGCAGGGGGCTGGTGTGTGTGTCGGGGGGGGGTACGTGGAGTTGTTGCTGTTGGTCATTGTGGTGAGGTGGGTGTGCGTCATGGTTGCCCAGTGGCGCGCCCCGTGGGTCGGTGGGGCTGTAGCGTGGGGTAGGAGCGTGGTGGCGGTTAGGTGAGAGGGCTGAGGGCGGATTAGGGGGTGCCCACGGCCATAGGAGCCTGAGAACGCCCGATCTCATCTGATCTCGAAGGGAGGCGGATCGGGCCCGGTGAGTACTTGGATGGGAGACTGCCTGGGAATAGCAGGTGCTGTAGGCTTTTGCTGTTGGGAGGGGCGTGCGGGGGCGGCCCCCGTTTTGGTGTTGTCGTGTTGCGGAGGGTCAGGTGTGTGTGTGGGTATGTGCGTGTGTTGCTGCGGGTGGTGGTGGTGGGGCAGGTGTGCGCCAGGGTTGCCCAGCACCCTGCCCCGTGGGTCGGTGGGGCTGTAGCGAGGGGTGAGAGGGTGGCGTGGCTACAGGAGAGGGCTGTTGTCGGGGGAGGGGGTTGGTGCCTACGGCCATACCACCCTGAGAACGCCCGATCTCGTCTGATCTCGGAAGCTAAGCAGGGTCGGGCCCGGTTAGTACTTGGATGGGAGACCGCCTGGGAATACCGGGTGCTGTAGGCTTTTGCCGTTGGCTGCGGGGCCTGGGGCATGCTGGGACGGCCACTGTTTTGGTGTTGCGGAGGGGCAGGTGTGTGTGTGGGTATGTGCGTGTGTTGCTGTGGGTGGTGGTGGTGGGGCGGGTGTGCGCCGGGGTTTCCCGGCGCCCTGCCCCATGGGTCGGTGGGGCTGTAGCGTGGGGTGGGAGCGTGGTGGCAGTTAGGTGAGAGGGCTGTTGGCGGGGCAGGGGGCTGGTGTGTGTGTCGGGGTGGGGGTACGTGGAGTTGTTGCTGTTGGTCATTGTGGTGAGGTGGGTGTGCGTCGTGGTTGCCCAGTGCCGCGCCCCGTGGGTCGGTGGGGCTGTAGCGTGGGGTGGGAGCGTGGTGGCGGTTAGGTGAGAGGGCTGTTGGCGGGGCAGGGGGCTGGTGTGTGTGTCGGGTGGGGGTACGTGGAGTTGTTGCTGTTGGTCATTGTGGTGAGGTGGGTGTGCGTCGTGGTTGACCAGTGCCGCGCCCCGTGGGTCGGTGGGGCTGTAGCGTGGGGTGGGAGCATGGTGGCAGTTAGGGGAAAGGGCTGTTGGCGGGGCAGGGGGCTGGTGTGTGTGTCGGGGGGGGGGTACGTGGAGTTGTTGCTGTTGGTCATTGTGGTGAGGTGGGTGTGCGTCGTGGTTGACCAGTGCCGCGCCCCGTGGGTCGGTGGGGCTGTAGCGTGGGGTGGGAGCATGGTGGCAGTTAGGTGAGAGGGCTGTTGGCGGGGCAGGGGGCTGGTGTGTGTGTCGGGGGGGGGGTACGTGGAGTTGTTGCTGTTGGTCATTGTGGTGAGGTGGGTGTGCGTTGTGGTTGACCAGTGCCGCGCCCCGTGGGTCGGTGGGGCTGTAGCGTGGGGTAGGAGCGTGGTGGCGGTTAGGTGAGAGGGCTGTTGGTGGGGCAGGGGGCTGGTGTGTGTGTCGGGGGGTGGTACGTGGAGTTGTTGCTGTTGGTCATTGTGGTGAGGTGGGTGTGCGTCGTGGTTGCCCAGTGCCGCGCCCCGTGGGTCGGTGGGGCTGTAGCGAGGGGTGAGAGGGTGGCGTGGCTACAGGAGAGGGCTGTTGTCGGGGGAGGGGGTTGGTGCCTACGGCCATACCACCCTGAGAACGCCCGATCTCGTCTGATCTCGGAAGCTAAGCAGGGTCGGGCCCGGTTAGTACTTGGATGGGAGACCGCCTGGGAATACCGGGTGCTGTAGGCTTTTGCCGTTGGCTGCGGGGCCTGGGGCATGCTGGGACGGCCACTGTTTTGGTGTTGCGGAGGGGCAGGTGTGTGTGTGGGTATGTGCGTGTGTTGCTGTGGGTGGTGGTGGTGGGGCGGGTGTGCGCCGGGGTTTCCCGGCGCCCTGCCCCATGGGTCGGTGGGGCTGTAGCGTGGGGTGGGAGCGTGGTGGCAGTTAGGTGAGAGGGCTGTTGGCGGGGCAGGGGGCTGGTGTGTGTGTCGGGGTGGGGGTACGTGGAGTTGTTGCTGTTGGTCATTGTGGTGAGGTGGGTGTGCGTCGTGGTTGACCAGTGCCGCGCCCCGTGGGTCGGTGGGGCTGTAGCGTGGGGTGGGAGCGTGGTGGCGGTTAGGTGAGAGGGCTGTTGGCGGGGCAGGGGGCTGGTGTGTGTGTCGGGGGGGGGTACGTGGAGTTGTTGCTGTTGGTCATTGTGGTGAGGTGGGTGTGCGTCGTGGTTGACCAGTGCCGCGCCCCGTGGGTCGGTGGGGCTGTAGCGTGGGGTGGGAGCATGGTGGCAGTTAGGTGAGAGGGCTGTTGGCGGGGCAGGGGGCTGGTGTGTGTGTCGGGGGGGGGGTACGTGGAGTTGTTGCTGTTGGTCATTGTGGTGAGGTGGGTGTGCGTTGTGGTTGACCAGTGCCGCGCCCCGTGGGTCGGTGGGGCTGTAGCGTGGGGTGGGAGCATGGTGGCAGTTAGGTGAGAGGGCTGTTGGCGGGGCAGGGGGCTGGTGTGTGTGTCGGGGGGGGGGTACGTGGAGTTGTTGCTGTTGGTCATTGTGGTGAGGTGGGTGTGCGTTGTGGTTGACCAGTGCCGCGCCCCGTGGGTCGGTGGGGCTGTAGCGTGGGGTAGGAGCGTGGTGGCGGTTAGGTGAGAGGGCTGTTGGTGGGGCAGGGGGCTGGTGTGTGTGTCGGGGGGTGGTACGTGGAGTTGTTGCTGTTGGTCATTGTGGTGAGGTGGGTGTGCGTCGCGGTTGCCCAGTGCCGCGCCCCGTGGGTCGGTGGGGCTGTAGCGAGGGGTGAGAGGGTGGCGTGGCTACAGGAGAGGGCTGTTGTCGGGGGAGGGGGTTGGTGCCTACGGCCATACCACCCTGAGAACGCCCGATCTCGTCTGATCTCGGAAGCTAAGCAGGGTCGGGCCCGGTTAGTACTTGGATGGGAGACCGCCTGGGAATACCGGGTGCTGTAGGCTTTTGCCGTTGGCTGCGGGGCCTGGGGCATGCTGGGACGGCCACTGTTTTGGTGTTGCGGAGGGGCAGGTGTGTGTGTGGGTATGTGCGTGTGTTGCTGTGGGTGGTGGTGGTGGGGCGGGTGTGCGCCGGGGTTTCCCGGCGCCCTGCCCCATGGGTCGGTGGGGCTGTAGCGTGGGGTGGGAGCGTGGTGGCAGTTAGGTGAGAGGGCTGTTGGCGGGGCAGGGGGCTGGTGTGTGTGTCGGGGTGGGGGTACGTGGAGTTGTTGCTGTTGGTCATTGTGGTGAGGTGGGTGTGCGTCGTGGTTGACCAGTGCCGCGCCCCGTGGGTCGGTGGGGCTGTAGCGTGGGGTGGGAGCGTGGTGGCGGTTAGGTGAGAGGGCTGTTGGCGGGGCAGGGGGCTGGTGTGTGTGTCGGGGGGGGGTACGTGGAGTTGTTGCTGTTGGTCATTGTGGTGAGGTGGGTGTGCGTCGTGGTTGACCAGTGCCGCGCCCCGTGGGTCGGTGGGGCTGTAGCGTGGGGTGGGAGCATGGTGGCAGTTAGGTGAGAGGGCTGTTGGCGGGGCAGGGGGCTGGTGTGTGTGTCGGGGGGGGGGTACGTGGAGTTGTTGCTGTTGGTCATTGTGGTGAGGTGGGTGTGTGTTGTGGTTGACCAGTGCCGCGCCCCGTGGGTCGGTGGGGCTGTAGCGTGGGGTAGGAGCGTGGTGGCGGTTAGGTGAAAGGGCTGTTGGCGGGGCAGGGGGCTGGTGTGTGTGTCGGGGGGGGGGTACGTGGAGTTGTTGCTGTTGGTCATTGTGGTGAGGTGGGTGTGTGTTGTGGTTGCCCAGTGCCGCGCCCCGTGGGTCGGTGGGGCTGTAGCGTGGGGTAGGAGCGTGGTGGCGGTTAGGTGAGAGGGCTGAGGGCGGATCAGGGGGTGCCCACGGCCATAGGAGCCTGAGAACGCCCGATCTCATCTGATCTCGGAAGGGAGGCGGATCGGGCCCGGTGAGTACTTGGATGGGAGACTGCCTGGGAATAGCAGGTGCTGTAGGCTTTTGCTGTTGGGAGGGGGGTGCGGGGGCGGCCCCCGTTTTGGTGTTGTCGTGTTGCGGAGGGTCAGGTGTGTGTGTGGGTATGTGCGTGTGTTGCTGCGGGTGGTGGTGGTGGGGCAGGTGTGCGCCAGGGTTGCCCAGCACCCTGCCCCGTGGGTCGGTGGGGCTGTAGCGAGGGGTGAGAGGGTGGCGTGGCTACAGGAGAGGGCTGTTGTCGGGGGAGGGGGTTGGTGCCTACGGCCATACCACCCTGAGAACGCCCGATCTCGTCTGATCTCGGAAGCTAAGCAGGGTCGGGCCCGGTTAGTACTTGGATGGGAGACCGCCTGGGAATACCGGGTGCTGTAGGCTTTTGCCGTTGGCTGCGGGGCCTGGGGCATGCTGGGACGGCCACTGTTTTGGTGTTGCGGAGGGGCAGGTGTGTGTGTGGGTATGTGCGTGTGTTGCTGTGGGTGGTGGTGGTGGGGCGGGTGTGCGCCGGGGTTTCCCGGCGCCCTGCCCCATGGGTCGGTGGGGCTGTAGCGTGGGGTGGGAGCGTGGTGGCAGTTAGGTGAGAGGGCTGTTGGCGGGGCAGGGGGCTGGTGTGTGTGTCGGGGTGGGGGTACGTGGAGTTGTTGCTGTTGGTCATTGTGGTGAGGTGGGTGTGCGTCGTGGTTGACCAGTGCCGCGCCCCGTGGGTCGGTGGGGCTGTAGCGTGGGGTGGGAGCGTGGTGGCGGTTAGGTGAGAGGGCTGTTGGCGGGGCAGGGGGCTGGTGTGTGTGTCGGGTGGGGGTACGTGGAGTTGTTGCTGTTGGTCATTGTGGTGAGGTGGGTGTGCGTCGTGGTTGCCCAGTGCCGCGCCCCGTGGGTCGGTGGGGCTGTAGCGTGGGGTGGGAGCGTGGTGGCGGTTAGGTGAGAGGGCTGTTGGCGGGGCAGGGGGCTGGTGTGTGTGTCGGGGGGGGGGTACGTGGAGTTGTTGCTGTTGGTCATTGTGGTGAGGTGGGTGTGTGTTGTGGTTGACCAGTGCCGCGCCCCGTGGGTCGGTGGGGCTGTAGCGTGGGGTGGGAGCATGGTGGCAGTTAGGTGAGAGGGCTGTTGGCGGGGCAGGGGGCTGGTGTGTGTGTCGGGGGGGGGTACGTGGAGTTGTTGCTGTTGGTCATTGTGGTGAGGTGGGTGTGCGTCATGGTTGCCCAGTGGCGCGCCCCGTGGGTCGGTGGGGCTGTAGCGTGGGGTAGGAGCGTGGTGGCGGTTAGGTGAGAGGGCTGAGGGCGGATTAGGGGGTGCCCACGGCCATAGGAGCCTGAGAACGCCCGATCTCATCTGATCTCGAAGGGAGGCGGATCGGGCCCGGTGAGTACTTGGATGGGAGACTGCCTGGGAATAGCAGGTGCTGTAGGCTTTTGCTGTTGGGAGGGGCGTGCGGGGGCGGCCCCCGTTTTGGTGTTGTCGTGTTGCGGAGGGTCAGGTGTGTGTGTGGGTATGTGCGTGTGTTGCTGCGGGTGGTGGTGGTGGGGCAGGTGTGCGCCAGGGTTGCCCAGCACCCTGCCCCGTGGGTCGGTGGGGCTGTAGCGAGGGGTGAGAGGGTGGCGTGGCTACAGGAGAGGGCTGTTGTCGGGGGAGGGGGTTGGTGCCTACGGCCATACCACCCTGAGAACGCCCGATCTCGTCTGATCTCGGAAGCTAAGCAGGGTCGGGCCCGGTTAGTACTTGGATGGGAGACCGCCTGGGAATACCGGGTGCTGTAGGCTTTTGCCGTTGGCTGCGGGGCCTGGGGCATGCTGGGACGGCCACTGTTTTGGTGTTGCGGAGGGGCAGGTGTGTGTGTGGGTATGTGCGTGTGTTGCTGTGGGTGGTGGTGGTGGGGCGGGTGTGCGCCGGGGTTTCCCGGCGCCCTGCCCCATGGGTCGGTGGGGCTGTAGCGTGGGGTGGGAGCGTGGTGGCAGTTAGGTGAGAGGGCTGTTGGCGGGGCAGGGGGCTGGTGTGTGTGTCGGGTGGGGGTACGTGGAGTTGTTGCTGTTGGTCATTGTGGTGAGGTGGGTGTGCGTCGTGGTTGCCCAGTGCCGCGCCCCGTGGGTCGGTGGGGCTGTAGCGTGGGGTGGGAGCGTGGTGGCGGTTAGGTGAGAGGGCTGTTGGCGGGGCAGGGGGCTGGTGTGTGTGTCGGGGTGGGGGTACGTGGAGTTGTTGCTGTTGGTCATTGTGGTGAGGTGGGTGTGCGTCGTGGTTGCCCAGTGCCGCGCCCCGTGGGTCGGTGGGGCTGTAGCGTGGGGTGGGAGCGTGGTGGCAGTTAGGTGAAAGGGCTGTTGGCGGGGCAGGGGGCTGGTGTGTGTGTCGGGGGGGGGTACGTGGAGTTGTTGCTGTTGGTCATTGTGGTGAGGTGGGTGTGCGTCGTGGTTGCCCAGTGCCGCGCCCCGTGGGTCGGTGGGGCTGTAGCGTGGGGTGGGAGCATGGTGGCAGTTAGGTGAGAGGGCTGTTGGCGGGGCAGGGGGCTGGTGTGTGTGTCGGGGGGGGGTACGTGGAGTTGTTGCTGTTGGTCATTGTGGTGAGGTGGGTGTGCGTCATGGTTGCCCAGTGGCGCGCCCCGTGGGTCGGTGGGGCTGTAGCGTGGGGTAGGAGCGTGGTGGCGGTTAGGTGAGAGGGCTGAGGGCGGATTAGGGGGTGCCCACGGCCATAGGAGCCTGAGAACGCCCGATCTCATCTGATCTCGAAGGGAGGCGGATCGGGCCCGGTGAGTACTTGGATGGGAGACTGCCTGGGAATAGCAGGTGCTGTAGGCTTTTGCTGTTGGGAGGGGCGTGCGGGGGCGGCCCCCGTTTTGGTGTTGTCGTGTTGCGGAGGGTCAGGTGTGTGTGTGGGTATGTGCGTGTGTTGCTGCGGGTGGTGGTGGTGGGGCAGGTGTGCGCCAGGGTTGCCCAGCACCCTGCCCCGTGGGTCGGTGGGGCTGTAGCGAGGGGTGAGAGGGTGGCGTGGCTACAGGAGAGGGCTGTTGTCGGGGGAGGGGGTTGGTGCCTACGGCCATACCACCCTGAGAACGCCCGATCTCGTCTGATCTCGGAAGCTAAGCAGGGTCGGGCCCGGTTAGTACTTGGATGGGAGACCGCCTGGGAATACCGGGTGCTGTAGGCTTTTGCCGTTGGCTGCGGGGCCTGGGGCATGCTGGGACGGCCACTGTTTTGGTGTTGCGGAGGGGCAGGTGTGTGTGTGGGTATGTGCGTGTGTTGCTGTGGGTGGTGGTGGTGGGGCGGGTGTGCGCCGGGGTTTCCCGGCGCCCTGCCCCATGGGTCGGTGGGGCTGTAGCGTGGGGTGGGAGCGTGGTGGCAGTTAGGTGAGAGGGCTGTTGGCGGGGCAGGGGGCTGGTGTGTGTGTCGGGGTGGGGGTACGTGGAGTTGTTGCTGTTGGTCATTGTGGTGAGGTGGGTGTGCGTCGTGGTTGCCCAGTGCCGCGCCCCGTGGGTCGGTGGGGCTGTAGCGTGGGGTGGGAGCGTGGTGGCGGTTAGGTGAGAGGGCTGTTGGCGGGGCAGGGGGCTGGTGTGTGTGTCGGGGGGGGGTACGTGGAGTTGTTGCTGTTGCTCATTGTGGTGAGGTGGGTGTGCGTCGTGGTTGCCCAGTGCCGCGCCCCGTGGGTCGGTGGGGCTGTAGCGTGGGGTGGGAGCATGGTGGCAGTTAGGTGAGAGGGCTGTTGGCGGGGCAGGGGGCTGGTGTGTGTGTCGGGGGGGGGGTACGTGGAGTTGTTGCTGTTGGTCATTGTGGTGAGGTGGGTGTGCGTTGTGGTTGACCAGTGCCGCGCCCCGTGGGTCGGTGGGGCTGTAGCGTGGGGTGGGAGCATGGTGGCAGTTAGGTGAGAGGGCTGTTGGCGGGGCAGGGGGCTGGTGTGTGTGTCGGGGGGGGGGTACGTGGAGTTGTTGCTGTTGGTCATTGTGGTGAGGTGGGTGTGCGTTGTGGTTGACCAGTGCCGCGCCCCGTGGGTCGGTGGGGCTGTAGCGTGGGGTAGGAGCGTGGTGGCGGTTAGGTGAGAGGGCTGTTGGTGGGGCAGGGGGCTGGTGTGTGTGTCGGGGGGTGGTACGTGGAGTTGTTGCTGTTGGTCATTGTGGTGAGGTGGGTGTGCGTCGTGGTTGCCCAGTGCCGCGCCCCGTGGGTCGGTGGGGCTGTAGCGAGGGGTGAGAGGGTGGCGTGGCTACAGGAGAGGGCTGTTGTCGGGGGAGGGGGTTGGTGCCTACGGCCATACCACCCTGAGAACGCCCGATCTCGTCTGATCTCGGAAGCTAAGCAGGGTCGGGCCCGGTTAGTACTTGGATGGGAGACCGCCTGGGAATACCGGGTGCTGTAGGCTTTTGCCGTTGGCTGCGGGGCCTGGGGCATGCTGGGACGGCCACTGTTTTGGTGTTGCGGAGGGGCAGGTGTGTGTGTGGGTATGTGCGTGTGTTGCTGTGGGTGGTGGTGGTGGGGCGGGTGTGCGCCGGGGTTTCCCGGCGCCCTGCCCCATGGGTCGGTGGGGCTGTAGCGTGGGGTGGGAGCGTGGTGGCAGTTAGGTGAGAGGGCTGTTGGCGGGGCAGGGGGCTGGTGTGTGTGTCGGGGTGGGGGTACGTGGAGTTGTTGCTGTTGGTCATTGTGGTGAGGTGGGTGTGCGTCGTGGTTGACCAGTGCCGCGCCCCGTGGGTCGGTGGGGCTGTAGCGTGGGGTGGGAGCGTGGTGGCGGTTAGGTGAGAGGGCTGTTGGCGGGGCAGGGGGCTGGTGTGTGTGTCGGGGGGGGGTACGTGGAGTTGTTGCTGTTGGTCATTGTGGTGAGGTGGGTGTGCGTCGTGGTTGACCAGTGCCGCGCCCCGTGGGTCGGTGGGGCTGTAGCGTGGGGTGGGAGCATGGTGGCAGTTAGGTGAGAGGGCTGTTGGCGGGGCAGGGGGCTGGTGTGTGTGTCGGGGGGGGGGTACGTGGAGTTGTTGCTGTTGGTCATTGTGGTGAGGTGGGTGTGTGTTGTGGTTGACCAGTGCCGCGCCCCGTGGGTCGGTGGGGCTGTAGCGTGGGGTAGGAGCGTGGTGGCGGTTAGGTGAAAGGGCTGTTGGCGGGGCAGGGGGCTGGTGTGTGTGTCGGGGGGGGGGTACGTGGAGTTGTTGCTGTTGGTCATTGTGGTGAGGTGGGTGTGTGTTGTGGTTGCCCAGTGCCGCGCCCCGTGGGTCGGTGGGGCTGTAGCGTGGGGTAGGAGCGTGGTGGCGGTTAGGTGAGAGGGCTGAGGGCGGATCAGGGGGTGCCCACGGCCATAGGAGCCTGAGAACGCCCGATCTCATCTGATCTCGGAAGGGAGGCGGATCGGGCCCGGTGAGTACTTGGATGGGAGACTGCCTGGGAATAGCAGGTGCTGTAGGCTTTTGCTGTTGGGAGGGGGGTGCGGGGGCGGCCCCCGTTTTGGTGTTGTCGTGTTGCGGAGGGTCAGGTGTGTGTGTGGGTATGTGCGTGTGTTGCTGCGGGTGGTGGTGGTGGGGCAGGTGTGCGCCAGGGTTGCCCAGCACCCTGCCCCGTGGGTCGGTGGGGCTGTAGCGAGGGGTGAGAGGGTGGCGTGGCTACAGGAGAGGGCTGTTGTCGGGGGAGGGGGTTGGTGCCTACGGCCATACCACCCTGAGAACGCCCGATCTCGTCTGATCTCGGAAGCTAAGCAGGGTCGGGCCCGGTTAGTACTTGGATGGGAGACCGCCTGGGAATACCGGGTGCTGTAGGCTTTTGCCGTTGGCTGCGGGGCCTGGGGCATGCTGGGACGGCCACTGTTTTGGTGTTGCGGAGGGGCAGGTGTGTGTGTGGGTATGTGCGTGTGTTGCTGTGGGTGGTGGTGGTGGGGCGGGTGTGCGCCGGGGTTTCCCGGCGCCCTGCCCCATGGGTCGGTGGGGCTGTAGCGTGGGGTGGGAGCGTGGTGGCAGTTAGGTGAGAGGGCTGTTGGCGGGGCAGGGGGCTGGTGTGTGTGTCGGGGTGGGGGTACGTGGAGTTGTTGCTGTTGGTCATTGTGGTGAGGTGGGTGTGCGTCGTGGTTGACCAGTGCCGCGCCCCGTGGGTCGGTGGGGCTGTAGCGTGGGGTAGGAGCGTGGTGGCGGTTAGGTGAGAGGGCTGTTGGCGGGGCAGGGGGCTGGTGTGTGTGTCGGGTGGGGGTACGTGGAGTTGTTGCTGTTGGTCATTGTGGTGAGGTGGGTGTGCGTCGTGGTTGACCAGTGCCGCGCCCCGTGGGTCGGTGGGGCTGTAGCGTGGGGTGGGAGCATGGTGGCAGTTAGGGGAAAGGGCTGTTGGCGGGGCAGGGGGCTGGTGTGTGTGTCGGGGGGGGGGTACGTGGAGTTGTTGCTGTTGGTCATTGTGGTGAGGTGGGTGTGCGTCGTGGTTGACCAGTGCCGCGCCCCGTGGGTCGGTGGGGCTGTAGCGTGGGGTGGGAGCATGGTGGCAGTTAGGTGAGAGGGCTGTTGGCGGGGCAGGGGGCTGGTGTGTGTGTCGGGGGGGGGGTACGTGGAGTTGTTGCTGTTGGTCATTGTGGTGAGGTGGGTGTGCGTTGTGGTTGACCAGTGCCGCGCCCCGTGGGTCGGTGGGGCTGTAGCGTGGGGTAGGAGCGTGGTGGCGGTTAGGTGAGAGGGCTGTTGGTGGGGCAGGGGGCTGGTGTGTGTGTCGGGGGGTGGTACGTGGAGTTGTTGCTGTTGGTCATTGTGGTGAGGTGGGTGTGCGTCGTGGTTGCCCAGTGCCGCGCCCCGTGGGTCGGTGGGGCTGTAGCGAGGGGTGAGAGGGTGGCGTGGCTACAGGAGAGGGCTGTTGTCGGGGGAGGGGGTTGGTGCCTACGGCCATACCACCCTGAGAACGCCCGATCTCGTCTGATCTCGGAAGCTAAGCAGGGTCGGGCCCGGTTAGTACTTGGATGGGAGACCGCCTGGGAATACCGGGTGCTGTAGGCTTTTGCCGTTGGCTGCGGGGCCTGGGGCATGCTGGGACGGCCACTGTTTTGGTGTTGCGGAGGGGCAGGTGTGTGTGTGGGTATGTGCGTGTGTTGCTGTGGGTGGTGGTGGTGGGGCGGGTGTGCGCCGGGGTTTCCCGGCGCCCTGCCCCATGGGTCGGTGGGGCTGTAGCGTGGGGTGGGAGCGTGGTGGCAGTTAGGTGAGAGGGCTGTTGGCGGGGCAGGGGGCTGGTGTGTGTGTCGGGGTGGGGGTACGTGGAGTTGTTGCTGTTGGTCATTGTGGTGAGGTGGGTGTGCGTCGTGGTTGACCAGTGCCGCGCCCCGTGGGTCGGTGGGGCTGTAGCGTGGGGTGGGAGCGTGGTGGCGGTTAGGTGAGAGGGCTGTTGGCGGGGCAGGGGGCTGGTGTGTGTGTCGGGGGGGGGTACGTGGAGTTGTTGCTGTTGGTCATTGTGGTGAGGTGGGTGTGCGTCGTGGTTGACCAGTGCCGCGCCCCGTGGGTCGGTGGGGCTGTAGCGTGGGGTGGGAGCATGGTGGCAGTTAGGTGAGAGGGCTGTTGGCGGGGCAGGGGGCTGGTGTGTGTGTCGGGGGGGGGGTACGTGGAGTTGTTGCTGTTGGTCATTGTGGTGAGGTGGGTGTGTGTTGTGGTTGACCAGTGCCGCGCCCCGTGGGTCGGTGGGGCTGTAGCGTGGGGTAGGAGCGTGGTGGCGGTTAGGTGAAAGGGCTGTTGGCGGGGCAGGGGGCTGGTGTGTGTGTCGCGTGGGGGTACGTGGAGTTGTTGCTGTTGGTCATTGTGGTGAGGTGGGTGTGCGTCGTGGTTGCCCAGTGCCGCGCCCCGTGGGTCAGTGGGGCTGTAGCGTGGGGTAGGAGCGTGGTGGCGGTTAGGTGAGAGGGCTGAGGGCGGATCAGGGGGTGCCCACGGCCATAGGAGCCTGAGAACGCCCGATCTCATCTGATCTCGGAAGGGAGGCGGATCGGGCCCGGTGAGTACTTGGATGGGAGACTGCCTGGGAATAGCAGGTGCTGTAGGCTTTTGCTGTTGGGAGGGGGGTGCGGGGGCGGCCCCCGTTTTGGTGTTGTCGTGTTGCGGAGGGTCAGGTGTGTG
Organism: Aptenodytes patagonicus; assembly: GCF_965638725.1. Lineage (NCBI taxonomy): Eukaryota > Metazoa > Chordata > Aves > Sphenisciformes > Spheniscidae > Aptenodytes > Aptenodytes patagonicus. The sequence goes on from NC_134954.1 coordinate 28,141,585, forward strand.
TGTGGGTATGTGCGTGTGTTGCTGCGGGTGGTGGTGGTGGGGCAGGTGTGCGCCAGGGTTGCCCAGCACCCTGCCCCGTGGGTCGGTGGGGCTGTAGCGAGGGGTGAGAGGGTGGCGTGGCTACAGGAGAGGGCTGTTGTCGGGGGAGGGGGTTGGTGCCTACGGCCATACCACCCTGAGAACGCCCGATCTCGTCTGATCTCGGAAGCTAAGCAGGGTCGGGCCCGGTTAGTACTTGGATGGGAGACCGCCTGGGAATACCGGGTGCTGTAGGCTTTTGCCGTTGGCTGCGGGGCCTGGGGCATGCTGGGACGGCCACTGTTTTGGTGTTGCGGAGGGGCAGGTGTGTGTGTGGGTATGTGCGTGTGTTGCTGTGGGTGGTGGTGGTGGGGCGGGTGTGCGCCGGGGTTTCCCGGCGCCCTGCCCCATGGGTCGGTGGGGCTGTAGCGTGGGGTGGGAGTGTGGTGGCAGTTAGGTGAGAGAGCTGTTGGCGGGGCAGGGGGCTGGTGTGTGTGTCGGGTGGGGTACGTGGAGTTGTTGCTGTTGGTCATTGTGGTGAGGTGGGTGTGCGTCGTGGTTGCCCAGTGCCGCGCCCCGTGGGTCGGTGGGGCTGTAGCGTGGGGTGGGAGCGTGGTGGCGGTTAGGTGAGAGGGCTGTTGGCGGGGCAGGGGGCTGGTGTGTGTGTCGGGTGGGGGTACGTGGAGTTGTTGCTGTTGGTCATTGTGGTGAGGTGGGTGTGCGTCGTGGTTGACCAGTGCCGCGCCCCGTGGGTCGGTGGGGCTGTAGCGTGGGGTGGGAGCATGGTGGCAGTTAGGTGAAAGGGCTGTTGGCGGGGCAGGGGGCTGGTGTGTGTGTCGGGGGGGGGTACGTGGAGTTGTTGCTGTTGGTCATTGTGGTGAGGTGGGTGTGCGTCGTGGTTGCCCAGTGCCGCGCCCCGTGGGTCGGTGGGGCTGTAGCGTGGGGTGGGAGCATGGTGGCAGTTAGGTGAAAGGGCTGTTGGCGGGGCAGGGGGCTGGTGTGTGTGTCGGGGGGGGGGTACGTGGAGTTGTTGCTGTTGGTCATTGTGGTGAGGTGGGTGTGCGTTGTGGTTGACCAGTGCCGCGCCCCGTGGGTCGGTGGGGCTGTAGCGTGGGGTAGGAGCGTGGTGGCGGTTAGGTGAGAGGGCTGTTGGCGGGGCAGGGGGCTGGTGTGTGTGTCGGGGGGTGGTACGTGGAGTTGTTGCTGTTGGTCATTGTGGTGAGGTGGGTGTGCGTCTTGGTTGCCCAGTGCCGCGCCCCGTGGGTCGATGGGGCTGTAGCGTGGGGTGGGAGCATGGTGGCAGTTAGGTGAGAGGGCTGTTGGCGGGGCAGGGGGCTGGTGTGTGTGTCGGGGGGGTGGTACGTGGAGTTGTTGCTGTTGGTCATTGTGGTGAGGTGGGTGTGCGTCGTGGTTGCCCAGTGGCGCGCCCCGTGGGTCGGTGGGGCTGTAGCGTGGGGTAGGAGCGTGGTGGCGGTTAGGTGAGAGGGCTGAGGGCGGATTAGGGGGTGCCCACGGCCATAGGAGCCTGAGAACGCCCGATCTCATCTGATCTCGAAGGGAGGCGGATCGGGCCCGGTGAGTACTTGGATGGGAGACTGCCTGGGAATAGCAGGTGCTGTAGGCTTTTGCTGTTGGGAGGGGGGTGCGGGGGCGGCCCCCGTTTTGGTGTTGTCGTGTTGCGGAGGGTCAGGTGTGTGTGTGGGTATGTGCGTGTGTTGCTGCGGGTGGTGGTGGTGGGGCAGGTGTGCGCCAGGGTTGCCCAGCACCCTGCCCCGTGGGTCGGTGGGGCTGTAGCGAGGGGTGAGAGGGTGGCGTGGCTACAGGAGAGGGCTGTTGTCGGGGGAGGGGGTTGGTGCCTACGGCCATACCACCCTGAGAACACCCGATCTCGTCTGATCTCGGAAGCTAAGCAGGGTTGGGCCCGGTTAGTACTTGGATGGGAGACCGCCTGGGAATACCGGGTGCTGTAGGCTTTTGCCGTTGGCTGCGGGGCCTGGGGCATGCTGGGACGGCCACTGTTTTGGTGTTGTGGAGGGGCAGGTGTGTGTGTGGGTATGTGCGTGTGTTGCTGTGGGTGGTGGTGGTGGGGCGGGTGTGCGCCGGGGTTTCCCGGCGCCCTGCCCCATGGGTCGGTGGGGCTGTAGCGTGGGGTGGGAGCGTGGTGGCAGTTAGGTGAGAGGGCTGTTGGCGGGGCAGGGGGCTGGTGTGTGTGTCGGGTGGGGGTACGTGGAGTTGTTGCTGTTGGTCATTGTGGTGAGGTGGGTGTGCGTCGTGGTTGCCCAGTGCCGCGCCCCGTGGGTCGGTGGGGCTGTAGCGTGGGGTGGGAGCGTGGTGGCGGTTAGGTGAGAGGGCTGTTGGCGGGGCAGGGGGCTGGTGTGTGTGTCGGGTGGGGGTACGTGGAGTTGTTGCTGTTGGTCATTGTGGTGAGGTGGGTGTGCGTCGTGGTTGACCAGTGCCGTGCCCCGTGGGTCGGTGGGGCTGTAGCGTGGGGTGGGAGCGTGGTGGCAGTTAGGTGAAAGGGCTGTTGGCGGGGCAGGGGGCTGGTGTGTGTGTCGGGGGGGGGGTACGTGGAGTTGTTGCTGTTGGTCATTGTGGTGAGGTGGGTGTGCGTCGTGGTTGCCCAGTGCCGCGCCCCGTGGGTCGGTGGGGCTGTAGCGTGGGGTAGGAGCGTGGTGGCGGTTAGGTGAGAGGGCTGTTGTCGGGGCAGGGGGCTGGTGTGTGTTTCGGGGGGGTGGTACGTGGAGTTGTTGCTGTTGGTCATTGTGGTGAGGTGGGTGTGCGTTGTGGTTGACCAGTGCCGCGCCCCGTGGGTCGGTGGGGCTGTAGCGTGGGGTAGGAGCGTGGTGGCGGTTAGGTGAGAGGGCTGTTGGCGGGGCAGGGGGCTGGTGTGTGTGTCGGGGGGTGGTACGTGGAGTTGTTGCTGTTGGTCATTGTGGTGAGGTGGGTGTGCGTCTTGGTTGCCCAGTGCCGCGCCCCGTGGGTCGATGGGGCTGTAGCGTGGGGTGGGAGCATGGTGGCAGTTAGGTGAGAGGGCTGTTGGCGGGGCAGGGGGCTGGTGTGTGTGTCGGGGGGGTGGTACGTGGAGTTGTTGCTGTTGGTCATTGTGGTGAGGTGGGTGTGCGTCGTGGTTGCCCAGTGGCGCGCCCCGTGGGTCGGTGGGGCTGTAGCGTGGGGTAGGAGCGTGGTGGCGGTTAGGTGAGAGGGCTGAGGGCGGATTAGGGGGTGCCCACGGCCATAGGAGCCTGAGAACGCCCGATCTCATCTCATCTCGAAGGGAGGCGGATCGGGCCCGGTGAGTACTTGGATGGGAGACTGCCTGGGAATAGCAGGTGCTGTAGGCTTTTGCTGTTGGGAGGGGGGTGCGGGGGCGGCCCCCGTTTTGGTGTTGTCGTGTTGCGGAGGGTCAGGTGTGTGTGTGGGTATGTGCGTGTGTTGCTGCGGGTGGTGGTGGTGGGGCAGGTGTGCGCCAGGGTTGCCCAGCACCCTGCCCCGTGGGTCGGTGGGGCTGTAGCGAGGGGTGAGAGGGTGGCGTGGCTACAGGAGAGGGCTGTTGTCGGGGGAGGGGGTTGGTGCCTACGGCCATACCACCCTTAGAACACCCGATCTCGTCTGATCTCGGAAGCTAAGCAGGGTCGGGCCCAGTTAGTACTTGGATGGGAGACCGCCTGGGAATACCGGGTGCTGTAGGCTTTTGCCGTTGGCTGCGGGGCCTGGGGCATGCTGGGACGGCCACTGTTTTGGTGTTGTGGAGGGGCAGGTGTGTGTGTGGGTATGTGCGTGTGTTGCTGTGGGTGGTGGTGGTGGGGCGGGTGTGCGCCGGGGTTTCCCGGCGCCCTGCCCCATGGGTCGGTGGGGCTGTAGCGTGGGGTGGGAGCGTGGTGGCAGTTAGGTGAGAGGGCTGTTGGCGGGGCAGGGGGCTGGTGTGTGTGTCGGGTGGGGGTACGTGGAGTTGTTGCTGTTGGTCATTGTGGTGAGGTGGGTGTGCGTCGTCGTTGCCCAGTGCCGCGCCCCGTGGGTCGGTGGGGCTGTAGCGTGGGGTGGGAGCGTGGTGGCGGTTAGGTGAGAGGGCTGTTGGCGGGGCAGGGGGCTGGTGTGTGTGTCGGGTGGGGGTACGTGGAGTTGTTGCTGTTGGTCATTGTGGTGAGGTGGGTGTGCGTCGTGGTTGACCAGTGCCGTGCCCCGTGGGTCGGTGGGGCTGTAGCGTGGGGTGGGAGCATGGTGGCAGTTAGGTGAAAGGGCTGTTGGCGGGGCAGGGGGCTGGTGTGTGTGTCGGGGGGGGGGTACGTGGAGTTGTTGCTGTTGGTCATTGTGGTGAGGTGGGTGTGCGTCGTGGTTGCCCAGTGCCGCGCCCCGTGGGTCGGTGGGGCTGTAGCGTGGGGTAGGAGCGTGGTGGCGGTTAGGTGAGAGGGCTGTTGGCGGGGCAGGGGGCTGGTGTGTTTTTCGGGGGGGTGGTACGTGGAGTTGTTGCTGTTGGTCATTGTGGTGAGGTGGGTGTGCGTCGTGGTTGCCCAGTGCCGCGCCCCGTGGGTCGGTGGGGCTGTAGCGTGGGGTAGGAGCATGGTGGCGTTTAGGTGAGAGGGCTGAGGGCGGATCAGGGGGTGCCCACGGCCATAGGAGCCTGAGAACGCCCGATCTCATCTGATCTCGGAAGGGAGGCGGATCGGGCCCGGTGAGTACTTGGATGGGAGACTGCCTGGGAATAGCAGGTGCTGTAGGCTTTTGCTGTTGGGAGGGGGGTGCGGGGGCGGCCCCCGTTTTGGTGTTGTCGTGTTGCGGAGGGTCAGGTGTGTGTGTGGGTATGTGCGTGTGTTGCTGCGGGTGGTGGTGGTGGGGCAGGTGTGCGCCAGGGTTGCCCAGCACCCTGCCCCGTGGGTCGGTGGGGCTGTAGCGAGGGGTGAGAGGGTGGCGTGGCTACAGGAGAGGGCTGTTGTCGGGGGAGGGGGTTGGTGCCTACGGCCATACCACCCTGAGAACGCCCGATCTCGTCTGATCTCGGAAGCTAAGCAGGGTCGGGCCCGGTTAGTACTTGGATGGGAGACCGCCTGGGAATACCGGGTGCTGTAGGCTTTTGCCGTTGGCTGCGGGGCCTGGGGCATGCTGGGACGGCCACTGTTTTGGTGTTGCGGAGGGGCAGGTGTGTGTGTGGGTATGTGCGTGTGTTGCTGTGGGTGGTGGTGGTGGGGCGGGTGTGCGCCGGGGTTTCCCGGCGCCCTGCCCCATGGGTCGGTGGGGCTGTAGCGTGGGGTGGGAGCGTGGTGGCAGTTAGGTGAGAGGGCTGTTGGCGGGGCAGGGGGCTGGTGTGTGTGTCGGGGTGGGGGTACGTGGAGTTGTTGCTGTTGGTCATTGTGGTGAGGTGGGTGTGCGTCGTGGTTGCCCAGTGCCGCGCCCCGTGGGTCGGTGGGGCTGTAGCGTGGGGTGGGAGCGTGGTGGCGGTTAGGTGAGAGGGCTGTTGGCGGGGCAGGGGGCTGGTGTGTGTGTCGGGGGGGGGTACGTGGAGTTGTTGCTGTTGGTCATTGTGGTGAGGTGGGTGTGCGTCGTGGTTGCCCAGTGCCGCGCCCCGTGGGTCGGTGGGGCTGTAGCGTGGGGTAGGAGCGTGGTGGCGGTTAGGTGAGAGGGCTGTTGGCGGGGCAGGGGGCTGGTGTGTGTGTCGGGGGGGGGGTACGTGGAGTTGTTGCTGTTGGTCATTGTGGTGAGGTGGGTGTGCGTCGTGGTTGCCCAGTGCCGCGCCCCGTGGGTCGGTGGGGCTGTAGCGTGGGGTAGGAGCATGGTGGCGTTTAGGTGAGAGGGCTGAGGGCGGATCAGGGGGTGCCCACGGCCATAGGAGCCTGAGAACGCCCGATCTCATCTGATCTCGGAAGGGAGGCGGATCGGGCCCGGTGAGTACTTGGATGGGAGACTGCCTGGGAATAGCAGGTGCTGTAGGCTTTTGCTGTTGGGAGGGGGGTGCGGGGGCGGCCCCCGTTTTGGTGTTGTCGTGTTGCGGAGGGTCAGGTGTGTGTGTGGGTATGTGCGTGTGTTGCTGCGGGTGGTGGTGGTGGGGCAGGTGTGCGCCAGGGTTGCCCAGCACCCTGCCCCGTGGGTCGGTGGGGCTGTAGCGAGGGGTGAGAGGGTGGCGTGGCTACAGGAGAGGGCTGTTGTCGGGGGAGGGGGTTGGTGCCTACGGCCATACCACCCTGAGAACGCCCGATCTCGTCTGATCTCGGAAGCTAAGCAGGGTCGGGCCCGGTTAGTACTTGGATGGGAGACCGCCTGGGAATACCGGGTGCTGTAGGCTTTTGCCGTTGGCTGCGGGGCCTGGGGCATGCTGGGACGGCCACTGTTTTGGTGTTGCGGAGGGGCAGGTGTGTGTGTGGGTATGTGCGTGTGTTGCTGTGGGTGGTGGTGGTGGGGCGGGTGTGCGCCGGGGTTTCCCGGCGCCCTGCCCCATGGGTCGGTGGGGCTGTAGCGTGGGGTGGGAGCGTGGTGGCAGTTAGGTGAGAGGGCTGTTGGCGGGGCAGGGGGCTGGTGTGTGTGTCGGGGTGGGGGTACGTGGAGTTGTTGCTGTTGGTCATTGTGGTGAGGTGGGTGTGCGTCGTGGTTGCCCAGTGGCGCGCCCCGTGGGTCGGTGGGGCTGTAGCGTGGGGTAGGAGCGTGGTGGCGGTTAGGTGAGAGGGCTGAGGGCGGATCAGGGGGTGCCCACGGCCATAGGAGCCTGAGAACGCCCGATCTCATCTGATCTCGGAAGGGAGGCGGATCGGGCCCGGTGAGTACTTGGATGGGAGACTGCCTGGGAATAGCAGGTGCTGTAGGCTTTTGCTGTTGGGAGGGGGGTGCGGGGGCGGCCCCCGTTTTGGTGTTGTCGTGTTGCGGAGGGTCAGGTGTGTGTGTGGGTATGTGCGTGTGTTGCTGCGGGTGGTGGTGGTGGGGCAGGTGTGCGCCAGGGTTGCCCAGCACCCTGCCCCGTGGGTCGGTGGGGCTGTAGCGAGGGGTGAGAGGGTGGCGTGGCTACAGGAGAGGGCTGTTGTCGGGGGAGGGGGTTGGTGCCTACGGCCATACCACCCTGAGAACGCCCGATCTCGTCTGATCTCGGAAGCTAAGCAGGGTCGGGCCCGGTTAGTACTTGGATGGGAGACCGCCTGGGAATACCGGGTGCTGTAGGCTTTTGCCGTTGGCTGCGGGGCCTGGGGCATGCTGGGACGGCCACTGTTTTGGTGTTGCGGAGGGGCAGGTGTGTGTGTGGGTATGTGCGTGTGTTGCTGTGGGTGGTGGTGGTGGGGCGGGTGTGCGCCGGGGTTTCCCGGCGCCCTGCCCCATGGGTCGGTGGGGCTGTAGCGTGGGGTGGGAGCGTGGTGGCAGTTAGGTGAGAGGGTTGTTGGCGGGGCAGGGGGCTGGTGTGTGTGTCGGGTGGGGGTACGTGGAGTTGTTGCTGTTGGTCATTGTGGTGAGGTGGGTGTGCGTCGTGGTTGCCCAGTGCCGCGCCCCGTGGGTCGGTGGGGCTGTAGCGTGGGGTGGGAGCGTGGTGGCGGTTAGGTGAGAGGGCTGTTGGCGGGGCAGGGGGCTGGTGTGTGTGTCGGGGGGGGGTACGTGGAGTTGTTGCTGTTGGTCATTGTGGTGAGGTGGGTGTGCGTCGTGGTTGCCCAGTGCCGCGCCCCGTGGGTCGGTGGGGCTGTAGCGTGGGGTAGGAGCGTGGTGGCGGTTAGGTGAGAGGGCTGTTGGCGGGGCAGGGGGCTGGTGTGTGTGTCGGGGGGGGGGTACGTGGAGTTGTTGCTGTTGGTCATTGTGGTGAGGTGGGTGTGCGTTGTGGTTGACCAGTGCCGCGCCCCGTGGGTCGGTGGGGCTGTAGCGTGGGGTAGGAGCGTGGTGGCGTTTAGGTGAGAGGGCTGAGGGCGGATCAGGGGGTGCCCACGGCCATAGGAGCCTGAGAACGCCCGATCTCATCTGATCTCGGAAGGGAGGCGGATCGGGCCCGGTGAGTACTTGGATGGGAGACTGCCTGGGAATAGCAGGTGCTGTAGGCTTTTGCTGTTGGGAGGGGGGTGCGGGGGCGGCCCCCGTTTTGGTGTTGTCGTGTTGCGGAGGGTCAGGTGTGTGTGTGGGTATGTGCGTGTGTTGCTGCGGGTGGTGGTGGTGGGGCAGGTGTGCGCCAGGGTTGCCCAGCACCCTGCCCCGTGGGTCGGTGGGGCTGTAGCGAGGGGTGAGAGGGTGGCGTGGCTACAGGAGAGGGCTGTTGTCGGGGGAGGGGGTTGGTGCCTACGGCCATACCACCCTGAGAACGCCCGATCTCGTCTGATCTCGGAAGCTAAGCAGGGTCGGGCCCGGTTAGTACTTGGATGGGAGACCGCCTGGGAATACCGGGTGCTGTAGGCTTTTGCCGTTGGCTGCGGGGCCTGGGGCATGCTGGGACGGCCACTGTTTTGGTGTTGTGGAGGGGCAGGTGTGTGTGTGGGTATGTGCGTGTGTTGCTGTGGGTGGTGGTGGTGGGGCGGGTGTGCGCCGGGGTTTCCCGGCGCCCTGCCCCATGGGTCGGTGGGGCTGTAGCGTGGGGTGGGAGCGTGGTGGCAGTTAGGTGAGAGGGCTGTTGGCGGGGCAGGGGGCTGGTGTGTGTGTCGGGTGGGGGTACGTGGAGTTGTTGCTGTTGGTCATTGTGGTGAGGTGGGTGTGCGTCGTGGTTGACCAGTGCCGCGCCCCGTGGGTCGGTGGGGCTGTAGCGTGGGGTGGGAGCATGGTGGCAGTTAGGTGAAAGGGCTGTTGGCGGGGCAGGGGGCTGGTGTGTGTGTCGGGGGGGGGGTACGTGGAGTTGTTGCTGTTGGTCATTGTGGTGAGGTGGGTGTGCGTCGTGGTTGCCCAGTGCCGCGCCCCGTGGGTCGGTGGGGCTGTAGCGTGGGGTGGGAGCATGGTGGCAGTTAGGTGAGAGGGCTGTTGGCGGGGCAGGGGGCTGGTGTGTGTGTCGGGGGGGGGGTACGTGGAGTTGTTGCTGTTGGTCATTGTGGTGAGGTGGGTGTGCGTCGTGGTTGACCAGTGCCGCGCCCCGTGGGTCGGTGGGGCTGTAGCGTGGGGTGGGAGCATGGTGGCAGTTAGGTGAGAGGGCTGTTGGCGGGGCAGGGGGCTGGTGTGTGTGTCGGGGGGTGGTACGTGGAGTTGTTGCTGTTGGTCATTGTGGTGAGGTGGGTGTGCGTCGTGGTTGCCCAGTGCCGCGCCCCGTGGGTCGGTGGGGCTGTAGCGTGGGGTGGGAGCGTGGTGGCAGTTAGGTGAAAGGGCTGTTGGCGGGGCAGGGGGCTGGTGTGTGTGTCGGGGGGTGGTACGTGGAGTTGTTGCTGTTGGTCATAGTGGTGAGGTGGGTGTGCGTCGTGGTTGCCCAGTGCCGCACCCCGTGGGTCGGTGGGGCTGTAGCGTGGGGTAGGAGCGTGGTGGCGATTAGGTGAGAGGGCTGAGGGCGGATCAGGGGGTGCCCACGGCCATAGGAGCCTGAGAACGCCCGATCTCATCTGATCTCGGAAGGTAGGCGGATCGGGCCCGGTGAGTACTTGGATGGGAGACTGCCTGGGAATAGCAGGTGCTGTAGGCTTTTGCTGTTGGGAGGGGGGTGCGGAGTCGGCCCCCGTTATGGTGTTGTCGTGTTGCGGAGGGTCAGGTGTGTGTGGGGGTGTGTGCGTGTGTTGCTGCGGGTGGTGTTGGTGGGGCAGGTGTGCGCCAGGGTTGCCCAGCACCCTGCCCCGTGGGTCGGTGGGGCTGTAGCGAGGGGTGAGAGGTTGGCGTGGCTACAGGAGAGGGCTGTTGTCGGGGGAGGGGGTTGGTGCCTACGGCCATACCACCCTGAGAACGCCCGATCTCGTCTGATCTCGGAAGCTAAGCAGGGTCGGGCCCGGTTAGTACTTGGATGGGAGACCGCCTGGGAATACCGGGTGCTGTAGGCTTTTGCCGTTGGCTGCGGGGCCTGGGGCATGCTGGGACGGCCACTGTTTTGGTGTTGCGGAGGGGCAGGTGTGTGTGTGGGTATGTGCGTGTGTTGCTGTGGGTGGTGGTGGTGGGGCGGGTGTGCGCCGGGGTTTCCCGGCGCCCTGCCCCATGGGTCGGTGGGGCTGTAGCGTGGGGTGGGAGCATGGTGGCAGTTAGGTGAGAGGGCTGTTGGCGGGGCAGGGGGCTGGTGTGTGTGTCGGGTGGGGGTACGTGGAGTTGTTGCTGTTGGTCATTGTGGTGAGGTGGGTGTGCGTCGTGGTTGCCCAGTGCCGCGCCCCGTGGGTCGGTGGGGCTGTAGCGTGGGGTAGGAGCGTGGTGGCGGTTAGGTGAGAGGGCTGAGGGCGGATCAGGGGGTGCCCACGGCCATAGGAGCCTGAGAACGCCCGATCTCATCTGATCTCGGAAGGGAGGCGGATCGGGCCCGTTGAGTACTTGGATGGGAGACTGCCTGGGAATAGCAGGTGCTGTAGGCTTTTGCTGTTGGGAGGGGGGTGCGGGGGCGGCCCCCGTTTTGGTGTTGTCGTGTTGCGGAGGGTCAGGTGTGTGTGTGGGTATGTGCGTGTGTTGCTGCGGGTGGTGGTGGTGGGGCAGGTGTGCGCCAGGGTTGCCCAGCACCCTGCCCCGTGGGTCGGTGGGGCTGTAGCGAGGGGTGAGAGGGTGGCGTGGCTACAGGCGAGGGCTGTTGTCGGGGGAGGGGGTTGGTGCCTACGGCCATACCACCCTGAGAACGCCCGATCTCGTCTGATCTCGGAAGCTAAGCAGGGTCGGGCCCGGTTAGTACTTGGATGGGAGACCGCCTGGGAATACCGGGAGCTGTAGGCTTTTGCCGTTGGCTTGGGATCGTTTCAGGGTGCCCATGGTGGCCTTAATTTTTGGGGGGGATTTTGTTGAGGGGACAGGGAGTTGTTTTGGGGTTTTTTGGTGGGTGTTGTCGAGGGTCAGTTTGGTGGGTGCTGTATGCTTTTTCTTTCCTCTGTGGTCTAAGTTTTTTTATTTCAGTGTTTATTGAAGTTCCTTTTTTTATTTTTTCTTCCCCATTCCATGTTTTTTGTGATCATTTTCCTGTGCACATGCTTTTTCAAGAGTCATTGGCAGTAACCTACTTTTTGGAGTTGTCTGTGTAATTTGGCAAGCTAGTGGCGTTGTTGCTTGGTTTTATGGTGTAACTTTTTTCAGGGCACCGCGCTGCTTTTGTCTTTCTCACGCCATAGCCACCCCACAGCCTTTTCCTCCATCGCATGTACTGTGGGGGCTGCTGCCATGGCAGCATGCACTAGGCGAAGAGGCCATCGGTGTCTTCGAGAGGCCGTACCATGCTCTGGAATGCCCACTGCAGGATCCCATCCCAGGCGCCCTGCGGGACAGCCCCAGGGGGTCACTCTGCCGTTCCATCCCACTCCCTGCTCCCCTGTGCTGTCCCAGCTCTCCATGCCTTGCCCATGGCTTGACGTCACCCAGTGGGTCACATCAGAGATGTGGTCCCCTGTGGATTGACTCTGCCTGTTGGTGTCCCCCTGAGTGCCTTACCTCACCCAGGAGCGCATCAAGCTCATCCCTGCTTAGCACGGGGTCGCTGCCGGGGGAGCCATCCTCTGCCTGCGGGAGCAGACATGTCCTGCCAGCTTTCCTGCCTGCCCTCTGCCTGCACCCCTTTGGGTCAGGGCTGGTGACCAGGTTCAACCCCTCACCTGCTGCAGCCTGAGCTCACGGCCCCTCCAGCACAGCTTCACTGCCTCACCTCCAGCTACAGTCAGCCCATCCCTTACCCAGCCTGAGCCATCGCTCTTCATCATGCCCTTCGTACCCAGTACTGCCGCCTCACCCAGCCTGTTTCCCTCCACTGGGGCTGGGCACTGGTTGTACTGACCTTCGCTGCCTGTAGCAGGTGGTCGCCAGTCATTGCAGTGCTCTCCAGGCTGCCTGTGTCCAAGGTGCCCATGCAGGATGTGCAGAGCAGCAGTCCCCTACAATCGATGGGGGGTGACACAGACCATCAGGGCAGCCCCCCTCCAGGGAGAGGGATTTAAGGCCAGGATGTGGGGGATGGTGGGGGGCTCACCTCGGGTCCCCGCTGGCTGTGGGGCAGTGTCGGGATGCGGGGATTCGGGTTAAGCAGCGGCCGCAGACGCTCCTGTCACCTCCACCCCGCCGGGTGCCGCATGCCTCCTCCCCTGGGATCTCGGGGGGTCGTTCCGCAGCCACATCTGCCTCCCCCAGCTGGCCTGGCTCAGCTGCACTTGCCACACAGGAGCCACACTGCCACGTCCCGCTGCACCGCGCAAGTGGGGTGGTGAGGGACAGCCAGGGGCCACTGGGGTCCCCATGGCACCCCAGGGCTCACCTGGGGACACGGGGCAGCGGGGGCACCAGGCATGCAAGGTGGAAGGCCCTGGGGCAGCCGTCGCAGCAGATGAGCTCGCCACCGTCACCGCACGCTGCGCACTCGTCCTCGTTCTCCTGCCCCGGGGGAGTGGGCAGGGGGTCACTGCCACCACCACCCTGGGTGGCGCCGGCGGACAGTCTGCACCCATGGCTGTGGCAGGGCTCGTGCTGGCAGGGGACCCCATCGCCCACCGCCCCCTCTACCCCCACATCACCCACCCCGCACCAAACACACCAACCCTTTTCAGGCCTGGTGACCCCCATCAGCTGAGCCCCAGGTTGCCTGTGCTCAGCCAGACCAAAGGGGCATGCCAGGGACACCCCAACAGCCCCCAGCTCACCAGGTGACTCTCAGGGTGCTGACATGCTGGGGCTCACCTGGTGGGGGGTGAGGTCCTGGGTGTGAATGGCAGGCGCTGGCAGCCGGCCCTGGGGGTGCAGTCGGGGCTCCCCGCTCTGCAGGTGAGACATGAAAGGGGTTTGGGGGAGCTGCTGGGACAGCCTGGTGCAGTGGGATGCCCCCAGGCCATGGCCATGCTGCCAGGCAGGGACAATCCCCCACTGCAGCCTCAGGCAGCTGCAAAGGAGGGGTGAAAGCAGGTGCTGGGGGGTGCAGCATACACTTTGGGATGCCTTGGGCCGGGTGGGTGGCTTCAGGCTGCGGCTTCTGCTCCTGACCCCTGGCTCCTCGCAGATGGCCGGGGCATATGGCTCGTCCCCAGCTTTGCTGCCCATCTTGGAGCTGCCTGCAAGAGAGGCCAAGAGCCGCTCCAGTGGGGCCCCCTCCCCACCACCCCCCTGCCTGGGGGTGGCTTCTGAATTTGGGAGCTAAACTGGGCAGGAGGTCAGCTGGACTGGGCTGCACCTACCCGGCTCCAACACGTGTTTGATAAGGATGCCTTCGACGGCCCCGCGAGTGATAGGCACCTCACTGCCCGCCACGGCCACTGCTCTCTGCACCGAGGCGGCCACTGCCTGCAGGGCTGCAGGCAGGGGGGCGGCTCAGCAGGGCGGGCAGCCGCCCCTGCCCTCAACTGCAGGCAAACAGGGTGCACAGGCAGACACTGCCCCAGGGGGGGTTCGGCACTCACCGCTGGCACGAGGGGTGCGGGGGACATCCATGCCCTCTGGCTTCTTCACAGTCCTTGCCTTTGCCAGGGGCCCTGTGGGGTTATGAGGGTGGGCATCGGGGGGGACAGCACCCCACTGCACCTCAGGGACACCTCCAGCGCCCCACCCCATTTCCATCCCACTCTGGGTCTCTGTACCGGGGCTGGCGGTGTGCCGCGGGGAGGGCTGCGCCACTCGAGCCCCATCCCGGTCCTCGGGGGCTTTCCTCTTGCCTTGGGGTCTGTGCAGGGCTGGCGTTGTGGGGCTGGGGGAGAGGCGCCTGCCACGGTGCTGCCGGCCCAGCTCCACCTCTGCAAAGGGGACAGGGAGAGGGACAGGCACAACTGGCCCCAGGCGTCACCCCTGCCCTCTGGCAGCCCCCTGGGGTGCCAGTCCCCCCGGTCCGTCCCCCTCCTACCTCTGGGGAAGGCACCGCGGAGGGGCCGGAGCCGGGTGTACCGCTCCAGGTTGTAGTCCTTGAAGAGGACAGCCCAGAAGTCACGGACGGCAGCAGCATCGCGGCCCAGCAGCCAGGTGAGCAGCGCGTGGAAAGCACGGTGGGAGCCCTCCCGCTCTGTCCGGCTCAGCGTCTCCTGCCAGTGCCACCGTGGCCCATCGGCACACATCCCGGTGCTGCCAGCCAGCCCCAGTCCCTGCGGCACGGACATCATCTCCCACCCCATGACCTCACCTTGAAGACATGCTCGGGGACAACATCATGGTCAGCCAGGCCATGCAGCAGCGGGAAGACATCGTCCACTGCCATGGCGATCTCAGTGCGGTGCAGCTTCAGCAGGTGCCGCAGGTCTCCCTCACCCCCCAGTCCCGCCATGCTGCGGGGACACTGCCAGGGCCGAGCAGCCCGCCCTGACGCTCCCCTTTAATAAGCCCCAGCCGCCAACAGTGGGAACCTCGTCACGATCCTGCGGCCCCACTCATTTCTGTACGAGGCTGCGTAACCTGAGATCACCCCTCCCGCCACCGGCTGTCCCTGCGGCATGGCTGGGCTTGCCTCCACAGTACCACTGCGTCCTCAGCCCCGGTTGGGGGTTAGGCTGCTCCCCAGCCTGGGGCATCAGTAGCTGGTGTGACATAGCTGCCACTGCTGGTGAAGGACACCCAATCCCACGGTGACCACCCCATGGTGGCTGGGGAGAAGGGTGCAGCCGGGGTGCTGGCACAGGGGCCCTGTGTCATCCCTGCAGTCAGCCAGGCATCGCCCCAAAATTTCTGGACTTTCCGCAACACCTGCTTCTCTCATCCAGAAACTCAGCCATGGGAGCACGTGGGAAGTAACGTCTCAACAGTGGGGGAAAATGGGAATATTTGCCCCGGCTACCTGCAAACCACCTTCTGCGGGCCAGCAGGAAAGCACTGACACCAAAGAAACTCTACAAATGTGCATTTGGGTACAATTACGGATGCTGACCAAGCAAACAACCTGCTTGAAGCATCACACTGCTGCCCTCCAGCCTGCCAGAGTGACAGCAGCCCCAGGAGTGAGCCTGGGGATTACCTGGGCAGGCGCTGCCAGCAGCTCTATCATTGCCCACTCCGGGAAATTGGGCAATAAAGTGATTTCACTGGAAATATGCAGCTGTAAAAAACTTCAAGCCGGGAGAAACTGGCTCCTTGGGAGCATCTGGCATATAAAAGTCTGGGGGTCTCGCTGCTCTGTACCAGGCATCCAGGAAAGAAAAAGCTCCAAAGCTCCCATCCCTGTTCCCAAACGTTTGGGATTTCCCCAGGATTAATTTGCAGCCTCTCTCCCTCCAGAGACGTGTCCCTGCTGCCTGGAAGGCTCAGCTGAGGGTGCCATGGCTGTGCAGAGCTGTCCCCACACTGCAAGGCAGTGCCTGATGCCCGCTGTACAGCAAAATCCAACCTGAGTGGGATGGGAAAGGGGTGCAAGAGGGGAAGCTCCATTGCACAGAGCAAGGCAATACGGGTAGGGACAGTTACCAGTAAATCCTAAAAGACTGGAGCGGTATCCACTGGCTCCAAAGCCGTGCCAGGAGGAGGCAGCTGCTGTCCAGAAACTCGGGAAGAATAACAAGACAACACCCTCCGCAAGAGCAGAAAATACCCTCATACATTTCTGCTTAATGAATTAATGTGTTTACCCGCAGAAACGCTCACCCTGAAGCTCCTTTCAGGATTTGGGGTGACTTTTCCTGTGGAGACACTGGGAGCTGTGGGATGGGGGTTGGGCAGGTGCTGTGCTGGGTTGCCGTGCTCCATGCTGGGATTTCGGTATCCAGCGCTGCCATGGTGGGGATGGCTTCATCACCACCTGCCCGATGCGCCCACCCAGGGGACAAAACATGGGTGTCAGGCAAAACGGGAGGTTCATCTCCCCTCCTGGAGATCCACCACAGCCTGGCCACAGGCGCTGAGCACAAGTCTGTTCCACCCTTCCCAGGAAAACTGTTTTCCTCAGTGTCCAACCTGCAGAGCCACAATTTGTCACCATCACCCTGTGTTAAGCTCTCCGGCACCTCCAGGACAAGGCTCCAGCGCCTGCTGCAGGGGCAGGCAGTGGCTTTCCCCTCCCCATGCCCACCACCAGCAGTTACAGGAGCTCCTTCATGGGCAGGTGCTGCTCAACGCAGCCGCCAGCTGTGTGCCCACAGTGCTGGGCTCGGACTTGTTTTAAATTCCAACTTTGTGACTGTTTCTGTGCTCTGAATCACAGACAGATTTTTTTCCACATCCAGCCTGCTCAGTGGTGCAACAATTTGCATTTTGGGTTGTTTTTCTCATGTTCCTTCCCCTTTCTGAGACGCTACGCAGGGGGCAGAGCAGCAGCTGCCAGGTGCCATGTGAAGAGGCACGTACATCCTGGGAAATCAGATGGGTATTTCTGTACAACCTCGCTTAGAGCAGACCTTGGCAGCTGTAAGGTATTTGTAAGGGCTGTGAAAAGTCAGCTTTCAGAGGGGTGTAAAACCCTCCCTGGGGCTGGCACAAGCCCTGCCTGGCTGCAAGGGCCCAAGGCTGGGGCACAGGGGAGCCTGGCCACGCTCAGGTTTTGGGATGCCCTCTCTTTTCTATTGCTCCCCTTGCAGAAATCAGAGCGAAAGGTTCAAGGTAGGCGAGCTCAATTTGAGCTCACATCTGACTGCGAAGACTGAAGATGTTTCTCCTCAAATGCCCAGTTAAATCACCAACCCAGCATCCATCAAAAGCATTTGTAGCCCTCGATTCCTTCCTCCCACAAAAAGCTGTTGAAGCAAACGCACCCTTTCCAGCATTTCTTCCTTTCCCATTTCCCTTCCACACCGAGGTCCCATGGTGCGAACCATCGCCCTGCGTGTCTCTTGGACACCACCTGCCCCGTGCTCATCTCATACAACACGCCCCTGAATCACAGTCAGAAGTGGGGAACCCACCTGTGGTATCACCCCAGGAAGGCAGGGCACCCCCCGCCCTTGTCTCCAATACTGATCTCCCCATGCCTGCAGCTCACCGAGAGCCCAAGTGAAACGCTGCCACCATGCACAGGTTTCATCCCTCTCCCCTTACCTTCGGCTGCTCCAGGCTCCAGCATTTTTGGTTAAAAAAGGGCTCCAGGTGGGGCCCTCATCCTAGACTCCCATTTCTAGCAGCTTCCCTACCACTGCCCCATGCAGTCCGGATGAGAGCAGGTCCACCTGCACGCTTCACAGCTGCTCCTGCAAGAGCCTGGGAGGGAGAGCTGGAGTAGAGATTTATTTTAGCTTCAGTTTCCTCTTTCCTCCCCCTTTAGAAAGAAGAAACAAAAGCCCAGAGGTATGTTACATTAATTTATTTGGGACACACCAAAAAAGGAAAGTCAACAACTGTTAACGTACAAAAGTACAGAATCCTGGGACAAGATTTACTGTCCTGATTAAAAAGGCACCATGGTCCCAAAGAAGAGTAATCAGAATACATCATTTAGAAATTTTCCCCCTGTTGCAGCAGAAACAGAGCCAGGCTTTGGCTCTATCCACAGTCAAACCCAGTTAAAAAAACAAGTATGATTTAAATGCAATAAACGCTGCTCAGCCTGTACAAGATGTCATGAAAGGAATCACAGCCTAGAAGATGGTTGGACTTTTTTTTTGTTTTGGTTTTTTTTTTCTTTCTAGAAACAGTGAAGGTGACAAACCACTAAGTGTATAACTGAGGAAGACAGCAGACTTCTGATGTCTTCAGCTTGACTTTCTGTAAGACACATCAGTTAAACTGAAACTAGTAGGCTGAGTGTGGGGCTTCTGAATGAAATGTAATTCCCTGTGGTATACAGGAAGTCAGATTTGACAACCTTAAATTCCCTGAAAATCATAAAGCACTATACAGCTGTGTTCCATATTCGAGTCAACCCTGGTGGATTTGCTTTACACATGAGCATTTATACTGTCAGCTATATTTGTAATACAAAGGGGGGTTTACAGCAGTTATTAAAAAAATTCTACTTCGGCGAGGTCCGAGCTTGGCTATATTCCCTGCTGAAACAGAGCTGCTGGTGTAAAAGCCCAGTGAGAGGCTCAAGTCCAGCACCTCAGGGCTGGAAGGCAAATAGTTTAAACGTGACATAATTTGCACAGGGAAGTCAGTGAAGCACATCAGAGAGAGGAGGAGAGAGGGCTGCAAGCTCTCAAGCAGCGGAGGCTGAAGGGTGTTGCAGAACATGGGTGCGTGCTATCAAACCTGTAACGACACTACGAGTGATGCAGAATACACCGAGTTCACTAAATATTTTGGAGCAACTTACCATGAAGAACTTCTCAGAGACACAGAATACGGATCCCGGCAATTACTAACGAGCAAGGTCACTGGGAAGCCGATGCATCGCTCGGAGCCGGACGGATCTGTCCGTAGGCGGAGGGACGGAGCAGAGGTACGCCAGAGGCTGCCTGAGCAGCCAGGCCAGGGCTGCCACCGCCTTTTGCGCTCGCTAGCTCTGCTGTGTCCCAATCGGACCAGCAGCTAATTTACGTTTCATTCCTCCTTTGGCATAGGACTTCAAAGCAGTCCAAGAACTGATTCATCAGAAGTAAAGGAACTGTCAAAATTATTCGTACATGCATTTATTGTTAAAGGGAGCAAAAGCCAAAGAATGAAACAGCACGAGTTAATGTCAGTAAAACGATGTGCAGGACGGAGAGGAAAGAAACGGGGGAAAAAGCTGAGATACTGGAGTGGGGAAACCAACATTCACACTGAAAGGTAAATTTGAAAACCAGGCAAGTTTGCACTCTTTCTACCAGAGAACTTCTGTGGACAAATAGAGACTTGGGGCTTTTAATTTTCAGTGTAGTCTGGCAAGGTTTGGAAATCTCACCAGAGAGATCTCCAGCACTGGGTTTCACTGAAAGTTCCAAGTCTCTCATCTTTAAAAACCAGTAAAGCAACTCTAACTAAAAATGGCCGATACCCTTGTACTGCAGGTATCTAAAATCACAGACACGTCACTGCTCAGGATGTACGTGGGCAAGAGGGTTACACTTTGTTCAAGCAAACTCTGGGTGGAAAACTACCGTTTCCACCCTGCTGGTCTGCACGGACCTCAGGGCATGGAAAAGCAAGCCCAGATTCAGGTGCCTTTTGCTGTAAATACCACAGCTACCCACACCTGGGAAGGCTTTTTCTTCCCTATATCCTGAGAAGGCAGGATAACAGTTTATAAAATTCTCCCCATCTTAAAACTAAATAACGCAATTTGCATCCTTCCCCCTACCTTACCCCCCCAGAAGATAAAACATTACCACTTCATTTAGGATTCACACCTCAGATCCTAGATTAGGGACTTCACGTTAAACTCATCCAATTATGGGAAGGTTTATCCTGGTCAAGGAAACGTCATTAAAATAGAATCTAGAATAAAACATTCAGAATCAACAATGCTTTTACAGCCAAAGCATTCAAATGTCTCCTGATCTCTCTCTCCCCCTCCTCAAGCAAGAGAGCAATCCCTCCACAAAACCACAGGGTGCCTCTCCGGGACTGGGTAATACAAGCTGAAAACCAGCTTCCTTCCTCACAGAAATGCCAAATTCTGCTGAAAGGGGCCGAGCACCTTTCACTCTCACCGAAAACAGCAGGAGTTAGGGCTTTTCAGCACACAAATTTTCTATTGGCAACAAGTCCAAGTTATTTCCCTGCAGTAAATCAGAGTCCTGTTTCATACTGTTAGGCCACCACTGGCTCAGAAATGGGTGAGAGACTTCCAAAAACCCACTGATGTAGACAGGACCTTGGAAGAAGAGGCTTATATGCTACGTAACTTTAGATCATCTGCTATGTTTGAGCCTTCACATCATTAGCTGCTGACTACGTATCCTTCCAAATTCATGTGTTTTAGTCCTTGCCGCTGTTGTCATCCCAGTGCTCTTCCCTGGAGGCAGGATGTTCCTGAGCTCTGGCTTGGGGATCTACAACAATCACTTCCAATTGATGGTGGGATTTCAAACTTGCCTAACGTGTGCATTGCCACCTCATACTCCAGCAGCTCTGCCTGCTGACCGCGACATGCGCTAGCAGTTTTCGACCTTCTCCACAGTCTCATAAAACCCAGGCCTAACTCTCCTGATGCTCATCCGTATATGCTGGCACTCCAAGGGCATGGCGGTGCTTGCAGAAATCGCGGTGCACCGGCGCTTCCTTCTGCCCCGCAGTGAAAAGGCCGGAGCCCCGCCGTTCTCCTCCTCCGCGGGGTAGGATTCATCCACACTCGTGCCTTCGTCTGATTGCTCGTCATTTTTATATTTCATTTCCTTCGCTTTGTTTCCTTCCTTCTCCTCCTTGGCGAGTTTTCTGAAGTGCTCCAGACATTGTATCTTTTGTCTTCTTTCCATCATCTTCAATTCTTGCTTGTCTGTGAAATCTTCATAGTACATTTTTCTTTCGCTTCTTTGATCTTCAAGAAATTTCCACTCGATGCTAGTCATTTTTATTCCACTGTATTCCTCCAGTTTATTTCTCATCTGTGTGTCCATACAAAATACGTCAAAGAGCTTCTCCGAAGTCTCATTGAATTTGTCTGCTCGCTCAGTAAAAGCTTGGTTCTGTCTCTGCTTTCTGGTCTGATACAATCTGGTAAACTCCTCGTACATTTTGAGGATAAGTTTCTTTATATTTTGCGTCGCGATGGTGTGCAAGTTGCAAACCAACCAGTGCTCTTGCAGGTGCTCAGCGAGCAACTGGGCCGCATCCTCTTTGGACCGCTGGGCCTGGCCAGCTCTCTTGGGCTGCAATAAATACAGCATATTCTGAACCACATCCTTCTTGGTTGGCAGTATTCCCTGGGTGAAACCCGAAGACTCTACATATTCAACAGTCCCCAGAGTCTTCCGTGCTCTCACCTCGGTGTCCAGTGATTCCATCACTGCTTGTTTATCTTGTAGTTATGACATAATCTGAAAGACAAGGAGGGAAAAAAAAAAAAAAAAAGATGAGAAAACGGGCTCAGACCAGTAAGATCTGGGATTTAATGGTGTACTCCGTTGCTGTTGGACGGCTGCTGCGTTAGCCCAGCCCATTTAAACATCTGCACATCGAGACTATCTCGCTCCTCTGTGCGGTTCTTAAAGCCTAATATAGTGTGTTTGTTTATGTTAATTAGTTTTTAATTGGGTTTTGGACTTCATATTGTAAATTACAGCAAATCAAGACCGCCTAGGGCGCCGGACTTTAATGCCAATGCGCGAAGACAGGCATGCCTCAACACCGGCTGCACCGCAACACTGCACAGTTTCTCCTGCGCCGGTACGGGGCTGCCTAAAACGGGCGAGCTCATTTCCCCCGCGGGTCCTCTCGCCTTGCCCCCTCCCCGGGAGCGGCCCCGAAACGCCAGCTCGCCCTCCCGGTGCCCTCCACCCCTCCCTGCCCCCCGACGGAGACACCGCCCCGCAGCACCGAGGCCTCAGCTGAGGATTACTCATTGCAGCCCGCTGCGGCCCTGCCTAGGCCCGGCCTGCCCCGCAGCATGACTGGCACTTTTCCCGGCCGCGCAGGCGGCGCGGGGAGCCGGGGCGAGTGGCATCGCAGCCCGCAGCTCTTCAGCCGCGGCTCGGCCCCTCCGCCGCCCCGGCCGAGGCGGCCCGGGGAGCCACGAGGCCCGGGCCCGCCGAGGACACACGGTCCGCCGTGGGCCCCGGGCAGGCCCGCGGGCCTCCCGCCGCCTCGGCCCCCCTCGGCCGGCGGCTCCCGGAGGCGGGGGCGCGGCGGGGGCTGCGGGACCGCCACCGGGGGCTGCGGGACCGCCACCGGGGGCTGCGGAGCCCGGGCCGCCCCCCGCCCCCGCGGCCCGGGGCCCCCCGCAGCGCTGAGTCACGGCACGGTGCCGGGAAGGCCCCGGGCGCCACCCGCCCGCCCCGCCTGAGGCCTCCTGCGGGCCGCGGGCCCCGGGCGGGGGTCGGTGGAGCCTGGCGCGCCCTGCCCCCGGCCCGGCCCCTCCCCTCCCCGGGGCTCACCGCCATCTTGGAGGGGGGTCTGCGGAGCCTGCGCAGGAAGGAGCGGGGGGAACAGGCCGAGGTTGCCGCCGCCATCTTGGAGAGGGGCAGCAGCGCGGCGGCTCCCGCCCGCCCTCTCCCGGAAGGGCCGCCCCCGCCGCTCGCGTCTCGACCGTGCGCGCCGGAAGTGCGCTCCGCCTCGCGGCTGCCCCTTCCGCCCGGCGCGGCGGCACCAGCCGCGGGATTGGCCGCGCGGGGAGGAGGGAGCGGCGCGTGAGAGTGAGCGCGCGGCGGTGCCGCGGCCCCGACACCCCCCACCCCGCGCGCTGGCGGCCCCGCCCCTCCGGCGCCCGCTGGCGGGGGGGAGGAGGGGTCCCGCGCGGACCCCGGACGGAGCCGATTGGCTTCGCCGCGAGCGCCGGCTGCCGGGGACCAATGGGAGCCCCGCGGGCTCGGGGTCCCCCGGCTAATGGGCGGGCGCAGTGCGGGCCGCGAGGATGGCGGGAGCTGATTGGCCGCTGCCCAGGCGACGGAGAGCCGATTGGCGGGCGGACGTCATGGCGGCGGGAAAGGGAGGAAGGAGGGAGCTGATTGGCGGGTGCTATTATTGTTGGGCAGGAGAGAGGGAGCCGATTGGTCAGTGCCGTGATGGGGGGGGAAAGGAGGGAGGGAGCTCATTGGTGGACACAACGGCAGTGGGGCAGGCAGGAGGGAGCTGATTGGTGGTGCCATGGCAGTGGGGCAGGCAGGAGGGAGCTGATTGGTGGGTCCCTTGACCGTGGGGCAGGCAGGAAGGAGCTGATTGGTAGTGCCATGGCAGTGGGGCAGGCAGGAGGGAGCTGATTGGTGGTGCCGTGGCGGTGGGGCAGGCAGGAGGGAGCTGATTGGTGGTGCCGTGGCGGTGGGGCAGGCAGGGCAGCAGGCTGGTCCCTGCCGTGGGCACCCACACGTCTGTGCCCCGTGGTGCCAGGGCGGTGGTGGCAGCAGGACGGCGACAGTGACAGCAGCAATGGGCGCTGGGACGGAGCCGGCGGAGGCGCGGCACGACACATCAGAGGGGTGAGACCCCGCCCTGCCCCGTCCCCCCCCTCCCCGCCCCACAGCCCCCCTCACCTGCCACGTGCCCCCCGCAGGAGGGTCTACCTGGACCACAACGCCACCACCCCCCTGGCCCCCGAGGCGGCCCAGGCTGTGCGGGATGCCATGTGCCAGGCCTGGGGCAACCCCAGCAGCTCCCACCCTGCAGGTAGGGACCTGGGGGAGCTGCCATGTTAGCTCCCTGCTGTGGCTGGGCCAAGCCCCGTGGCCATGGGAGCCCATGGCAGAGCTGCCGGGCCTCATCCCGCAGGCAGGAAGGCAAAGGAGCTCATCGGCAGTGCTCGGGAAAGCCTGGCGAGGATGGTGGGAGGCCGGCCGGAGGACATTGTCTTCACCTCAGGGGGCACAGAGGTGGGAGTGGCCGCGATCTCTGTGCGGGGCGGTGACCCCCCTTCCTGGCCGCCCCTGCCCGCCACCTCCTCTCAAGCAAGCAGCGATGAGGAGGGTGGGGACGAAGGGCGCTGTGCTCCCTCTGGGCCTTCATTTTCCCCTCTGCCTTCCTCTCTTCAGGCAAACAACATGGTGATCCACACTGCCCGCAGGCACTTCCACGAAAGCCAGGCCAGGCTGGGGGACAGCTGGGGGACACCGCACATTGTGACGTCGAGCGTGGAGCACGACTCCATCCGCCTGCCACTGGAGCAGCTGGTGAAGGAGAGCCTGGCGGGTGAGCGGCAGAGGGACCACAGGGGACATGCTGGGGATGTCTGGCCGCAGACTGGGGTTTCCGAGGGGGGGGTTTCTCTGCTGGCATTTTTGTGGAGGAGGGTGGAGACCCGCTTGCTCCATGATGTTCCCCTTTCTCCCCGCAAAGGGCACTGACTCCCCACATAGTGCCCCCATTCCCTCAAGCTGGGTGCATTACCCTGTTGGCATTCAAGGCCGGCCCCAAGAGCCGCCATGGTCTCTGCCTGCGCACCAGCTACCCACACAACTTTCCTGCCCGCTCAGTGGGGCGCAGGCAGCCCTGGGCACTGTCGGGCTTCCCAGCAAACCTCAGGGCTTGTTTCTTGGCTTGAAGAAACCACCTTCGTGCCTGTGTCCCCACGAAGCGGGCGTGCTGAGGTAGATGACGTCTTTGCCGCCATCCGGCCGACCACCTGCCTGGTTTCCATCATGTTGGCCAATAATGAGACTGGGGTCATCATGGTGAGTCTGTGGGCAGCAAGTGGCACAGGGTGGGGACATCCTCGCAAAAAGGTGCTTGATAAGGGGGAGCAGACGGTCCCTGGGACGCAGACCCTCTTCCCTCCCGCCAGCCTGTCGCGGAGCTGAGCCAGCGCGTCCATGCTCTTAATCAGCGGAGAGCGGTGGAGGGGCTGCCCAGGATCCTGGTGCACACGGATGCGGCGCAGATGATTGGCAAGGGGCGTGTGGACGTGCAGGAGCTGGGGGTGGACTACCTCACCATTGTGGGACACAAGGTATGGCCCTGTTCACATGGCCCAGCTGCTGTTCACCCTCTAAGACATCTCTATTGGGGTGCCAGGGAGACTTTGGGTGCCCCCCACAGCTTGATACCTCATCAGTGGCCAAAGTTTTCCTGCTGGATGGTGCTCTGAAGACAGTCTTCAGCTGGGTGACAAGGCTCCTGCGAGTCAGGGAGACCTGTCTGGAAGGGGGAGCAGGAGGAGGCCAAGGGCAGGGGACAACTCTGCAGCAGCCTGTGCCTGTGAGATGGGCAGGGGTCAGCACTGGAGGGCACTCGGATTTGGGCAGGAGTACAGGAAAGGGACAGCTGGCAGTGTCTCCAGGGTCACTGCAGCTGTTTCTCCCCACAGTTCTACGGCCCACGGATTGGCGCGCTGTATGTGTGTGGCCCCGGCACCACCACCCCACTGCACCCCATGCTCTTCGGAGGGGGACAGGAGAGGAGTTTCCGGCCAGGGTAAGGTGGCTGGGTGTGGCCCAGAGAGCTGGACCTTGGGCTGGTGGCCAAACCACGCGTGGCTACTTGGTCCGAGCTGAACTGGCAGCTGTGTCACCTGCCAGCCCTGGGGCAGGCAGCCCAGCGCAGGGAGATGGATCCATGTGTGGGAACTGTGGGAGCCTGGTGCACAGGCTTTGCCACGGGAGGAACCACAGGGTGGAACCGCCCCCTTCCCAACCACCTCAGAGAGGTGTCCAGGACCCCCTGCCAGCAGTGAGGGGTCCCACGTGGGGAATGTCTGTGCCCCGAGGTTGGGTTTCTGGTCCGGAGAAATAACTCACTGCTCCCTCTTCCCTTCCAGCACTGAGAACACCCCAATGATCGCCGGCCTTGGCCAGGTAAGTCATGGGTGAGCGGTTCCCTGGGGGTGCTGCATGGCGGAGCCAGCATGGAGACAGTCACTTGTGCTCCCCGGTCATTAGAATTGACAATCTCGGGGTGCAGGAGGGCGGGCGAACTACCAGGAAAGGAGATGGGGCTTTCTGGTGCCAGTTAAAGGAGGTGCTTCGGAGCACTTGCTGCAGGCTTTGCAGCCCTGGCAGTGGGCAGTCACGCAGCTCATGTGGTGCAAGGCACCGAGAGACTGTTGGGGGATGCTGGGGACCTGGCAATTGCAGAGGCTGTTCCCAGGCTGGACTCACATGCCAGGGGGCTGCACGTGGAGGGAGGTGTCAGGGGGTCGCTGATGGAGCCTGTCTGGGTTTTCTTTCCTCAGGCTGCAGAGTTAGTGAGCAAGAACTGGGAGGCCTACGAGGCTCATATGCGGGATGTTCGGGATTACCTGGAGGCCAGACTGGAGGTGAGCAGACCTGGTTCCTGTTTGTCTTTCCCCTCCCAGGGTCTCAGCCTGCAGAGTGTGGGGCCTGGAGCCAGGGTGGGTATGTCCCTCTGGCCCTGCCACCTCCTCATCAGGACAGAGCTGCTCATGATCCCAGAGCAGTTCACAGCCCTCTGATTTCTCAGGCCGCCTTTGGGAAGCAGAGGATCCACCTCAACAGCCACTTTACAGGCTCCAAGCGACTCTGCAACACCTCTAACTTCTCAATCCTGGGCCCAGGCCTTCAAGGTAGCTCTTACCCCACCACTGCCCCGTGATGGTGCCCATGGAGGCAAGCACCTGTCCTGCACAGCACCCTGCAGCTAGAGACCGGCGGGCGCTCGGCCGTGGCTTGGGCAGGGAGATGAGGCAGGCAGCAGCCCTGGGAGAGCCTGGGCGCTGGGAGACCTCTGCTTGTGTGTGCTGCAGGGCGAAGGGTGCTGTCTCACTGCAAGATGCTTCTTGCCAGCGTTGGGGCTGCCTGCCACTCTGAGAAAGGGGATCGGTAAGCAGCTGGCTTTGCCAGGCCCAGGGTGTCTTCTCAGAGGAGTGCGGGTGGGAGGGAGGGAAACAGGACAGGGAAAGTGACCGTTGGTAGCTGTGGGCAGCGGCACCTGGAGCGGCACCCAAGGGTGCAGAGCTTTCCAGAGGGGCTGAAGGGCTGCGAAGGAGGTTATTGCAGGAGGCACAACTGGAACGCTTGACTGCTGCTTGGAAGGACTTTGTCCCTCCTGGCTTTGGGGATCCAGGTGAGCTTGGAAGTACACTTCAATGCCTGGCACTGCCAGAAGAGAGTCTGCCTTATGTCCGTGTGTACCTGGCTCACCTGCTCAAGCCCAATTTAAGTCTCCAGCAGGCTCCTTTGGGGGTGTGTGAGGACAGCAGGTGCTTTTGGCCTGGTCTAGAGCAATGCCCTGTAGACATGGCAGAGCTGCCAACCCATGGGGACATGGGAGAGGTTCTTCCTTGGAGGGAAAGAACCAGATCCATCGTAGGGCAACAAGCCCAGTGGGAGCAGGTGCCTTTGGAAAGGGAGCAGGGCACTGTGCAGGAGACAGGTTTGCCTGGTGTGCATCTGCAGATGTGCTCCCTCTTACGGCTTGGTGAAGCTTTCTGGTGACGCACGTGCTTCCTCAGCCTTCGAGTTAAACCCACTCACCCTCATGTCTGTTTCAGGCCCTCCTCAATTCTGCTCAGCTGCGGGATCCCCTACAACGTGGCGCAGAATGCCTTGCGGCTGAGCGTAGGGCGAGACACCACCCGGGCAGACGTGGACCTGGTTGTGCAGGACCTTGTGCAGGCTGTGGCGCAGCTGGACCAGGACCAAGCCCTGTAGACCCCGGGAATCGCTCCCTGGCTATCACCCAGGTTCTCAGGACGGGATTGTGCCCTGCTTGGCCCCAGGGTGCTGGCTGCCTGTATCAGTTTGGGCTCAGGTTTTGGCAGGATTAGTTTTGCACTTGATCCCCAAGTCGAACTGGCCCAGCCTGCAGTTTGTGATCATGGATCAGACGTTGAGGAAGTGGCGGCTGGTGGTGGCAGGAGGAGGAAGTGGGATTGCCCGTTTCGGCAGCAATGTGCTCTTAGATCTGCTTAGCCATATATCAGCTTGCGCTAACAAGGATCACGGCGGGGCTGGCACAGCTCTGCAGCACGTGTGGCTCAAGCAGAGAAGCTAGCACAGGCGCTGGAGGCAGCAGGGAGCTGTGCTGAGGAGGGGGCTTTGCTGCTTTGGGGCTGGGGCAGCTCATCAAGAGCTTGCTCAGGGCTCTGTCATCCCCACTGCACAGTGCAGGCATTCGCAGAGTCTTGCCGTCGCGTGCTCCTCGCTTGCCAGCATATACCCAGCTGGCTGTGTGCATGTTGGAATGATGGAGTCTCAAAGCTTGACTCCCTCCAGAGCTAACAGGCGTGGAAGCTATAGATGGAGCCTTTTGCCCTGGTTGCTTTCCACAAAGGAAACTTTCCCGTTGTCTTATCACTCAGAGGAGGAAAGACTATCTGCCCCAGAGGGAAACAAGGAGTTGATAGAAGCACAGCAAGATTCTGGGCTGGGAACTGCCTTGCCCCTGCCAGGGCCCTAAGCTACCAAAGGGTTTTTCGGCTGGGAAGGTGTCAGGCATGGCTTTCCCAGCACTGCGTTGCTTTACCTACTCCCCTTCCTCCTGTTCTTCCTACAGTGGGCAGAGCTCCTGTTGCCAGCTCCATGTGCTCCTAAAGGAAACAGAGTTGTCGGGGCAGCCATAACTGTGCCAGCACCCGAGGAAACGCGTCTTCCCTGTGTGGCCGAGGCAGTCACTCTCATCACCGACACAGGACGACACAAGTGTCACACGGATTAGGAGCGCTGCCAGCTGGGCTGACTGATGCTGGGGAACTTGGTCTCCCTGGGTATTCATAGGAATAAAAGTGATTGCTGCTGCTGTGGCTTTTTCCCAAGTAAAATGTTATTTTCCATGGTGTTTTCCGTGGGGGAAGCTAGACTGGTTGGGGTCACCTGGGCAATGTCTTTTCCCTCAGAAAATGCTCATGTCCCAGAACAGAGGCACAGTCCGCTGGAGCGGGGAGGTGCCCGCTGGTCCAGGTTGGCATGGAGTCCATGGACACAGATTCTTAGACGCTGGTCTTTCTCTTTACTAGCCATAGATTAGCATGGCAAGGAATACTATTTGGAACCAGAAAACCCCCGGGGCTTTCTGTAGATCTCATTTCTAACTGAAGTGTTAGGACCCAAGCACACTGACTTAAAGTCACTGATGCTGTCAGGCTGTTCAGTGTTGCCGCTGCTGCTCACACCTCAATCTGAAATGCAATCTTTTCCCTTTTTTTCTTCCCTTGCATAATAGTCAAAACCTCTTTTAGAAAAAGTAGTTCCATAGAGAGAATATTGCTCTGCTTCAGGGATAGATCTTTTATCTATCATGGACCTTTCTTTCACAGCTGTGGCACAACTGGAGATCCAGTTTTTGGGGCTCTCCTTCCCCCACAGGAGGTCCAGGCTTCCTGCATTGATTCAGACAGAAATTTAACCACAGAGCACAAAAAACTTTACTGACTTATTCTTTATACACACATGAAATGCAAGTTTTAACCACAGAAATACTAGCATTAGTTCATTTAGAATATTGCAGCCAAAGCATAAGAAGCGTTACAGAGGATATGAATACTCTGGGTGACCATTTTAATGGTTTTACTGTTCATTTTCCTACTACCACACTGCACAGGAGTGAGAGTCACTAGTGAATTCCTCTGTCTCCGTATTGCCTTATCCAGGGAAGGTGAGGAAGAACATGCCTATGACTTGGCCTGCACTTCTGTGGGCCAGTCTGTGCTTCCGCTCACACGTCCTACATGCTGGAGACAAATAGCCTTTTCTCATATGGCAAAATGTCAGTGGTTGTACACATTAGAACAAATTCACCTGTCATGGAAGTCTGGAAATACCAACATTGCTACATCAGCTGTGAATTTAAAAGTAGAGAGAGGACCTGGCCACTATGCTAGAACACCACAGAGTTGAAATATGTTCCTTTGACGTGGTCACATAGCTAGAATTGGATGGTAAAACCACAATTCATTTAATGGAAGAATCCACAATCTCCTGATAATCTTGTCTTCCTAAATTCTTCCAAGACAGTTTATAACACGCAAGGAAAAAAACACTAACCAAAATAACCGCTCCCCCAACAAGATCATAAGCACCTGGGAAGATCCGCAACACGACAAGCTGCAGGACCATGGCGATGACTATTTCCAGGTGCTGTACGGTGCTGACCAAAGCCGGGTGGAACTTGCTCAGGGCGTAGTAGACCCCCAGGAAGGCTGCTGTGGAGCACAGGCAGATGGCAAGGAGATAGCTCCAGGTTTCTCCATCCAGTGGGACGATTGGCTCTTGAAGTAAGAACATGGTGGATGCTCCCCACACTGTTCCCGTCCAGCTAAAGGTGAATAGTGCTGTCCACATGCTGATGTTATCTTTGATTGACCTATAGACTATCATGGAGAGAGCAGTGGTCAAACCTGCCATAACAGTCATGGTATAGCCAAAAGCTTCCTTCCAGGTGCTCAGCAAAGAGTTTTCTTCCTTAACAATGTTGGGGATCATGACCAGACAAACGCCAAACACGCTGCCAACTACAGTAATTATGTCAACATAAGCCATTCCTTCATCTACGAGTAAAAAAGCCAAAATGGCACTGAACACTGTAGTGGTAGCCCTCCACATAATGGTCCCATTGCTGGGGGGAACTATAGAGAAGGAAGTATAAGCACAGGTAATAGAGATGACATTGCAGACCCCATAGAAGAAGAGTCGGAGTCTGTGGCCTTTGGGGCCAAAGGGAGGCTCATGGTAATAACACACAACAGTAATGGACAGCACCTGTAAGACTGAACGGATGAAAATTAACTCTAGGGATGGCACTTTGGAACGATCAGAAATTAATCTTGTAATTAGAGCCACACATCCATGAGCCACGGCAGATCCAAAAAGGACTACCCACGTTTTCCTCGACTGCAGTATATTTCCTTCAGGAAAATGCTGGAATTGCCCAATCTCATCGGGTTTTGGCAGTTGTGCTGGCTGAAGCTTTGTGTCTATTGTACCGAAAAAGGTCCTTTCTCTCTTTTTCCCATCATTCAGTAGTCTTTTCTTAGGATTATCCTCCATAAATACTCCAGTATCTTCATTAACATCCTCATAGCCCTCTTCTCCTGGCTGGGGATAATGAGAAGTATATTTCACCGTTACTGTGTTGGGATGAATTTTCACTCGCTTTTTGACTGGGTATTTTTGGGAAGACGTATCCATTTCCTCAGAAACGTCCTGGTCTTAAGAAAAAAATGGAGAAGCACTGTTATTTTTATTTAATAAATAGCGAGAGATTCATTAGTATGTAAATGCTGTTAGTGTTTACAAGCTATTTTTATCAATTAAGTCCAAGTACTAGTAGATTGTTCTTGGTTTTGCTTTAATTTTCTGGTGAGTTACTGCTAAATACCATTGATAGGCCATTTGGATCTCCTTAAAAGCCAACCGTGGAACTTCATTTTAGTCACTAGTTTTTGAAAATGACATATATTCTCATTACGTGTAGTACATATAATGCATTCTAGTATATTCTTATTCTAATGAGAAAGTTCTCTTGCTAAGCTTTTTGGACAGTAAATACCCTGTAATTATGAATTAGACTTATTATTAATTGCTCGCTAATGTTACAAGATTACGGAAGAAATTTGGCTGGAGGAGATGATCGCCTTGTTTCTAAACTGACAGAGAGCAACACAGGGAAATAGGGAGTATCCCCGAGCAAGTCAGCATGGTTAGCATATGAATAAACAACACATTTTTGAACAATACTTTGACAGTGTTAAAAATTCCTTCTTCTTTTCATATCCTTTTATTTCCAGTGATTGATTTTGCAACAGATTTGTTCTTCAAATCTGATTTTTTTTTTAATGGGGAAAATTTAGAAGGACTGATCCAGACTACTAACTAGACCTTCCCGTGGCAGACATTTAAAAACCACAGCAACAAAACCACCACCCTTTTGTCTCCCACTGAAGGTCCATTTCACACTACACAAGCAGTGTGAGCGCTCCCCTCGGTGCCCCCGATTTGTGCACACCACCGTGACACATGTAGCAACACACGTGGCGCTGCTGCATGTGTCACAACGGCAGCATCAGCCTCCCAAAACAAGCAAGCAATCCCTTCACGCACCCAGCCTTCACCAGCACAAATGCCACTTGGTCTCTGCTGTCACAGGTGTGTGCAGCCTGCCCACAGGGAGCCCACCTGTGCCCTTAATTCCCTCCAGCTCTCCGCTGAGCTTGCCATTGCTGTCCCCAGGCCCAGCGTGACAGCACTGGGTCAGTTTAATTCAGGCACAGGGATGTCATTGAGATTACTTTGTTTCCGCAGCGCCCTCCACCATCTGCGCAAAGAGCCCTTCCAAATGAAGTGGCAGCAGGAGAAATGCAACCTTCCCTGCCTTCTATTCGCCCCAGCAAATAAACACATGCAGACCTTACCTGCAACTGAGAAATTTAATCCCAAGCCAGAAGGGGAAAACACCTCTTGGTCATCTACATCTTTGTCCGGGTGTCTAAACAGAAACAGTAGATGCTCTCAGATACCAAATAGGAAAGGTTACAATCATCTCAGCACAGAAAGTAATACCCGAGGGAGGCATGAAACATTCTGCTTGTTTTTCAAAGTTGAAAATTTGAGAAGCACTAGCATGACTTTGAGGCCATGCTCCTTGGGAACTGGCAACCCTGGTGCATTGTTAGGAAAAAAAACACCACCATAAAACCCAAAAAACTTTAGATGGAGAGAAAGCAATCAGTGTCATCTTGCCAAAATCACTCCTCAGCCATCTCTCAGAATTATTGATGGGACTAATCCAAAGAACAAGTGGCAGTTTTGTGAGTGTAAGGTTCCTACAGGTTAGTAACAAGAAAATTCACCATCCCATGCCTGCTGTACTGCTTCACCAGTGCTGCGGAGGAGAGGATGCCCAGGAGGACCCATCCTCTGGATCAAGTCATCCATCCCCAGAAGCCAAGCCCAGCCCTGCAGGCAGCAGCAGTTTGACCTCAGTGGTGTCAGCAGGGGATGGGTATGGACAACCCTGCAGTCCTTGTCTGCAGGGAGTACCGAAGCACCAGAGCAGGTGGGTCCTGAAGGTGCAAGACCACAGCCGAGTGGACAATCGGGCTGAACAGCACGACGGTGGTTTGTCAGGGAGACCACAGATCAAAAGAGAATGTAAAAGTGGGTGCAATAGCTCTTCACAGAAATACTTTAAAAATATCGTGGCCAGGTTCAGCCTTTGCATTTTCTCCATCCATAATCTGTGACAGCCAAGCACTGCCTGTCTCCTGGCAAAAATAATTTACATAAGAATAGGACATTCTTCCTTGTTCCTCACAGGCTAAGTGTTTATTGAACCCCTGCTACACCCAAGCTAAGCTGTAGCCTACTTCTCGCAGGTAGAGTGTATCCCTGGTAGGGATCACGATGAATGGGAGTGGGGAGAGGGGCAGGCACCGAGTCCCAGCTCTGGAGGAAGGCAGCAGCACCAGTTTGGACCTGCACAAGTAAGCGAGGTATCCTGGGGCACCACCTTACTTTTGGTTTGGCAGACTACACTCCCAGCCCTGAGATACCTCACTGAAGCAAAGATTGGTAGACGTTAGAGGGTCTGAGGACAAGAAACACTCTTGTCTATGCAGGAGGCCTTGTGCTAGTACTCCTGTTCACGTTTCTGCTGCCAACCCATTTTCAGCAGAGCTCAGCTGAAAAAACAAAGCGTACCCAGTACACCACTAAATGGTGGAGGAGTACCCCAGAGTGCCCATTAACGTACAGTTTAAATACTGCAAGAAACTTGAGAAGAAACAGCTGAAATGCCAAGGAGAGTAAATAAAGAGGGTAAGAGCTGGTATCAGCTGCACTAGTGGGCAGTTTAAAAGCACCCTACCAGAAATCTACCCGTCTCACCTGCTACTTGTACTTTTTCTTCAGATAAGTGGTTAATTTCAGATTCTTTTAATATGCAAATGCAAAATGCACTGAATGAGTCCAGGAAGGCAGTGATTTTCACAAGCACAGCTTTTCTTACCAAGCATTTTCATTGTGTTATAAATTCACAATTCTGCCTTGCTGTCCCCATATCTTAAAGAAATTAAGATCTTCTTGATTTAAGGCACAATATATGGATCGTGAATAAAATAAGTGGGAGGAAAATAGGACAAAAGGTGCACAACAGGCATTATTATCAGAGTGACAGTGGATCTAACCTGTATAAACTGTCATTTCATTAAGAAACAGCTGAGTACATGCTGCAACTATTGGTTCATGAAAACAGAAGCAAAATAACTAATCTTTTTACTATTAGCATAATGGTAACTTTCTTGCTTCCTGAGTTTAGATTACATTTTCTTCCAACAAATACAGAAAAGGGTATAGAAAAGAGACAAAATGCAGTTGCAAATTTAGTACTGGACCTGTATAACGTATTCAGAGATCTCTCTGCAGCAAAACAATAGATCATGAGCACGTAGCTCAAAATGGCTGTCCTATACAGATACTGTATTCCCTCCAGTATTCTTCAGCACTAAGAATGCTAACAATTGGAAGGTCTGGAAAGTGGAAGGGCAAACACATGAAAAATGAGAAAGGCAGGAGATGAGAAGAAACAAAGAACAAAAAAATAACAGGAGTGCTTAAACCAAAATTTAATTTTCTCTACTAAATATTGAGTATATGACAAATGTTACGCCAACTCTCACACAGTACATTTATTTGTACTCTTTGGTGTCCTTGCTTTTCTTAACCAGCGAGAATTTCAATGGAGACTGAGATTAGTGTATATCCCAAATCCATTATGTTTGTCCCAGACACAAATTTAAAATAAATGGAAATAAGCACAGCCTATGCAGAAAACCTGCTACTTCTCTTTCTGCTAGTCCCTTTTGTGGAGATCACATGAAGTTTTTATTTTTCTTCATCTCTGGAAACATAAAATGGTTTATTTGCATTTTCTTTGAAAAACATAATTTGATTTTGAATCAAGTTTAATACAAGGCTGAAGATTAAGCACTATGCAAAATTCTCATGTTATATAACAAAACAAACATTCCCAATCCAAACGACAACCTGGGACACCCATTTGAATTACCAGTTCATGGAAATCACCGACTGCTAAAGTGTGAACCCCGTTTTCCCATGGGTAAACGAATAATCACAATGGATTCAATAAATGTCACAAAACATTAATAGAATACACACCATGATTTCTTTCAAAAGAAAAAAAACCAAATACTCCTCTCCCCCCCCCCCCCCAATCACTACACATATGCTGATTAGCAAGGTAGAAATAGGTGATTATATGCCACTTGACTACTGCGTGGGAGGCTGAGCTCTCCTTCTTGCCGTGCCTGAAGGAATTAAGGCTTTGAGATCTGACTGGTGATTCTAACCACCAATTTTGAATAAACTCACAGAAAAATACTCTCATCTTCTGCCAGATCGGTCAAAATCAGTCAGCCAACCGAAATGTTATTACAAAAGATTTGCAGACCTGGCAATTGCAGTCCTTACGAAGTCGAAAACGAGAAGTCAGCTATCCCTGTGCTCTGAAAAGCAGGCCTCGCAGGGATGTTCCTTTGCCTCTGCTGTGGAAAATTCCCTGAATCCTGACCAGGTTAGACTGAGATTACCAGAGGGCTATTAGCAATCTCTATAGGATAACTAGAGACTAACCATTTTCCTTGAATATTATACGTACGAAAGACCCACTCCATCCCTACAAACCCATGCAACTGACTCAACTTGTGCCACCTTCGCTAAGCACTTCCGTGCACAGTGCACTGACTTCTCACATTGCAGGTTTTTCTTTTGATTCCTTATCAGGTGCAGGAAAATCTCCTAAATTCCTGTTTCAGCACCCTCTCCATTAAACCACCTTAACCTTGCTGGAGATTCTTTGGTGCTTGATAGTTCAGGCAACTGCACATGCCAAGGGATCTACACTCATGTGATGTCTGACTAGTGTAACAACGTGAACCGAGGGGGAAGAAGCACAGCAGGCAATTAAATGTTGGTATCACTGAAACAGCCTACATTTCTGCTAGGCTTTTAAACTATTTGATAAGGTGCATGCTGGAAAATCAGAGTACCTTTATCTTTTTAGCCAGATGGTCTGACTATATCAATTAATTTTATTAAAAATAGATGCAAAGAAACTCAAGTCTTTATTAAAATTTAATGAATAATAAAAGGTATTTAAGAAAATGACAGCAATTGTATGAAAGGAGTTTTTGGTACTTAAGCACAAGAGCACACTTTATACACAAACCAACAAACCAGTACCCCATGTCTTCAAATTAATCGAGTCACATCCAACAGCACTGCCTAAGGGAAGAGCCAGTACACCCTTCACAGAATTCAAATATAAACCCTACACTTAAGCCCCACGAATTGTCAGTACATTCTTGATAATGTTTTGCTACCCAAAAAACAACCCATATTTGTGCTAGCTTGCTAAAGCTGCCACATGCGATTTCAATAGGATTATATGTGACACCTTTAATTTCCCATGCTTTCACTAACCTATTCTCATGCTGTATAAGGGCTCCAAATGCATCCAGTTCCATGCAAAAATACTCTTCTCTGATTTCTGCATTCATGTCTGTTGCCTGCTGCTACTACCTCTGCAGCAGCAATACTTGCATTAAGTGATTTTGGAAGAAGAGCCACTTTGTCTGCAAACTTCCCATTCCAAAACCCCTAATCTGAACAAACCCCTTTAGACTGCAATTCCAGGCATGGGGGAAAGAACGGAGAATACATCAACACTTTATATGGTCTCCTACAGCATACGAAAATCGCCTGGCTAGATGTAAGAAAGGCCTTAAATGGTACATTACAATGGTCTGAAATAGAGCACGAGAAGGCACGTTCAGGTTTACTAGAACAGATTACAGACTAAGATTTATTTAAAGCTTACTGTTTTTGATCTTCTCCCAACAAATTGCATAAAACCTGGCAAGGCAGCAAGCTGGTGCGTGTGAGGCGTGTGCAGAAGGGCTTACAGGGACAGCTGGGTGAAAAACGGGAGACGGGGCTCAGGAGTTTCACATAGAGGATGGCACAAGTTGCGATGGCAACTATCACGTTTCCACCACCAAAGAGAAGATACCCAGCAGAGGAACTACGGCATCTCCAATGAGAACACAGGGAGCAGGCTCAGTAAGGCCTAAAAAAACCTAAGAGCGAGCAGCAACCCCGCGCGGTGGCCAGGGCAGGTCTGGCGTCTCGGCTGGGAGGGAGGCGGACGAGGGGCTGCTGCTGCTCGGGCTCCTTCCCCGCCAGGCCCCTCTCTCGCCGCCGGCTCCGCAACCCCCCCGGTGCGAGACTCGCCCGCTCCTGCTCCGAAACACTTACCGCTGCCGAAACACCCGCCCGGTGCCGCTGCCCGAGGCCGCCGCGCCCTCAGCATCCGCTCCCCGCCTCTCCCATGCCGGGAGGCCCCCGGCCCCCCTCAGCCCACAGGCCGCATCGCCGCGACCCCGGCCCAGGTGACCCGCCGAGGAGAGGCCACCCCTCCGGCGCCCGGGCGGGCGCGCAGACAGAGCGCGGCAGCGAGCGCTCCGGCACGGCCGCCGCCGCCAGGGAGGACGCTCCGGCCCACCTCGGAGCCGCGCCCCCGCTGCCTTACGGAGCCCGGGACCGCCCCCCGGCCCGGCCCGGCCCGGCCCGGCCCAGCCTGCCCCTCCCTCCCACGTTCTGTCGCGACAAACACAGCGCGTGTGCTCCCCCGCCCCGGGCGGTTTCCTGTCACCCTGGCGACGCCCCGCCCCCTCGGTAGCAGCGCTAACGGCCGCCTTCCGCCCCGCGCGGGCAGCCGCTGCGAGGCGCATGCGCGGCGTTTTCGCGCGAAAGACGTTTGCGGCGCCCGCGTGCCGCGCGCCGGGCGGGGCCACCCCGACTTGCGGCGCCCCCCGTCCCCCCCCCCGCCCCACGCGGCGGCGGCGGGCGGGCAGTGGCGGCGCGCGGGCGCCAGGGGGCGCTGGGGGTCCGGCGCGCGGCGGCGGCTGCGCCATTGGCGGGTCGGAAATGCCGCCAGATGGCGGTTTAGGATTGCGGCTCCGGTGAGCGCGGCCCCCGCCAGCGCCGCCGCCCCGGCCCCGGCCCGCACCCGCCCGGACCCCGCGCGCCAGCCGCTCCGCAGGCTCCCGGGGTGCCGCCCGGCCCGGCGCGGCGCGGCCAGAGGTGAGCGGGGCGCGGGGGAGGGAGGGCGCTGAGGCGCCGATCCAAGATGGAGGCGCGAGGGGCGGGGGCAGCGGGCCGGGGCCGCTCGCTCGCTCGGTCTCCGCGGCGGCCGGGCCGGGAGCGGGCGCTGCCCGTGCGAGGAGAGAGGAGAAGGGGAGGGGAGGGAAGAGGAGGCGGCGCGGGGCGGGGCGGCTCCTGCCGGAGCAACGGGTCCCCCGGGCGCGGCGCTCTTCGCCGCCATCTCATTGTCCCCGCCGGGGCTGCCGGGGGCGCCGGGCCGAGCTCGGCGGCCTCTCCCGCTGCCGGGCCTGCGCCCCGCTCCGGGCGGCGACGGCGCTCCCGCTGCGCGGCCCAGGGCCGCGGGGGCGGGGGCGGCCCGGGCGGCGGCGGCGGGGGATGCTCGGGCGGAGCGGGGGTGGCGCTTCCGCCGCGCAGGGCACGGGGGCTGCGGCGGCGGCCTCCGGCCGGCCCGGGAAGCGGCGGCGGAGTTGGTGCTGTGGCTGTGGGGAGGGAAAGTTGCGGGAGCTGGTGGGCTGCCCGGTTCGACTCGGCCCGGCCCGACCCGCCCACCTGGGCCGGGCTCGGCCCGGAGGAGGGCGCCGGGAGCGCCCGGGCCACCCCAGCGCCGCCAGCGTCTGGCTGGCGTCCAGGGGGGACAGGCGGAGTTGGGGGTCACAAACCGGGGGGAGTGTGGAGCTGGAGCCCCGGAGCTGGGGACCCCCCGTCCTGTTGCTCCTGTTGCTTATCCCCAAGTTGTTAGTGCGGTGACACCGGGGCAAGGGGATAGCGATGGGGTGGGCAGCCTGCCCGGGCTGGGGGCAAGAGGCCGCTCCTTGGCTTGCTAAGGGGAGGCAGACCCGTGCCGTGTAGTGGTGGTGTTTCCCTGACCTTTGGGGCGGGAGACGCAGCGTGCTGAGCCCGGGGTGGCTGGCGGGTAGGTTGGACCGTCTGGTAGTACTGGAGCTGGGAACCGTGGCTCCGGGCAGAAGCCAAGTGTAGGCAATGGCCTCTGACCAGTGCTGGGAGGTGGGAAGAGGCAGAAACACCAAGCTGGGGTCCTGAGCCGTTGGACAGCAAAAATAACAAGGGTTTTGCTTGGTTGGAAAAATTCTGTGATGGATGCTGGTGACTTGGTGACTGGCCTATGGTAGGAAGTGGTGGGCAGCCGCGCTGGGCTTTCTGTGTGTTCCTGGGGTGGTGTGGGGAGTGTGAGGGGTTGTTGGGATGAAGTGTGACTTGGCAGGAAGAAGATAGTAGCAGTATCCATAGAGCAACTTAGGTATGTGACTGCTAGTATCAGCATCAAAAAACTTAGTTTCTGGTAAGACAGTGTGAGTTTAATTAAACTAAATTGAGCTGCTTTATAAGTATTGATGATTTCAGTTGTGTTCTACACAATTTTGTGGTACTTGTAGCTCTGTAGAATTGGTCTAGTAATAGCATTTATTAAGTTATTGAGGAACGAAAAGCCTTTTCCAGATCACACCACTAATGCAACTGTTCTTAAATTGTGTCATGTGTTTGGTATGATGGACAACATTAATGTCTGGATTCAGACATCTCAAGACTTGCTTAACTTTTCCATGCTATTACGCTAGCAATAGGGGTGGTATGTGAGAAGGATTAGTCCAGATTTTCTGGATCCAAAGCAGTTTTGCCTTGTCTGGTGAGGTTTTTTGTTCATCTGTAGATAGCAAGGTCATTCAATGAGCATTTCTACAGTATAATCCATCAAGCCATGAAGAAATCACTGGACCACAGGCGGTATATACCTTGTCTGTTGAAAGGTGTCCTGACTATGGGAAGAAGTTCTTACTTTGTGGAACTAGAGGCCAGTTTATTTTTTCTTTCTTTCTGACTCAACTGTGATGAATTTTTGGTGGATAGCCTGAGAAAGTACCTGTAGTAGGTGCAGAGGTTTTTGAAATGGCAAGCCAACCCGTGATGCAGCAGGATTTCCTGGTGAGCGGGAGCAGAGGAGCTAACTCCAGGGTTATGATTAATCTGATAGGATGTAATTTTTACTGGCTGCTCAACACAGAGTGTTCAGTTGAAATTCTTGGTTGCTACTGCTGATGTACACGCTTGTGGATTTGCAGCAGTTGGAGGGGCTGGTGGAAAATGGTACTTTTCTGAAGCTGAATGAACAGTTAGTGCCAGCTGTGGAGGTTCAAAGTACCTCTTCTACAAACCCTGCGTTTAAGGACTGGAGCACATGGCATTTGGCAGCTCGTGGCCTCTGGTGGTTCCCAACATTTTACAAATGTGCTGAAGTTGATAAATTCACTATGAAAGACAGCATTTATGGCCAAACATCCACATACAATATGCTGTGGACAGAAGTTGTGAGGGCAGCTGAAACCCTGATATTAGAGCTTTGTGACTGGGGTCTCCAAGCTTTTCAGCTGCTGTCTCTGTCCATAGCCTGCCCTTCGTATTGTGCAAATTTTTGTGTGACATCTACTGAAACTGCAGTGCAACTATCAACTGCACCTTTTGATAGTTGAGAAGGTTTATGAACATTGAATGTTTGGATGCATTGACAAAATAAGTTACTCAGGATGTTCAGAAACTCAACAAGTGAATGTTTTTGGTTTGAAAGATCCCTTTCCTAAAGAATATGTACCTCAAGTTTGCTCTGGTGACTTTGGATTCTCTCCTTTCTTTCCCTTTGTTGCAGAGATTTGCCCTGATATAAGGTGGCTAAACATTGCCATTTTAAATATCATTTTGGTAGGCAAGTGAACCTGTAGAAGTGTAAGGATGCAGTGGGAGAGAAATGCTTAATTGTGATGGCTTTAAAGTCATTTATTGTGATAAGAACATGTCTTTATCGTAACATTTATATTGTTTTCTGTTAAAATGCACAAAAGACTGCTGAAAATTTGGAAGTGCTAGTTCTGTAGTTAACACAAGACATACTGAAAGCAGTGAACTTGTCTTTTCATCCACTTAAGTTGTGCAGGAATGTTAAAGAGTAAATTTGGATGCAGTGCTATTGAATGGGTGGTTGGCCTCCAAGAGATCTGGCTCTCCCCATTCTGCACCTTGAAGTGCCCAAGTGTTCGGGTGAGGCTCTGGCTTCTAGTGCTTGGAGTCAAAACCAGAAGATGATATTGAAGTCTGGCGCCAAGATAAGGATATGCCTTATCTAAATCTGATGTACTGGCTTCGGGATTTGAAATGTCAACCAAAATTTCTAAGATACTTCATGCTTTTTTAAAGTTTTGGTGTTTTACTTGTGGTCACTCAAATTTACCACGTGGAGCTCTGAAACTCCCATTGTAAGTTAACATCTCCCCTTGCTTGCAGTGCCACTGCGTTCGCTCATTTGGCTAAAAATAGAAGTTGGTTTTCTTTCTTGGAAGAGAAAGATAAATCCTACAAAGTTTGAGTTCACCCACAGATGATTGTTTTGTCGTTCCTATCCAGGGCATCTAGAGATATGCTTTACTCTTAGCAATATTTTGCTTTTCCAAACTGATTTCACTTTGTTGGTTTGTGTGTTGAATATGTGATCAGGATACAAAGACAGATTTCTTTGTTCCTCTAGAAAATAAGGGGTTGAGAGAACATTATTATGACCCTCTGTTGCAACTTTTCAATCTGAAAATATGCTTCCAAAAACAAGTGGTTTTTTGGGAAGGTCCACACTAATTTTTTTTTTTAAGGTAGACACCACCTTCAGTGGGCTGAAAGAGCTGAAGAGAAGGAGCTGCATAGGGAATCTTCTCCCTAGTTCTGATTTTGTAGCTACTTGCTAATTTCTGACATGTCCTATTGAAGGTCTAAATGTAGGTAATGATTTCACCACTTGACCATTTGTGTGTATCATTTGTGAGAGAATACCCAGTAACCTCAGGTCCTTTGGCTAAAGTTAGAAGGAGCTATGCTCCTGGCTTTTATAGTTTTGCAACACTTCCTCATTTGCATCTCTGTGGGCATTTTAGTATTTCGGAAGATGCTTTTTAATAATAACAGTATGCTTGAGATAGCAGGATGCCTTGGACGATAGATTCATCAGGGTATCTTTACTGAGCCCAAACTGTATCACGTGTATCCTGTTTTGAACTATAGGTTCAATATAAACTTGATAAATTTGGTGACTCTGCTTTCATATTACACAATCTCAAAGCCACCTTATTTTGGAAGAAAATGCCCATTTATAAGTATGGGTAATGCCATATTTGGTACAACAGGTGCAAATACAAAGCTTTTGTGCCACACACACACACACACCCGCAAGCATTCAAGTACTCTACTTCGATACTGCCAAATGCTCGTTCCATGATTATGCTGCTAGTCCTGCCCAGGGTGGATTTGTAGACTCAGTCTTAGGATATGCAAAAAGGCATTGGTTGCATGACATTGGTGGGACAGGCCTCTCAGCCACAGTTGCCAGCATTATTAGACACAAGAGCTTGATGTGGGAGTGTATTCTGAGTTCTAGTCTCACAGTTATTAATCATTTATTGCAGAATTAAGAGCAAGAGGTTGAATTCTTAAGTCTGTCCTCCCTCAACTGAAAGGCAAGTTGTTTCAGGTGGTTCCCAAAAGTAATGTTTTATTAGAAAGCAGCATGAGGCAACATCCAGCCAACTGTGTTCCTTGCTGTGCAGGAGTTCACAAGAATATGTGCTATTTATTCTATAAATAAATCTAATGAGTGTATATTCTGTAACTCTCCATATAGCAGACTTGTATTATATTGGCAGGTTAGCTGAGTGAAACAGTGTTAACAGATTGTTCAGCTCATAGGAAAAAATATTTCTTTGTAGAGTTACATAGGAATAGACCTGTGTGTCAGAAATGTTTCTAAATGTCAAATATTTTTCTACAATAAAATAATAATCAAAACAATTCATCTTGGATGCATTTCTTTTATATACTAGAGGATAGAATGTGGTGGTGTTTTTTGAAACAAAAATCAAATGACAAGCTGAGAATCTGTTTGTTCTCCCCCACATGAGGGTTTCTCTCTCCTTTTTAGGGTTAGAATCCCCAAGGACCAGGAAGATACCAATGTGTTAGTGTTTATAAGTGGAAAATAAAACTTCATTTGCAAATGGGTAATGAATTCCATCTTAAATGAGTGATAAAGATGCCAATTTTGCATTGTTATTTTCTTAGATCTGTTCACTAGGACCACAAGAACTTGTTCCTGCCAGTGGAATTGCACAAGATGGTTGAGCTGATCTGCCAGCCTGCCACAGTTGAGAGAAGAATCTCTTTCTCCACAGCTGCACAGTTCTTCCCTTTCCTTTGTGCTAGTGCCGCTGCTGGCTTGACCTTTCCTTGAGCTAGCTGAATTCCCTACCTGGCAAAACCCATCTGCTTGGGAGGGGTGTTTTTCTGCCAGGTGAATGAATTGTATCAGGCCATCAGAGTAAGATGTTGCTAGAGGTCATGCAAGGTCAGTGGCAAGAATGTTTTGGGGGAAAAATGGTTCTGGAGCTCCAGACCCTTCCTTCTTCAGGTGGCAGATTCAGAGTGACTCAGCTGTGTGCGCTCACCCTGGGTGGCAATGTTCAGCTTGGAGCCCATCACTGTGTGTGTAAAGTTGGGATTCCTGTGGGTAACTCTCTTACCTTTACTGAATTTCCTCTGCCAGCTTTGCTGGCCTGTGTTTGTTCTTCCATTCTTTGCGGTTGGTCCTGTCTGCCTTCCCATGAATAACTTGGTATCATCAGCAAATTGTCAGCATTCACCTCCTTTTCCAGATGTAAGAATGTCTCAAACAATTTGGGCTCCAGCTCGCATTCCTGTGGGACTTCACTGGTGGCCTTACTCTATTGTCAGAAATGACCATTTGTTTTGCTCTTTGTTTCCTTTCTTTTAACCAGATAACCTATCCATGCAAGGCCTTTTATTGCCATGGCAGCTTAATTTCTTTAAGAGCCTTTTGTGAAGAATCTTGTTAAACGTTTCTTGGAAATTAAAGCAGTCTTTATCAAGTAGAGCCCATCAGTGTGTGGGTAAGGGAGATCTTCTGGAGAACTCCTGTAGGTTTGTGGAACTTGACTTTGCTGTACAAAAGTGGGGTTGATTTCGCTGTCTAAATGCTGTCTTCTACTTAGCTATCAACTGATCTATCTTCTAGAATAGTTTCTACTAAGTTAGGCTCACTGGGCTGTGTTAGGTGAGAGAGAAAGCACAATTATAAATTGTGCTCAAGAGTAAGCACTGCTCCAAGCAGTAGAATTTTTTGAAGGCTCTTTTCTTTTGATTCACTCTTACGTGGCTTCTGTGGTGTCTAATAATTTTGTTTTTCCTGTAGCCTTACTTTAATAGGGCACTGCTTGGGGGAGAGGAATTAAGAATCTCTTTTCTAAGAAATGAATATTTTTAAAAATGTAGAGGAACTTATATATTTTGGGATCTTCGTTTTCCTGAGTTCAGTGGAAATTGGTCCAGGGATTGACAATTACTGGTAGTGGGAATTGGAGAAAAGGACAGAGAGAAGGATAAGCATGCAAAATACAGCCATGCAGGCCTGTTTCTATTGGATACTGAGCTTAAAAAAACCCAAACAAAACAACATGGTTGCAGTGATACTGTAAAACAAATAATATAGTACAGGGAGTGAAAGTCACCGCTGTAGAGATCATTCTTGCTTACAGAGCTGAAGTTTAAGGGTCTGCCTGCCTTTGACTACTTCCAAGCTGCACTCAGCAGCCTGTAACATTTGTGTTCTGCCATACATAATGCTCTGAGAATGGAAGTGTGAGTGGAGATAGAGAATTAAAATGGTAAGGATAGCTACCAAGCCTTTTGAAGGACTTCTCTGAAAGATTGTGACATGTCGGGTACTCTGCCCTTTTAGTTACAGATCATGATTTGTTTATTCTTCATCTCCTTTCTATTCCAGAATTCCAGTGTTTTTCTTCAGCTCTCTGAGGCTTTTGCTATTTTAGCACTAGCTGATTGTTCTACTTGTATTTACATAAATCAAATAAAATTTGCCTATAATGTGTCCTTTCTCATCCCTCTAAAAAGGGTTGGTATAGTGGGTCAGAAGAAATGGCATAATTTCT
Source organism: Aptenodytes patagonicus (assembly GCF_965638725.1). NCBI lineage: Eukaryota > Metazoa > Chordata > Aves > Sphenisciformes > Spheniscidae > Aptenodytes > Aptenodytes patagonicus. The sequence goes on from NC_134954.1 coordinate 28,186,109, forward strand.
GTGGGTTTGTGTGTATCTCTTGCCTTCCCCAGTCTCATTGGTGATCTTTTTCTCTTTAGTATGTATTGTTTCTGTAAGCTCCATTTGGAACAGTTTTCTCTGCCAAAGTGATAAGATGGAGCTGAAATTTAATTCATGTTTCAAAATGTTTAGGGAATTTTTGAATACTAATTATTATGCTATTGTACAAGATGCTGGATGCGGTCAGAACCTGAAGAGGAAGAGACATGCAGAATATTGTACTATTTCATTAAAAATGGCCAATCTGAATTATGGCAGTGCTGTCCATTTGCTGAGGTGGGAAAGAGGACGGTAGGTTGGATGGCAGTGAAAACTTGGGATTGGGTCCTATCAAATATCCCCAAAGCTGGAGTATAACAAGTGGAATTGTCACAGTGGAACGGCAGATTTCCTCACTCTTCACTGTTGTAAGTGAGTGGGAGAACACAGGCAATAGAGTTAGTCAAGTTTCGGATATAACCTATGCTACTGGCACTGTCAGAAAAGGAATGGAAGTGAAATGCCCCACTTCTGGCATTTTTCTTAAATGTGTGTTTCAATATCGTACTGTTATACTTAGTTTTCTCCCCAAAGAAACCAGAAAAGCTGCTTGTCTTTTGCTTTGCAAAGAAAAGCTTTTACACACTTCTGTTTCTGTTGGTGTGTGTAACTATAGAGCACTGGCGTTAGGGACTGGTGGTTGTCCAATGTAAATTATTTTTACCTGAGGTGGCTATTGAATTGTGAATTTCTTGTCTTTTTGAAATGTTTGTTAATGTCATAGCCATTAAAGCTGCTAAAACTAACTTTTTCTGTTGGTATGCCTTACTTTTCTGATTTCTCATTACTGTTGTTTGACTTAGAGCATGTTGGTGTCCAGGTAGAAAGTTGAGAGGGAAAAGACAAGGGCATTAGTGAGGAGTAAGAATCAAGGGAAGCAAAGTGTCATGTTTGGTGGGCAGGGGGAGGAATTGCCAGTTGTAGCTGCCACTATTTCCTAGACACTTTGTTTTCCCTAGGCAAATGCATATGAAACTGCTAAAATTTGAAAGTGTATCCTTTTTAAAACCTTCAGAATATTTTCTTAGAGACTTGTGCCAAGACTTCATCCGTGAGGAGCGCCAGACCTTTTGCAAGAATGTTGTCATTCACCAGCGTCATCCATAGCATTTGTGCAGAACTTGGAGTCTCTCTCCGTGTAATGCCAGGATATACCACCAGTATTTTCTGTAGTAAATTCTGAGGTATTGCTAGGGTATGTCACTCATGTAGTTCATTTTATTGTGAAATACACAGCTAAGAATAACCCTTTCACATCTTACTTGCCCATAAATTTTTGGCAGTCAGCTCCTTTGTTGTCTCTCCCTCAAAACACTTCCCTGACCTAAAGTCATGCTTTGATAACACCCACATCTAGAGTTTAACTATTGTATCTGCCTCTGTCCCGAAGGCAATGTGTTGCTCCTTTGTAAGTTATGTTTGCATTCAAGCTTATGTCAAAAGATAATGGCTTTCTGTGACAGTAATCACAAAAAACATTCATCCTGTGGGACAATCGGTACTGATTTGTAGTTCCCCAATTCTGATCTCTTCACCTACAAGACTGGTAAATGGCAAGCAGCACCATTGCGAAATGGTACAAAGTGCCATTAGATTTATTTATGCTGTTTGAATCCTGAGTGCATGTGCAGGTTCACTATTACTGGCAGAGGCAAGCATGACACAGGGAAAAGCTTATGGAACTAAGCTATGATGGAACAAATACATAATTGAAGAACACGGGAATGTACAAAAACATTGGCTTGCAGCTTGCTAGAATGCAAGATTGCACAGTGGGCTCCCTTTGGACCAAATGAGGTGATGGATGAACAAACCAGCCTGTTCCCCTCGCATGCTGGTGGCAGCTAGTAGAGGAAGTATCGTGCAAAGTAACTACAGCTCCTGCAGCTCCCTGCTTTTCTTTGAAGTAGCATGTTTTATAAAAAAAAAAATGCTAGCCTTTTTAATCTCTGGTCAAGCTATTGCTAATATTCTTTGCATGTCAGACTCTTCAAAAGAAGAATGTGTGTCTCAGGTTAGTTTAAGAACTATTCTGTTCTTCCTGCGAGCTCCTGCAACTGATGTTACTGGCAGAGTTCCCTGAAATGGAGGCTTAATTTGAGAAGACAAAAAGCTGTGGTGAAGAAAGGGAAGAACATGTTGGTAGAAGGTTAGAAATGATCTGAATGTCATATTACGTTCACCAGACTTTCCTTTTTAACAGCAACAGAGACCAAAACTTTAAGACACAGAACAGCCTTGTTTGTATTTTTTTCTTAGCTGTAAATTCATGCAGTTAGGGCCTTAGTTGCTGGGGATTTTTTTTAATCCTAAAGGGGAACTTCAGTTATTACATTGTTATAGATGGCTCAGATAAGCATGCCTGTGGTTGAGATGGGTATTGTTAGGCAGTTATTCAAATAATGCCTCTGACAAACAAATAATTCAGACTGGAAATTCCTGTATTAGATTTTTAGCTGCAGATTGATTATTGTTTTCCAACAAAAAATATTCAAATTAATTATTGAATATGAGATTAAGGAATTTTTTTGACTGTGGTAAATACACATTTTTTTCTAAGGATTTTAGTGGGAAACTCCTGCTGAATTTTCCCACTTTAGGGTAAAGACCTGTAGTTGACCTGTTCTGTGGCTTAAGTGTGATAGCTGTAAGTTGTTACTTAAAAAAAAAAATAATAATCCACGTAGCTTGACGAGTTTATAAGTGTCTGCAAAATAGTAAATGGGAGCTTGGTAAGGACTACAAGCTATGTTTTTCAGGGTGGATCTGCACTTAGCAGATTTCATTATTGTGCAGATTTTACATAAGGAACAGATTGCATGTGCCACAGTGAGGGTAACCTACACTGTATCCTTCCAACTTTGTCAAGAAGGACAGGAGTTTGACAGACATCAATCTGTTACTATGTAAACACAAGCCATTCCCCATATCTTAAGCATAACTTCCAGGGTTTGAAAACTAGGCTTGAAATTCTTTGTCTGTTGTCATTAAGTTACTGAAAGGTAGATCTTGCCAGTCAGGTGTCTTTTGTGCTATATTCATGTTTCCTCCAAAGCATGCAAGTTATTGAGAACTCAAAAAATGAACAAATGTTTTTCCTAACTTTGTTTAGGAGAGAATGTTTGTTTTGGCTGAAATCTTCCAGAGCAACTTAGACAGACACCAGCATGGGAAAATTAGTAAAACTAGCAGGATATAACAACATTTTTGTGCTTGGGCAGTTTAAAATGTCATAATGGAATATGAAGTAAAAGAACAATGTAAACTGCTTTTACCCTTGCCAAAAGCTAACTGATGGTGTGGAGATCAGACTTGTTAGTGCTTCAAAGTGTGTTATAAAGGTAAGCAAAAGTGTCCATATATAGAACTTCTCACTTTTGCTACGATACCCAAGTGGGAGGTTACTCTGTTGGGGAGCCGTTTGGTGACTTCATTTGTTGTGTGGGTATCAGTGCTCTCACGAGTGGAACCCGGTGGCTTTAATACCATTTTCCCGCCTTAATTCTAAATATCCTGATCATATGTGATGAGAAGAATTGAGACCGCCCTGCCCCCTCCATATTCTGTTCCTTACAATCTGTTTTCCTTACTCTCCAGCTCATAAGAATTTTCCTGTATTACCAACACAGATTTAACCTTGCAGTATGTTTTCTTGAAGACCCACTACCTGAAATGTTCAAGTGGTTAATAGTTTCATGTAATATCTGCTTTGCAGTCTTCTAGCACCTGGCTTTCAAGCAGAAGTACACTATTATTTTGTCCTATAATTCCATTCCTTTAGAAACAGTAGTTTATTTCTGAAAAATTGCAAAGTCTTTATCATTTCGACGTCTTCATCCTCTAACTGGGACGTGCTGTGTTGTGAGAATATATGTTATAAAGATTTTTACCATTGAAATTTTATTTAATGAAATAACTGGTATTGAGGAGACTATTAAAGTGTGCTTATATCTAATTATTTTAATTTTTTCACTGTTTTTTTTGTGCATTGCTGGAATCCCTAGCAACATAACTCTAAATCCAAATTCATGTTGCTTTTACAGCCACTAAGGGATATTAAAGCTGTAGCATTCCGAGATCTCTATCCAATCTTGTGTTTTACTGTAACAATGGACTTTTACTAGAAGGGTTATTTATTTGCTTTTACTTTTGTGGTTCTGCCTGGGCTTTCTTTGTTCCTGGAAGAATATTCAACAAAAAAAAGGACGAAGAGAGACCTTGAGTTAATCCCTTTCTCTGTCTTGAGGGAAGATCATTTACAATATTCTTGACAGATGCTTGTCTAATCTCTTAATTGCTGGGAATTCCACCGCGTTTCTTAAGCAGCTTATTCCAGTGCTTTATATTCTTACTGTTTGGTTTTTTTTCTAATGTTTAACTGACACAATTTGCAGTAAACATTGATTTTTATTTGGTCATGTCCAGCTATTTTTGATGTACTTGTATGTATTTGATTCCCATTTTTTCCCTTGATATCTTCTCTAACACAAACGGTGTGTCTTTATATTCCAGTTCTTCCAGTGTTTCCTCATAGATCTTTTCTTGTCTTCTGATCCAACTCACTGCTTTGTAGACTGTCCTATCAGTCCATATCTTGAAACCTGGAACCCCAAACTGGGCACCCTGCTTTAATGCTGGAGACTTACTAGTGCTAGGTGGATTGCTCTCCATTCATTTATTTTGAAGAGCTCTTCACAAGACTCCATTGCTCTACTGTTATTCTTTTGTTTGTAGTTCATGTAAGGCTTTGTAAGCAATCGCAGTGTTTTGAGGTTCTGTGTTGGCCTGTACTTGGTTGTGTATCTGGATTCACTGTTGGTTTCTGTCACTCAGAGGCATGTTCATCCTCCTCACAAATGGAGGAATGAAAAGCAGGATGGCAACCAGCATGTAAAACAATTGTCACTGGTGAAACAAATCAATATTTGCCCCTTGGTAAAGCCAGCTTCCACTGTGCGGTTAGCAAGATGTACAACATAAACATTAGTTTCTTGGCTGATGATATTTGATCAAGCAGGAGCTGTGGCTTTCTTACTTGCTCTTGTCTAGGAGAATCAGGACTTTCCTTTTTGATGTTGTTGCCTGATGCAGTTGCCTGTGTTGTCATTCGATTAGTTGCAGTCTTCAATATTCATGAAGAGTAGTGAAGAAAGGGGCTGCCTTGTTTGTTCAGCGTCAAGCTGTTGAAAGCATACGTGGAACATTGGTTTCTCTACATCCTTTGATTTCAAATGCTGGGTTTTTGTTACTATAAAATGGTACAAATCTTCATGACTATTTCTGACAGTACAGAAAGAGGATTTGCTTTTTCATGGTAAAAGTGTAATAGCAGCTTTAAGAGAAAAGAAAAAAGCTGGGAAAGAAAATTAAAAAATTATGCTAAAAAAGTGAAAAAGGGATACATTTAATGTGAATATAGTCTCTGTTTTTTACAGTCTTCCTCTAAAATCTGTCTAAGAAATGACTCTCTTCTAGCACAGACTGTATTTTCAGCTTTTGTTTCTTTCAGACTGTAGGTATGCTTTTGTACCAAGTAGGGATGTTTTGAGCCTTGAAACCAATCTTCTAGTTATGACTTAATTAGCAACACTTATTTATTGCCTATTTGGATCCTGGCTTCTTCAAATAGCAGTGTTTGTTTCCTATCAATTTATAATCTTCAGTGAATAACTTCAGACATAGATTTGAATTGGTACTATATTATTTTAAGTGCATGATGATTTGAAACTTGGATTTCATTCATTGTTTGCTTATTTTGAAACTCTGTCTCTTACTGTGTTTTACAAGCTAATTTTTCTTGGGACTATTGATGGAGGTAGGATGAAGATTTAGAATTGCAGTGGAACTAGCATGTGTTTCCTAGGCTTTACTGAATTCTGTTCATTTAGTAGCTTTATATTGATAAACATGCCTAATCTTTTTTTTAGTGCATTTTTGTTCTCAATTACTGTTTTCCCACCTTTTTTTTTTTTGTGACAATCACTGCTATCACCTTTGCTGCCCTCCTGTCATGCCCAAGCATCTGCTTTTGACTGATTAGCTTCTGTTCCCTCCACCCTTGTCACTGCTTCCTCTACAAGCAGTTTGGCTCCTGCTTGGAGCACAAGGTCATCTGCCTGGCAGGGTTTAGGGGGTTGTTCCAGGCCATGCCTCTGGTAGGGAACAAGTGCTCTATACAGCTCTCAGAATAAAATAGGGGATGTTGTATGTTTCACTTAGCAGTTACAATGCTGTCTGCATTTGCCAAATCATCAGTAGCCGCTAAGTTTGTACTGTATTTTTGGAAACACATCGAATGAATTTGAAATTTGTTAGCAGTTGGTTTGTCAGCAGATGAACAAGTGTTTCAGTAGTGAAAAAACTAAGAGGACAGTGATTGAACAACCTTCCTTTCCTCCTGCGTGTCCTCTCTTTAAGCTACAGTCCCCCAGCAGTTAGCTGTATTTTGCTGTGCTGTTTCTTTGGTAGCGGTGGTTAGTAAAGGCATGTTGGAAGACAGGTATCTCTGCAGGTTAGAGAGTAGTTTGTGGTCTAATGTATAATAATTGTGATACTGAGGTTTGTTTGGGGGTGGAGAAGTAGTTGGTGTTTTGATTCTATACTTCTGTGGCAACCGCATTTCTGACTTTGGCTCTGAACCTAATGGAGCATGCTTTGTTCTATAATTGAGCATTTTACTAGGTGTAACAGTGTATAGTACAGGAGTAAATGATTTCTCAAGTAATCTGGCTAGTTCTCTGAGAATATGGGTTTCTTCCCTATCATTGCAATTGGGAGACCATCAGTACTTTATTCTTCAAATGTACCACCCAGGGAAACTCATATCCTCCATATATATAACTTATCTTACCAATATATCACCCTTTTTAATAGACTAGGAAGAACGTAATCATCAATCTCTTACTTTCCCTTCTAAGAGCTGTTAAATATCCAAGGCAAAAAAAAAGTCAACTGCTCTCTGATTTCTTGAGAGTTTGGCACTGTATGTGTATAAGGTGCTTGAGCTTTATTTATTACATCAAAATCCATTCAGTCTTACGGCATCTTTCGCTCTGGTTTCATAAATGTAGTGCACAATTCCACTGCCAGTTTCTCTTCTGCTCTGTTCTGTTTAGACTTTGCAACATTTTGAAGAATCCTTTCCTCGTTCAAGCTCCAAAACTGTTTTCCTGCCCCTCCATAGTAGTCTAGAGAGGTTTTTCCACAGTGGCTATATATGACTTCTTAGTTAATAGGCTTGGTAAGATTCAGTTTAGTTTTAAAGCAAAAAAAAAAAGTTTGTGCTTTTGCGTCACAAACTTGTAGCAATTTCTTGTCTGAAATTAAAGTAAGAAATTTAAGAAAAAGAAACACTAACAGAGCAGAACAACAGCCAGTTGGAAGGGGAAGCTAAAAGACTAAATATGGGGTATAACAACTCTAATCAGAATTTCTTGCTTCTGACAGCAAAGAACTAGATGGTTTGGTGTTAGGAGCAAGAATCTCACCAGCTAGCTGACAAAGTGATTTACCCTTAAATTCGCCTGCTGTGGTTAGGAATTGTCTTTTTGACCTTAAGAATTCATTTTCCCCTGTAACCTGGGGGCTCTGCCTAGAAAAGAGATTGCAGACTTTAAATGTTCATTTCAGTCTTACCTTGGGTTTGTAATAACAATTGTTTGTTGATTTCAGGAAAATTTGACTTGCAAATATAAAATGGTTAACTACCATGTTCATTGTTTTCTGTTCCATTTCCCTGTAATGCAGCTTAATTTTATGCAAGCCTTCATCTGTCTGGGAGTTTGCAAGCAGGTTAGAAATTAAATTGTACATTAGAGAACAGTCAATAATAAATATCCTTTTAAATGTTCGCATTTAAATAAAAAGAATTGTCAAAACCCCTCCTATTAAAATGATACTGTAAAATGTGTTCAGGTTCCCATTTTTCTAGTGAATTAAAATCTCAGTCTGTTTTCTTTTTTCCTCCTTTGGCAATTGATCTGATATCTCCTTCTCCCAGATCATTCTCCCGGTGTTCGAGTAAGGTCAACAGCTACTCAAAATGACAACCTTTTTTCAAGTGTGGCTGCCAAATTGCATTTTCATGTTCGAGAAAAATCTTCTGTCTTCAAAGAAAGCATGGACACTCCTGTTACAGAAACATTAACCGTTCCATTTCTGCTCACTGGTGTTAAAGAATCAGTGCTCCCTCTTTTGAGGAATAATTGAAAACTTGTGGAAGAGGCTTTTGTACCCATTGGCAAGGAACTCATGAAACTTTTTTTAGCTTAAAATACAGGATTTTCTCAGCATTGCTCTCTGAATGCTGGCGAGCTGTTTCAGCTTCAGTTTGGGAAATTTTGATGAAACTAGTAACTGGCTCATTTTGCATTCTCTTAATCTGTCCAGTATATCCGAGACTGGAAGATGACTGTATTGACTGCAATTAATATCTGAATAAAACATGGGCACACAAGTGTTGAAGAGTTCCCTGAATCGTGACTGCAAAGGAAGATTCAAGTTGTGGGAGTGCTCAGTGTTGGGCTTCACTAGGATTGTTCCTTCAGAGGGTTGGCATTAAAACAGGCTTTTCTTTAAAAGCTGCAGTAACCACAGGTTCTATCAGACAGAAACAAGCCTTTGAAAATAGTAATCTTTGATCAATTGATACTTCTGCAGTGTCTGCCTGTATCTTCTACAGGCAAAGAAATTATTTCAGTCTTACTACGGTGGAGTGGCAACTTAACTGCGTCGGTTTAACATGAACTAGCGAATGTGGTAGAAGAACATATGCAGTATTTACTGTTAGGAGCCTTTTTCTTGACTGAGTAGCTGTTAGATTTGTAGTATGAGTTGTGTTGCTGTGAGGGGCTTGGGTGTTTCTGTGATCAAACACAGGTAGAAGACTTCAATGGCAGCACTGTAGGAGAGGAAAAACTGAATATTTTATCAGTGCTGTGTCCTAGATATGTCATCACCTCATAGCATAAGGTCTATAAGAAAACTGTAATTATGTGTATTAATGAAATGAACGCAGCCACATGTAAATTTTTAGTTACACCACTGAAGAAGGCAGATGTTGTACTACAATTGCATATTGTGTCAGATCTGCTCATGATACTCCTGTCTACAAGGTTAAGTCCTTCTTACAATTCTGTTTTTGAATGGTACCTGCAGAAATATGAAGTTTTAGACAGAAATCAGCTTCATGGTTTTTTTACTGAAAAGGTATAAAGAAGAAAAAAAACCACAACCCAGGCATAGAAAGCTCAAATGCAGTAAAACCTAGCAGGCAGGGGTGGGGTTTTTATTAAATGTATCGAATGGGAAATTAACTGTAAATTCTCTGGGAGCTCTATATTTGGGAGTTTTTGTACTTATGAAGGATATGCGTTTTTCAACATGTGTATTTTAACATATTGAACATCTGCTTTAAGCATACAGTGAAGTCCAGGTTTCGCCCCGCATGTAAGACAGGTGCTTTCCATAGGAAACGCACAAGTAATTTCTGGTGTTCCTGGGAAAGAGCAGTAAGCCTAAAGGGGTTAGTTTAAAACGGTAGTCTGTTCCATTTTCTCCCCTTGTCAGTATTATGACCAGATTTATGAACACTTTTGATAGAAATGTAAAAATCAGTGATGGAAGTTGCTCTAGAATTGCTTTTGAAGCACACATTTCTTTTGTTGCTTCTTCCAGCCAGGTATGGGAAGGCCAGTTGGCAATTCTAGCACGTATGTTCTGCTTTGAAAGTGTCTGGAGGCTTTGGTTAGATAGATAACATGTTTTGCTAGAGACTTTACAAATGCATGTTAAAGCAGCATATCCTTATTGAATAACATTATTTAGAAGGCAAGGTATGACAGAGACAGGAGAATATGGTAATAACAGTAGAACAGTTAAAGAGTAAGAGGTGAGATTGCTCTTATGTTTCCTGCTGGTCATGGGCTGAGAATCGATTAGAGTAGTGTTGGACTTGAAATATGTAATTAATGATGAAAAGAGCCACTAGGAGTTCGGACTGTATTGAACATGAACTGTGTAATGAAGTAGAGAGGTGAGCTCAACCATGTTAAATGGAAGAACGTGTCACATCTGTAATATTAAAAAAGCTGTCTTAGTATTAGAAAACTGCAGTGGTAGAGTACTCAGTGATTTAGAGTATTTAGCATAAAAAATCTGAATGAGCTAATTAAGGGTATTAAAATGCTTGCAATAAAATTTGAATATTGAAAGTTTATAAAAGCTCTAAGCAGTAATTAAGGATGCTATTTTAATATCTAAAATTCATTAAAGTTGAGCAAAGAAAAACCCTGCCGCAGCTCACAAGGGAAAGTGTAAAAAGAACATCTGCTTTTAAATTCTTGTTGTCGTCTCTCTATTGGATTTAGTTAAATAACTAAGAAACATGAAATTAGACTATCCTCTTCTCATACATAGTATAATTTGGGATATTCCCATGTCCTTGCTAAAACTGGAGAAGATAGCCCTTTGAATGTTTATCTAATTTTATACTTCAGTTGATAGGGGATTAGAAACTACATTGTGAATTTTTTGTCTGCTCTGTATTTTCTGAGATTTTTCCATTTTAGAGCTTCTGAGATCATGGTTGAAATAAAAACTATACTTTCTGCCTAATCAAGCAACTTCCTCATTTTTAGCTGGTGAAGGTTTTTTGGCACCCTGTTCTCAAGCTATCCTTGCTATAGCTGTCAGGCTACTACTGCTTAGGTAACGGCAGCTCCCTGAAGAAAATGAAGAGAAGCTCTGTGTTTATAGCAGCTGGCTCTGGATAACCCTTTTGGTGCTAGAACTGCCAAATGGAGCAGTAGGAGAACATTCAAGCTAACTCCCCATCAAACTGCAGACCTTTGGATAAGCTCAAACAGTAGCCAAGAAGCTACTGGGAAATGGAAGAAAGGTCTTTGGCAAGAAGTTCTCTAGTTTCACAAATTTCTTCAAAAGCTCACCAGAACCTGTAGTGGGTTATTCTGAATATTGAGTTACATCTTGTCACCTGGAAAGGTACTTCTCCAAAAATGTTTACATACCTGTGTTATTGAGCCATCCACCCTCTCTCCTTGCAGTAAGTCTTTTGTGTGACAGTGAGTTGGATTAAATAAATAGAACGGGGCCTTTCAGTTTGCCATCAGCTTCTTTCCTTAACCGCTTTCCACTGGTGATAATCAGGATTTCTCCACTTGTTACCAGGATCTGCCCCTTTCTGCTAAAGTATCGGTGGTGTTTCTCTAGTGCATGCTTTTGCCATTCATAGTTTGGGCCACTGCAGTAGAGACTTATATGGGTGAGTCTGTGAGCAGGTTTGAAGGTTAAGACTATGGCCTTTTGAGGTAGGGGAACATGCAAAGGCTCACTTATTAACTGTGCTTATTGATGAGTAATTTTTGTATTAGCATCATTGACTAGTAATGATCGCCATTACCTTTCTCCAAGAATGAAAAATACTTGAAGATTTGTATCAAATTCTGAGCTGTTCTAGCTCACTGTTAACATCGAGTGTCTTCCCTAAATGGGATTTGAGCATGTCCATTCACTTTTGAAACCCAAAATGGGAGAATTAATGCCTTGTGTGTTACGGAATGAGTAGTACTGAAAATGTCTTAATTATCTTTCAGTTACTCTGAAGTTTTATACGTACTGCATCTTCCTCGAGAAGTATTTCTGAAAAATAAGGCTATTAATTTAGTTGGCTTTTGCTCAAATTAAAGGGAAAGTGCTTTTTCTTGTTACATATATCTGTACAAGTGAATGGATATTACCTTGGCCACTCAACTAAATTCTCCATAAAATAGTGCTAGTGTTCCTAGAGAACTCATTTTTAGCACTACATTAATGTGCTTTTTAGCGTTTCTCTTAGCAGGACTGTAATCAATACAGTACTTCATAATTTCTCAGGATAGACTCAGATTTAGATAGAAAGTGAGTATTAATGTGTAGAAATTATTCTCTGCAAGTGATTATGCTCTTAGTTCATTCAGGAGACAAAACCAACTTGTCCTGGACCAGGAAGCTGCCTCTTATCCAATACCCTTATAGTCATTTATTAAGCTATCTGCATTCATTGATGTTGTCTATTCACACCACTGCTTTTCATATTATCAGAGAAATCATTAATAGCTTCCTCTTCTCTGAGATTATGTTATAGTTTCTTAAAAGTCACTTATTGGTCAAAGTTTTATTTAAACAGCAAAATAATTCTAAATGTCCTGTTTACAGATGATTAACTTGGAAGATGACTTAAAGTCAAAATCTGAGTGTGGATGAAGTATAACAGACTTAGATGTTCTCTGCGTATGCAGCTCTCCTATGGTCTTGATGTTTGCCTGGGCAGTGGGAGTCTATTTAAACCTGTAAAGTTGAGCCGTGCTTTTCTTGTGGGAAGTCCAGGCACTTATTTTAAAGGAAGTGGTCTCACAAGTATTGGAAAATGAACCAAGTTGGGTTAAACTCTGTTTCTCTTTGAGAGGAACAACTGCATTTATCAGATAGTAATTTCATTATTTATTCCTTTATTAGAAGGCACTCCTTCACATGGTGATGTTTCATATACTGTTTTATCATTGAGAGTTTTACTGTAACTTCCTAATTGTTTCCCATTCAGGGAGTGTAGTTTTGTGGGGCTAGACATTACCTAGGAAATTGCACTTGGGGGGGGGGGGAAATCTCGCCAAGCATTTTCATGAGTTTAGCTGTGTTTGCAGTGGGTGTTTTAGTTTCATTAAATGTATTTTGAATTTTTATCAACTGAGATAGTGAAATGTTTCTTAGATTTAAACCTTTTGAAGAGTTACATACTCTGTTTCATAACCTATAAGCTAATAACATAATGTTACTTTTCCTGAGGGTCCAAGATGGTGAGCTTACAAGCAAAAAATGCTTGTCAACTGGAACCAATTGTTTGTACACCCTCCTTTGCCCAATTTTTGAGCCCTTCCTCCCCCCACTAAAAATAAATAAATAAAAGGCTAACAACTCAGAAGCCAAAATGATGAACATTAAATCCTGTGCTACTAAAGTTCTGGCATATTTGAAGTAAGTTTTTTTTGTTTTTTTTTTTTAGAACAGCCTTGAATTCTGGGAGATTTTTGAAACAAGCCTTTGAAGTAAGGAACGTGTCTTACTTTGGAAACAGAGAAATCAGTCCTTGTAAAATAATTCTTCAGTATGCATTTAATTATCTGTGAGTAGTCCAAATGCTTTTAAGGTAGCGAAGGAGCCTAAAGATTTCTGGGGAATTTCTTAGCTTTTCTTGGTCTTGGTAATTTATATCCATGCGGGCAGTTTGATGTCACCTTTTGAAGATTCATGATTTTTAGTTTGGTTTTCTAAGGCAATGCGGCTTTGCAAGTGTTTCAGTCGCTCCTGTCCCTGACAGGACAGTAGGGTGTGTAGTGAGGGGCAGAGGAGGGGGTTGGGAATCCTGATACAGGAGGGGACAAGGAACAGCAGATTGGAATGCTCTTATGTTGTTAATTTTTGGTCTTGTTTTTAAATAGGGAGGGTTCAGATTTTTTATGGTATGACATGTTATTTAAATGCATTAGAAATTTTATTGAGTTGCTGCATGTCTCTTTTGAACACAGTGACCAATTTCAATTAAATTTGGAGGGGGTGGGGGTGTCCAAAAGACAAATTTCTGCAGTTTTTGTGAAGGTAGATAACTGGCTAAAGTTACTTTGTTAATATAATTTCCCTTTCCCATCCCTCTCCTATATACACATACTCTTCTAAATAAAAGCAACAGCAGGATTTAAATTGTTGTTACATGTTAGAGAATCCACACAGAGTTATACTACAGTAATCTGTTCAGAACCAGGCTTCATTGTTTCCACAGCTCATGAAACTGCTGGAAAAGACAAATGTGAGGAAAGCGTAAGTATACAACAGTCTCAGTTGGACAAACACTAAAAAGAGCTCTCTTATCAGTGTATCAGGATGGCAGCAGACTTTTGAGTCTGTGATTCCTGAAAACAGAAATAATGTTCTTATTCTAGAAGAAAATCTTGAATATGGTTTAATACAGAGCAATTACATTCTCAGGAAAGACAGCAGAAGGAACAGAAAAATGCATCAATACCTTCTCAGAAATCCCTATGAAGTAGTTGATCACATTTAGGATCTTACTTGATGGCTCATGATGTGTTCTTGCAAATTCATTTTTTTTAAAGTGGGATTGTGCTTGACTGTTCCAAAGCCACACAATCCACTTATTGCATTGACAGAGAGAAATCTGTGTACAAGAGCAAAGTACTGTTAGATGAGATTTTCTTATTGTCTGAGTGAGGAGATGGTTTCACTGTTTACTTTTTTTTTTTAACTAGCGGTTACTATAGTTCCCTGGGGAAAAGGGGTTGACGCACTCAACCTGTCATGCTCGGGCAGCAAGTGGTTGCAGGATAGGAATGCACATTGATCAGTGTAACAGGGAATAAGGTTTTATTCTACTTTATACATATTGTGTAAAATTTTACACATTAATATTTTACTTTTAAGAAGCACTTTATTTGTTTTAAGAATTACTTTTTGAAACTTTGCAACTTGTTGGGAGTAGTGATCCATTTACTGAGGAAAAATTCAGCTCGTTTGAGGTTTCAGGTCAAATTTGTCACCTGTCCTCTTCAGTGCAAACTGAGTTTTACGCAGTGCCAATGACAAATGGGGAATTATTGCTAGATTGCTAATAAATATAACCTTATACAGTTTAATGTTAGAAAACCCAACCCTCAAATAAAAGGAAAGCCTGGTGAGTCCCACAGCCTTATTACTAGTACCTTTTAAGAATGAAAGTGAGAATTATCTATGTGACGAATAGGTGATTGGAAAAAAGCCATGTAGGATTCATTTAAACAATCAATTCTTCATGTTAGTGCTAATGTATTAATTTAGTAAGAAATGATTGTGTTCATGGGACCCTGATAACAAAGCTGGTATTAATGTGTCGTTTTGACTTCCATCTGAAGAAAAATGGGAGCCAAAAGACCACATGAATTTTCAGTGATAAGCATCACAGTTCAAATGTTTAATTATAATGGCAAATTTATGTATAAAGGAAACAGTGGGATTTTGTAAAACATATCTTGTTTATGTGAACACTAGCACTGTATCTCCTCCAAATAGTAAGACAGAAGCAGAATACAGGATAAAATGTAGAGACTCATTTTGGGGTAAAAAGAACCAAGAAGTGCTTGGACTTAAATGTTTGGGGTCAACAAATTAATTCTGGGGGATTTTATGGATGGTAAGTAAAAATACAGTTAAACAGTATATTACTCAAAACTGACTGCAGGCTACTGCTGAAAGATGTATCTGGTTTCTCCTCCATCCTTCTTCCCTTGTTTTCCGAACTTTGTGCTCTCATCAGCATAGTCTGCATCGTAGCAACGGTAAACTTTTTGGAGGAATATATTCTAAAATTGTGAATATATAATTTTTCAACTGGAAATATTACCTACTTAGAAGGAGAGGCCTGGGAAAATATATGGAGTATTTGAGATCGAAGTAGAGAAGCAGGCATTCAAAGGTGATTTTACTGGTAGACCTGAACTTGGTGACAGGAATGTAAATGGGGGCACAGACTCAAGAACAAGGGAGGGGATGGGGCGGGGCAGGATGAGACCTTCATTTGGGTCAGTGGAAGGAAAGGGATGGGGAGGGAAGTTGGTTCCTGGCAGGGAGATGCTACTTTTCTGGCTAAATCTGTGGTCCTTGAGTCATGGTCATTGAAAGTGACGGAGAGGAAACTGCACCAGTCAAGATCTACGTGACTGGGGTTCTCGCATTGGGACTGTGGGGAGCAATTAGCCTTCCTGAAGATGTGAAGGAGAAGCAGAAAAACTGGATCTGGTCTGCTTGTGCAGGTGTAGAGCTGGGGACGGTCGTGGTGTTCAGACTGCTAAGGGGTCACTCTTCTCTGTGAACTTCAGTTGATGCCTGGAGATCACAGGTCAAGAAGACAAGTGGGGATTTTGTACTGAATAAAGGAAAAGATCCAGAGGGGAGAGGTAGATTTGGAAAGCAAATGGCAGCAGCTGTAGTATGGAACATAGATGGTAATGAAAGATAACTTGGTTTGTTTATTCTTAGAGGGCAGTGTTAGGGTGGGATATGACTACATTTTTGAATGGGGGGGGGGGAAGCATACAAGCATACATAATTCCCTAGTATTTAATCAAGGAATGAAAAGTATCGAGTTCAAGTGATACAAAATCTAACGTATGTAAATGCGAGCAATCAGGAAGATCTAGATTTTGAGTGTTCTGGAGGAGTATGGCTACACGCATGCAGTTGTCTTGTGCCCTGCTCTGGGCTTTTGGCCTCAGTCGAAATACTGGTCTTTACAGGTCTGTCTTCTGCCCAGTGTGGTGTTTTTATTATTGTAGGTGTATTTATATTGGTGATTATTAAAAAAAAAAAAATTAACCAGGAGTGGGCATCACTTTTTAAATAACTTTCAAGGTTAAGACATCTTTCATTTCTCAATTATTTAAAGGTTTGATTAATGAAACTGTGATCAGCTAAATTCTGGATTTAAAAAAAAAGTTAATTACACTTTAAAATTCTTGTTACAAAACTTTGAGAGTTGTGTTTACTGGTGTCTCACTGAAAAGGTTAAGGGAAACTTGATTGTCATATTTAAACAATATTGTTTAATTAGTCCTGTGCCTCATGACTGCTGCCAGCTGCCCACAGGCAGCAGGAAAATATTTTCTCCCATCTTGATGTGAAAACTGGCTTTGTAAGGCAATGCTTTTCTTGCTGTTCTTCAGAGTGTTAGATTGTCTATAACTAGAAATGAAACATTGGTTATTTGTGCTCTTGCCTGCTTTGCTCATATGGACTGACTGTCAGATGGTAGTCAGAAAGAAATGCCTGTGTACCCCTCCTGCCTCTGGGCCTCGCTACTTTGATGAGTATCTTATATATTTTCTTAAGCAATCTTATAATTTTTTGTGTGTGTGTGTATATATATATATAAAAAAAAAGGATCAAACTTTCAAAGTCGGTCCTTTTTATCCAAGCTGAAAGGTTTGGTTGTGATTCAGTTTTTAGAAAATCCTCCCTGTTAAATCCGGGGCGAGTGGAAAGTCCCTATAGAAATTGTTGCATGCATGTAACCAGCCCGATACACTCAGTAGAGCTCATCGAGACTGAGCTGCTTACTGAAGTCACGCAGAAGTTTAGGCAGTATATCTTACTCTATATTCTGATATCCATAGTGTCTTCCAGAAGGATTTCAGCTAGCATCAATACTAGTATGTTTTCAAAGACTGGGTACTGTGAGAGCTTGAGGTTTATCCCAAAGCAGAAAATATAACGGGAAAGCGTTTTTTAACTTTGTCATGTGAGAAAATGATTTGAACTGGATTTAGAGGATGTGAGAAAGGAAATGGAAACACTTTTCAAGGTCACATTGGAGCTGAGAAACCACTTCAGTGTTTCTTTATGTATCATTGACAGAAGAGGCAGCACTTGATTCTGAGTCTTTGCAAAACTCTCTGATTAACCGTTATATTTTATAGAGAGAGAATATTCTCCACTTTAAAATGTACTTATCTTTCAAAGGTCAGATAGGACAGTCCATGAACAGGACATGTGTGTCATAGCTCAGATAGGCAAAAAATTGGCATTTAGTACCTGCACTTTTATGAAAATAACCTGCTAGTATAAGGCAGGGTTTTGAGAGGAAACAATACTAAATAGGCTAGTGTTGGTAGTACTACACTACTGTCAAGTTTTTTAATTGTGATAGAATTTTCCTGAAGTTTTCTTTCTGAGAATAACTAGTTGGCATTTTAGTACACATTTTAGATGTGTACTCCTTTACTATGGTTATGCTTTGTGTATAATAGTTATCACCAAGTATACCAACCAAAAATTGGTAGATATCTAGGTCTGGAGAAAGAGACAGTGTGATTCTCTTAGTCTGATTGCTAATTAGAAAAAACTTGATCAGGTGATTTCATGAAGTCTAGTGAGGTTGAAACTGTATACTCAATTTTTGGTTTACGCAACATATTTTAAAATACAGTGGTGGTGTTGTTTCTTATTACAGGGACTTTACCCAAAACAAATAACAGAAACCTAAATTACATTATGTTTTCCGTATGCTCCTATAGATGATTTTACAAGTAGCTTGGACTTGCTTAAATTAGACGTTTAATGATACATCTGAGTGATTTCTCCCTTCAAGATTGCAGTGAAGTTTTTTCATACTTCATGAATTTTGTGCACTTAAATAGAAATACAAGAGTTACATCTTGGTGCTAAATATGTGATCTTTTTTTTTATTGGTAGAGTGTCTTAAGCCTGCAGTGGGTTTCCAGATATTTCCTTTTGTAGACATAAAGCCACAATGTTTATTTTTTAATTTTTGGTGTATGTGATGTGTTAGTCTGAGCCGTGGTTATTAATTGACAGATGAGTTACACTATGATGGCACTTAAAATGCACAACATGTATTTCTGAAAGCAGTCGTTGCTATAGCAACTTTCTAGTAGGTCACTGGCAGTGGTGTGTGTGTGTATGATTTGGCTGTTAATGCAGACTAATACTGATAGAAAAATGAGAAATGTAAGTGTCAGAAAGAAGGTAGCCCTTCCCCCTCCCTGTCCTCTCCCCTCAAAAACAGGGTAAGATAATTTTGTGGAGAAAATGCTTATTTAAGATATTGCATGTATTGGCAAGAAACTGGCTATCAGCTGCTATAATTAGATGTTTTCTTTCTATTTATGCAAAGATTATTAAAAAAAAAAAACAAATTGCCTTAATCTCATTCTGCTTTTCCTTTGACATCTTTAGAGTTTGTTTAGGAAAGGAATACGTATTCAGTTGATCCGAAAGCAATGTGTTATATTTATTGAGCATGAAGATCTATTTTTAAAGACAAAGTACATCTGTATTATATACTGAAAGTGAAAATTTTGAGAAATTGCTTCTTATTCCTCATTTGTAAGATCTTTCAGCAAGGTACAATGCATTTCCATAGCAATTTAGGCCAATATAAATCTCATGGTCCCATTCTCCCCTGGCCACCCCTGTCTCTTTTGTAGCACTAGTCCTGTGCTCATGTGAACAAGGGGTGAGCCAGTTCAGGGAGCTGATCCAGATACAAACAACTTGAAAACAATTTTATAAATTGCTAGATGATTTCCTGAATTGCGTAAAGGGGCAGAAAGCCACATGCCAGTACAGCCACAGGAGGGAGGAACCACAGTAGCTGCAGTTCAGGTTAGTGTACATGGTTGGTAGTGACTGGGATTTTCAGAGGGGCTGAAGACGCTATTTCCCACTGACTTCTGGTTTTAGTTTGCTCTGAAACATAACTAAAAGTACTGTGCAGAGGACTCTTTCCCAAATTCTTTGCATTTGTATTCTTCTCTGAAATAGTTCTCTAATAGTCTCTTCTGTTTTTTTAATAGCATTATACTGCTCTAATTAGAGAGCATTCATATATCTCTTTTAGAGTGATCAACCTATAGCCAGGCCATTATTTTCAGTCTTGAATTAACACTGCCTTAAGATATTAGAAAATTAATGATTTAAGATGACACATTCTAGATTATGATAAATGAAAATAATGCCAAGTGGAGCAAGTGTTTTATGATACTGTAATCCACTAGATTTTTTTTTTCTCAAATCATAGTGTTGTTTTTAAAAAAAAAAAGAGTATAATGTGAACTTTGTTTTGTGTTGCCTCTCTTGGTCTCCAGCAGAAATGAACAAGCCATGCTGCATTTGCAATTGAATCAATATGGTAGAATTGTTCTGCTGTCTGGATGGGAGCAGTGAGAGATCATGGTAAGGAGTGGAGGGAGGGCAGTAGACTTGAGCCGCTTGCTGCTTTCTCTTTTCCAATGTCTCCTGTCTCTCCATTCACTGGTTTGCTGAGGGCCAGACCAGTATCAAAGCTACCGTAAAAGAAGCAGCAGGATCATGTGGCCAGGAGTAGGAGGAGAGAACAGGGATTGTGTTTTTGACAAGAGCAACCCATCAAATTGGTTCAACCATTGTATGAAACTTCATCCCAAGACTCTACTGAAAAAGGAAATCTCTATTCCATGTTGGGTTTGTTTGTTTTTCTCCTCCTGATGTGTAGTCATAGAATCATAGAATGGTTTGGGTTGGAAGGGACGTCTAAAGGTCATCTAGTCCAACCCCCCTGCAATGGGCAGGGACATCTTCAACTAGATCAGGTTGCTCAGAGCCCCAGCCTGGCCTTGAATATTTCGAGGGTTGGGGCATCTACCACCTCTCTGGGCAACCTGGCCCAGTGTTGTAAAAAAATGTAAAAAATTCTTCCTTATATCTAGTCATGTTCTCTGTGTTTTGAGAACTTGATTTGTGAAAGTGCTAAGTGTTGATTTAATCCCTGGAAAAAACTTCCTTGACATTTTTTTAGTATTTAAATTATTGTTGAATGCTTTATTAAATGTACTTGTATATACTGTGTACTCTGGAAAAACTTGCTCTAACTTTGCCTCAAGGGTGAAGGCAATGCTTACAGATCAATGTTTAAATTTCTTTGAATAATTTGTAGGGAGATGGAGGTAGGACCAGGTACAAGAAAAATGAAAGCTTGTATCTTCCTTATATTTTCTGTAAGGATTGTTCCTAGAGGAAATGTTCCCTTATTTGTTCTTATCTCACAGGAGCTGAGAATCTCTTTAAGGAAATGCTTCGAAGTATTCCCACTCTTGCTCTTACAGCCTGACAGTTTCAAATATCAGTTACCGTATGTATTTTTTCATTTTATGTAACTGTGTAAAAGATACTGAAAATCCTCTTCTTATCTTTCCGAAGTGCAGAAGAAAGTATCTGCAAATTCTGCAATATTTAAAACTGTACAGTCTGATCCCCTCTCTGCAAAAACAAAAGCCAAGAAGTCTTACAGGGGAAAATAACCTCTTGTGTGGATCAACTGCTGGAATTTCCCCTCTCACTGGAGAGCCTTAGCTTCTGGTGGTGGCAGTTTCTCTCTTCTGGAGCTTCTGCTAAGTTTCAATCAGTTTTACCAGCAGTGCTTACAGAACTGTGCTTTTTCTATTTTCAGTGTCTTGTATTTGAAAGTAGAGGTAAGACGATTCTCTTCTCTTCTAGGCAAGAGGTTTTTTCTTTTCTCATCCATTAATTTTTCCTTTTTCTTAGTCTGTCATTCACCAGGAAGAGATTTGTAAGGTTGTGTGTATCTAAGCAGCAGGTTGATATTAGCAGGCCTGTTACAGACCATCATTGCAACTAAGCAGAGAATTCTGTGAGTAGCAGGTGTTTTTCTGTTCCAGTTGTTGAGGATAGTGTGATACATGCTCTGAACGCTGGCCTTAATTTTGCCACTCTTCTCTTCCCCTGAACGGAGCTGTGACCTTCCACAGACTCTGAAACCAGCCAGATAACCCTAAACCCCCAACACATTTTTAAACAAGTTTTGGTTGTATCAGGGTAGCCTCAGGATTCCGAGTTGTTCCTGTTGTTGGGTCCCTTGGAGATGTTGGCTTGTGCAGCATAGCTCCTGTAGATAGATTCCTGATTTCATCTGTTAGCCTGTTTTCTGTGAGGCATCCCACTGCAGCTACTCTGTATTTCTAGTCTATTGGTAGTTAATCCTTGATTTCCTTTCTCAGCTCACAGTTGAGGTTAACTATCTTTAGGGATCAGGGTGGGGAGGAGGTTTGGTTGCCTTCCCCCCCAGCCCCACCATGGGAGGGGAAAGTGTTACTGTTTGGGTTACTGGAAAAACCCATGTTTTAGCTTTCCAGTACCACAAGGTTTCATCTCTGGGTATCTTTAGAAAAATAAAGCACTCTGCCAGTTCATGCTGGAACTCTCGATGGCTTCATCACCAGCGTCATGGAGCAACTTTCATCCGATGGCAACCTTTCCAAGTGAGGCAAGATCTCTTCTTTCTTCTGTCTCTTTTTAAGTGGTCCGTTTTGGCTAAAGCATTATCTAAGCTATTTCATTAAGCCCAACAGCTGCATTTGTCCAATGAACTGTTTTGGTAAGTATCTCCCAGATCAAAAATTCTTTCTTGTCTAGGAAGAAGGACTGCTGTCAGCGTTACTGGGAGAAAGCACTTTGGACTAGGCTTTAAAGCTCACAGAACAGAAGCACAAAAATGAATGATGCTTGCTCAGACACAGTCACACTATTTCCGGTTTTTGTCATCTGCTTGTCTAAGTAACTGTTTAGAAATAAAAAAAGGTATTCCCGTATTTCTGTAAGCAATGCAAAATACAGTTTAAAAAAAAGTCAGTGTTTGCAACTTACAGTCTGGGTATTCAAGTAAATTAGTGATAGCTTTACAGTTTGTGTTGTCATCATGTCTTCAAATAGATGTGTTTGTTTTTCCTCTTGACTCAATACAATCTTAAAGGGCAAAGAGGAAGAAGGTAAGAAATAAGTTGTATGGTCAGTTAGTGAAGCCTGGTTTGGTAGTCCTGTTATGTTCCTTACTGCTTACTGCAGTAAGGAAGTAAAGTAAAAGTATTTATTTACTTATAAGTAAGTAAAATCCACTAGTTTACCCATGTTCATGAAGGCTGTCCACCCTGTGTGTAGCACCTCTATTTGCAGTATCATGCACCTCAGCACCTTCCCTGGGCTGGGCAGAGCAGGGCATGTGGGCAACTGGCTCCGAGCTGTGTGCCTGATAAACAAGACAAATAGAAGCTCTGCTGATCCTGGCCCCTGCCACTACCCTCACAGGAGCACTAGGCTCAGCCAGTGCTTATTTTAAAAAATAGTCTTTTGAGGTACCTGTCCTTCTGTCAAATCTGTTTGCATTTGGTAACATGTTCAAAAATTGTCAAGAGATGGAGGGCAAAAACAGCCTGGTTGGATGTGAAGTCCTTGGGAGCTGAAGCTGAATCAGCTTCTTGTCCAGCTCATGTGTTGGCTTCTCTGTTCTTGCCTCTCCTCCTTGTATTTCAGGTAATGCTCCTCTGGCTTATCAGTTTGTCCAGTTTGGAATTGGGCTCTCAACTCGTTTCACACAGTGCGATTATCTTCTTCCATCTGTACAGTCATCATTCCTGTATCTGGAGCAATGAAGAAGATATTTTTTTCAAGCATTTTTTTTCCCAAGAAAGTTTCCCTTTTAATGGATTTATTCTGGTGTGCAAGATGTTTTTAAACAGCAAAGAATAGAGAGTTTCACCCCCTACTGATTCTTCCTAGGGTGGTTGACTAACCAAAATTTATTTCAGCACTGAATGATAAAGACTTTTCTTCAGGATTATTTACTGAGCTAAAATAAATCTTGTTCCCAGGTGCTAATTTGTCTTTTCTCTATTGATATTTGCATTTTGGACTATTGCAGAACTATTTCCAATTTTACATAGTATTTGATAATAACTTCTCTCCTTATCATTTCATTGATTTCTTGTGACTGGTGTGTCAGCAAGGTCATTAGGGAACGCTGGTGGGTAGACAACCCCATTTAGCTTATCTTTAATTTCTTGAGTCCTTCGATTCCTTTTTTCCCCTTGTGTCAGAATCCACATCAGGAGAGGCTTATAGGTACAGATAATGTCTTTTTTAGGTCAGTTGACATTGCTGCGAAAGAGTAGACAAGCTTCTGGATCAAACATTTAGCCTGAAATAAAATCACAATCCTCAAGCTCAGTACAGGTGGAAAGCAATTAATTGCTGTGAGCTCTGCTGCAATGGGGGGAGGATGTTAAAATCAGCATTTCCTGTGGGGCAGAGAGATAAGTTATCTTGGCCATGGAATATGGAGGCATCATAACCTAGGGACAGAGGAAACTAATTGTAATAAAGCCACTTTCCCTTTTGAGTCAAGTATTTAAAATTATTGTGAATTTTTAATTTCCAGCCATGTGTTTTCTGAAGTCTTTAGGATCAGGAGTGAGAACGTAGAAGTGGAATGTTTTTTTCTTCTGTGAAGTGTTCTGCTGGTAAATCATTATTTCTGAGTGTTTGCTGCTAGTCCTGCTGCTTTTCACCTGTGTAGTTGTGGAGAAGTCATCTTGGGGCTTTGGTGAATTACGTTCGTCTGGGATCTGTGGATTTAGGTTTGAATTTTGATTGCAGTATGAGGCACTTATGGTCACTGGGGAAACATGTTTGCAAGGCTTTTTATTTTTAACTCCAACGTGGTTACATGTGTCCATTGGAACAATGTGCTTCGCACAAGTGTGGTGGTTGGGTTGTTTTAAGATTGGAGGATGAGAGGAAAGTATTTTAAGGTATGCTTTTCCAGTAGAGGTTTTAACTGTGTAACTGACATAAGTCATAGTCTGTGCCATTTGTAATAATTGAGGACATGCAAGCAGTGGCTATTGGAGTACATTTCAGTGATGTTTATTCAGCTTGTTCAAAGTGTAGGTATATTTTTGTGTAGCAGTGTCTTTGGGGAAAGTTCTCTTTAGATCAGTGAAGGAGTGCAATGATGAGCATCCTTGCAGCACATGCTGTGGTTCTTGATACGCTGCTTAGATGTTACGGCTTGTTTGAATTTCATGTTGTTGTTGGCTTTGTGACATTAGGTGTGTTGGTCTGGCGTACAGGAAACCAATACCAGTGTAGGCTCTGGGAACAGTTTGATAGAAAAGTGTTTGCTTGGTATCACACATTGGATGACTTTGAAAGAGTATGAGTTTTCAGACTGCAAAATGTGTCATCTGTATGTTTTAGAAAAAGAATAGGCTTGGCTATATCTTTAGAATCTCTCTCCTTAAGCAAACCCATGAGGATTTCAGCATATTTATGGGTCTGTTCAAGTGCCTTTAGACTGAGGCAGTGTCATGAGAAATTGGTGATCTGACTTAATACATTTGCGGTAGCATTGATGGCTTTGATGGAGGGATGATTTAAATTGTGTAGTTTATAGATGCAGTTTAGTTTGTCTTGAAGATGACTGGCTTACTGAGTAGTAAAGAGAGAAATTCTTTAATGCATTCTGATGTTTTTTGTTCCATCTATTTTACTTGGATTAAAGACCTGCCAGGCTTGTCGGTCTTGGGGAGCATATAAAAAAAGTTCCTAGAGTAGGAGGATAGGGTTGCTTAGTATATTGGGAAGAGAACTTGAAACAAGTTTTAAGGTGAAGAGGAATCAAGTCAGAGTTGCCAGCTTGTTTTGCTGATTGTCAGGGTTTGGGATTACTATAGCTCTTTCTTTGGTATCTAGGACATGGTGGGATTTAAGGCTTGAGTAGTTTTTTCCTGAAAGGCTGCAGTTGTGATTGTTTCAGAATAGGGATTGTAGTGGTGCAAGACGTAGGTGAAGGGTGTCTGGTTTGATATGGGGTTGGGTTTTCTCAGGAAATTGTTGGGGTTGGGAGGTAAGGTTTGATTCTGTCATATTTATATATATATATTTCTAGTTAATGACTTCTTTTCTGGTCTACCTCTGCTGCTTTTTTTTTGGGCTCTTGTTCAGTTTTCACAAACTCTTTTTAGGAACTTAGCAGGTATTTGTAATTTAGGTGCTCTGGCTAATGGGTAGAGGAAGGATATGGAAATTACTCCCTCTCCGTGGTACACTACTATATTCTGTCAATACTCCAGCAGTGTCAAGAATCAAGAGTCAAAAGATCTGTGCTACTGTGAGCTCTTTTGAGAAGTCCCTTTTATGCCAAGGCAAACGTTTGGGGTTTTTTTTAATCATTTACAGAGTTATTTGGGCTAAAAATAGTTAATAATTGAAGGAAAACAACTTTCTTATGATTCTTGTTGAAATTTATTCCTGCTTAAATGAAAAGCATCAGTGAAACCCCTGTCTACTTAATGGTAGCACAAGTTAAAAACAGTTACTAAAAGCGAGGGTATTTAGACTGCCTCACTGCAGAAAGATAGCATTATGCTACTTACATTAATGCCTATTGGATATTTGCTAATCCCTTTATTAAATGGAACCTGTCTTCCAAGGAGCTCAAAACATAAGGGATTTAATAATTTTAAAAAATCCACATACCCTCGTGCACACAAAAAGATTGTATTTGAGTGAAAAAGGAACCTTAGTAACACAGATGCCAATTAGCTACATCAGGCTGAGGGCTAAGCTGAATCTCCAACCTGTTAATAGAGAGGCAGTAGCACAGGAATCCATAGTTTTTGTCATATGAGCATTGCTGAAGTCCCTGGATTGGGAAAAACTGGTACTCCAGGATCTTTCAATTCCTGGTCTGGTAGCATTGAAAGACTCTCTTGGCCTAAAGCTTTGTAAGGGTTATCTCTGGAGTAAGTATGAATGCTGAGCAGAGGCTTTCAATACCTCAGTCACACCTAGATAACGTCCAGAAATCTTTGCTGTTCAAGGGACTTGGGGCATGACATCTTCGTAAGGACGAGGATCCTGACAGGTCTAGCAACTAGGAAATTGACGGAGCTGTTTCTCGAAGCTTGGAGTCCAAGACGTGGTTTTCTGAATGAGCAGTTTTCAGTGGCGGGAATGCTTTAATATAGTCCCTCAACGCTACCTTCTTTTGAAGAGCCATTATGCCTTCGTGTTCTTTTGAGGGTAGGATAATAAAGCTGCCTATCAGGAAATTGGTAGAATATTACACTTTAGAGTGGTCCTACATTTACTTCTACTTAATACATGCAAGAGTCTCTCTATATTAACCATTAAATAGTCTTTCTGTGACCTTTATTTATTTATTATTTTAGTGACCTTATTTTCCTTGAGCCTTTGTGCACATCCCCATAAAGATCATGAGAGTACTAGAATTAGTCACTTCCCAGAGTTTTTAATTTATATGTGACTTCAAAATGTATGTTTTCTTTGATAATCTGGACAAAATGTTCTGCAGTTCCTCTTGGCTTTTCTCATCAGAGTCCCATATGAGGAAAAAAGAAAAGACAAAACAAAGAAACAAATGCCCAAAGAACAAAAACCTGAATTATTCTGAGTTTTTTCCTTTATTCCAGTGTTCTGCATGTCAGGCTTTGCTTCTTTTTGTGAAAATTGGTTTTACTGTTGGCAATTTTCCAGATGCAATGAATAATAGAACACCAGGTGTCCACTGCCGAGAAAAATTACAGATGAGTAAACACTCTTCTGAGGTAGCATAAAAATCTATTAACACTGCTTCTGGTGTGCCTGTAGACTGTCTGTGTTCTTGGCCCATTGTGCTTTGTGCTGTACAGAGATGAAAATCCAAAGCCTGTGCGACCATCTAAATGTGTTTGACTACACCAGGGATTCCTGCCTTCCTCTAGACGTGGATTATTTTGCAGGAATAAGCAGTCACTCACTGAAGTGCTTGAGTGTGAATTTAATCACTGGATTTAATTTTAATTATTGTCACACATGGATTTGATTGAGGGTAAAGTCACAGAAACATTAGAAGAAATGGGGGGGAGGGAGAAGGGATATCAAGAGTTCATCTAGTTCTCACCCTTTTCCCTCTAGCAGGCACAGTTACAGTAACACCATATTTTCAGACCCAAAGCAGGCTGTGTTCCCAAAACCTTGTCTGTTTTTTCCCAGCTGTTTCAATCTTGTAGGAATAAGCCTTTTCCACAAGCTTTGGTATGTTTGTTGTACCCAACAAGTATGACCCATCTATTTGTGAAAAGAAAAAAATCTTCAGTGGTGGATAATTCACATTTTCTTGAGCAAACTATTAGAGTGCTTCACTAGTCATTGTCAAGTTTTTCTTCGGTGTGTTACTTATATTTTCCTCGCTGCAGTTGAAACCCGTTACTTGTCCTTTTCTCACTCTGAGAAGGAGTTTATTCTCCCTTTCCACTACCTTTGCAGCAGTTTTTAAATATTGAAAAAGAAGTCATCCACCTTCAGTCTTGTCTGTGTCCAAATGTACTCTCCTGTTGCTTTCCTGCGCACAGGTGTTTCTGAGCCTCCTGGAACCCTGGCTTGGCCCACTAAAATTAGCTATGCAAAACCCTGAAAAGTTTTATGCCGTTTTAGTGAGCTGAATTGGCTTACTAAGAAAGCAGCTGAACAGGATGGCCCTTTTTGGGGGGAAGCATTTCATGTCTTGATAACTCAGCTATCTTTTAAAACCTTATCCTAAGGTATGGTGAACACTTATGCTATCCATACTATCGTACAATCTTTTGCAAGTTTTCACTGATGGCTCAGTCTTTGGTTTGGGAGGATGACTCCACAGTTTCTGATAGGCAAAATCTCTCTCGACTTTAAATTTGTCCCGTGGGCTTTTTTGTGACTCTCAATGCTCTTGCATCATCTTAAAAAGATGAGTGAGTTTATCTTCTCAAGACTCCTTCTGAGTCTTGGAAATACAAGTGCAGAGAAGCAGAAGACTTCAAGGATCCATCTATTCATGCTCACAATTTGAGGGTAGTAGAACTTAACTTTCTAGAACCCTTTTTATTATGGGTATTTTATCTTCAAAGCAGGTAGGTAGGAGGCTGGTAGATAGCTGATGTTATCCTAACGGACAGGTGGCAAGGAGCAAGTTGTTAATTTAGACCTTAATTGTCCAGATACCGGACTAGAATTAGAACTCAGTGCCTTAAGTTTTAGTCTTGTGCAATCAGACCATAATTATTTGCCTTATGAGTGACGGAGTGCCTGTAGCCCCCAGTGATCTCAGTCACAGTTGTGAATGCTCAGTGCTGCAGAAAATCAGGTCAAGTGTCTCACTGGGTTTCCGCAGAGTGAGGAGTAGTTACGTCTGAAGAGTCTGTAAGAATAACAAAGGGAAAGCAAGCTTGTTTTCATATGCTCAGTCCATCAAATTTATTTTTATTTAAAAACAAACAAAAAAAAAACAAATTGAAAAGGATAAAATTTCTGTTCTTGAGCAAGCCATATCTACAGGCAATCGTTTGCCACAAAGCATTTGATTGATATCTATAGTATTAGCCATCCTAGGCATTATAAGAAAGCAGTATGTGGAAAATATGGTTAAAAACTATTGAAGTAAACATTGGAGATGATCAAAATTGTCTGAGTGATGTGTGACATTTGAATCAACTATGCTATTACAATCATGGTTGAAAGATTGTATCAGCTTTCCTGTGTAATCTTAGTGTCAGTGCCTTGGCACAGACATGCACAGTACAGGAATTAGCTGCTACCTTCTGGAAATAGTAGCAGAAGATACAGAAAAACTGATTGGTTTTGGCAGTTCACACATTTTTAGAGACAGAAAACTAAGTATAGAAATGTGGTAGTATGACTTGGAGGTTTTTGTCATTTAAGAATTTTATTCCCAGCTCTGCAAGAAGTGATTTGCATAACCTTTCAGTGTGAGGTTTGCATTCATAATTGTGAAGAGCACAGAATAATATTGCACACTAGAAAGTGAGACTTCAGATTATTTTTCTGGCTGACTGGGCAGGACCTTTCTAGGCTAAAAGCGTTTGGTGAGAGGAAGCAGCAACAGCTGTTTTGCCTGTAGAGTCAGTTCTACATGTTGGTGCAACTGTAGAGTGCAACTGAGGAGACAACTGAAATTGAAGGCAATGTTAAATGGTTAGCTAGGGGTTGCCACGAGATAATTCTTGTTCCCACATATATATGTAACGCATCTGAAAACATCTGTAAAGAATGGAGGAAAAAAAAAAAAGAAACTTTAGTCAATGATAATGGACATATACTAAATGCTTTAATTTTGTGTACGGTCTCACGGCGTTGTTCTTGGCTTCATGTTTTTCTTGTATTATACACATTACCTTATACACATTACCTCTGTGAGCTTGCTTCCCTTTTTCTATGTATTAACTTCTTATTGACATTTTCTGAGGAAAAAACAATTGTCGATCCTCAGCTTGCTGTTCTGATAACTCCATACTTCTGAAAGACCCCTAGCCAAATCATATGCCACACTGTTCAGAATTGTCCCTTTAGTGCAAAACAAAGTATGTCCGTGTCTCTCTTGTACTGGGGAGCCCAGCACTGGACGCAGTGCTCCAAATATGTCTCATCGGCTCTGAGTAGAGGGGAAGGGTCACCTCCCTCGATGTGCTGGCAGTGCTCTGCCTAAAGCAGCCCAGAAGATGCTGTTGGCCTTTGCAGCAAAGGCCCGTTGCTGGCTCGTGTTCAAGTTGTTGTCCACCAGGATCCTTGGATCTCTTTTGGCAAAGCTGCTTTCCAGACGTTCGGTCCCAAACATGTGCATGCAGTTGTTCCTCCCCAGGCTGCAGGACTTTGAGGGTTCCCTTTATTGAACTTCATGCGATTCCTGTTTTTCCATTGCTCCAGCCTGTCCAGGTCCCTCTGAAAGACCAGATGCTTGCGCTGCCAATCAACCAGCTTTCCCAGTTTTTTGTTCTTATTGTTGACATGCTTTTGCAGATTGGGAACTGCAAGTCCTACTGGGTATTAAATGGATAACAACAACAGCAGACACACACATTTGGGAGAGGGATGTGGAATAATAATAATATGTCCAGTATGCTTTTGAAGGATGTACGAAATGAAGCATCGCCACGCTGCGCTAGCCTAGTTGTTCCTAATACTACCTCCTTCTGTCACAGTTAGACTGGATTAAGAATATTGCAGACCACATATTGGCAGAGCTTGCTATATATACTTTAAGTATTGAAGGAACTCACTAGTGCTTAGTGTTAATTTTTCTATCACTTGGGCTTTCAATCTTGGTTTAAATACTTACTAAAATGTGATAATGTGCAATTTAGATTTTGTGTAGAACATCAATGAAATTCTCTTAAAGATAGGCTAAGCAAGCATTATGTCTTGTTTGGCCTTAAATGATGCTATGTATTTTCAAAATCAGAGCTGGAAGAGGTGGTTTAATTTGGCTTTCGGTTCAAGTGGCTGCGGGGTCAACATGAATTAATTTGTTTCAAGTTCCAAACCTGTAGTAGAAATAAAGCTTATGCTTATAGAAATACATAATCCAAACGAAACAAAAACTCCTTAGTGATGAAGAACATGTCACAGCAGTTGTTAAATTCGTTACAGGGTTAGTTCCTGATGACTGTTTTTCTAGTTCTGCAGGATTTAGAATTTACACTTTCAATTTCTAAACATTATTTTCACTTTGCAGATGGGATAGCCGAGCAGGAAGGATTTAAGTGGTGTACCCAAGGCCATGCATAGGGTTGGATAAAGCAGTAAAAGGCTAGAATTTATCTGCCTGGCTGCGAGATCCTCTTTTCTCTCTCACCTTGATCAAAGCTTTTGGAGCTCTGCCTTGGTGTGCAACATGCTGCCTTCTAACAGAATTGTTGTTTGCTGCTGATGCAGGCCTTTTCCTAGCTGTCAAACGCTGCTGTTGGGCAAGAATATTGAGGGGACAAATCTTGTCTCTAAACTGAATACGAAAAACTTGAGTTTTACATGTCTTGTTTTATGATGCTGTGCAATGGTATGGCACACCATTGTGTATTATAGCTTCTTGTCTGCACAAGCAGTACGTTTGGAGTTCTCAAATTTCCTTTGGGCCTTAATGGGATGGAGAAGCGTACTGCTTTATCAATTTTCAACTTGCAAGGAAAGACATAACAGGGAGCACTGAGGGAGAAAGTAAAGTAATTTTAAATGCAAAATGAAGTTATGGCGTACAGGCGTTACCGATTAAATAGTAGAAGATATTTCTCTGTTAGTGAGCCATTGTTTGAATATATTTTGCACTTGGATGGGACAAGGTCACTTGGTCGACAAGGTCACTTGGTCAACAAGGAAAGGATTTTGAATGGGAGTCCGTCAAATACCAGTTATCTTTTAGTTTGTTTATCTTTTAGGTAACGGAATTAATAATGATGTAACTCTTATTGCTAAAATTAGTAGTTGGGGCTTTTTGTTTGGTTTTTTTTTTTTGTTTTGTTTTAAGTTTTGGTTTCAGCTTTATAACATGTAGGTACCTAGTTTATAATAAGGTAAGTTGAACTTACTTGGTTCTTGCTACCAGGTAGTTGCTTGGAACAATTCTGTCAGGTTTCAGGGTTCATGTCAATGCTTTCATTTGTTTGTTGTTTGGCTAAAATGGGTAGATTACTTCAGCACCAGAGAGGCAAATAAACAATCTAAAGACTGCAAAAAATAGGTAGCTATATGTTAGTGGAAAGTACAGAAAATATTGATGGAATGCATGTATCAGATTTATTGTTGTAAAATTGTAGAGCCTTTCTTAAAGCTAAGCTCATTATGAGATACTTATTGAAGAAAAATTATCGTAACACTGACAACTTACTAGAAAAGGCTTCTTTCTTTTTTAAGAAGCAGTTTTTTATATAATTATGTCTGCCCTGGTTATTTTGCATGGTTAAAAAAATAGAAGCAAAAAAGAAACATTTACTTGTTTTTCCATTGTATGTTTCAACTGAATGGTCTCTTCTACTGCCTGTGTTACATTCTTCTACAGGTCATTTTTAATTATGCCAGCATAAATTTATGTCATCTTAAAATATAGATGTGCAGGTTTAAAAAGCTGCAAACATGCTAAGGTCATTAAAATTGGGATTGAATGAAAACATCGGATTTTTTAAACTCCTAAAATAGAAGCAGTTAACCACAGGTTAAAGGACTTGTTCAGCTATATTGTGTTTATTATAGTTTAAATAACCCAAAATGCAAAAGTATGAAGTGTTCCTCCCCCTGCTCTTCTCTTCCCCAGGAGAAAGGTGACAAAATGGGAATCTGTCTCAAGCTTTCAGGATTTTTTATCAGTGCCTTAATTGTCAGGCTGAATAGGACAGAAAGGAGGAGAGTTTGATTTTTCTTGTTTATAAGAAAATCATCTTTAAGAAACAGGTGTTTCTTTTATTAAAACCAGAAAAAATGTGAAGGTTCACATTTGTGTAGTCCATAAGGATCAATGATTTTCCCGCAGTTGTCAAACTTAATTGCACGACAAAATTGAGAACTCTGTTCCAAGCACATAAAGCTTTTCATTAGTCACTATAGTGACTTATTTTATTTCCAGACCCAGTCTAAGCAACATGGGTGATAATTTAAGACTGAATTTTGGAAGCAAGTGGTGGTGTTTCTTTGAGCTTAGAGGAATGTTACTGTTGAGTTGCAAGGCAGTTATCTCACGACCGTTAAGGGTTTCCTAACTTGAGCTGAGTGTTTGGGTTGAGGAAGAAAGAGTTAGCATCCAGAGCATAATAGCCAGCAGGACTGTATTGGATGCATGTGAGGGATACAGATGACTTGGATTGTGTAACGGTGAGGCGTTATTCCATGCAATGTAAGACTCCGCTTCTGGTCAGTCCCACAAAATGGGTAGGATTGTGCTTTTTCCTTTTGGGCTTCTACCTCCTGAGCTGTTCATTTTCCAGCTCGTCAACATTGACAGTTCTTGTATTTTAACACTCTGGCTTAACCCTTGTTAAGTGCGTTTATTAACACAAGACAGTAGAAGGGCAACTTTGTTGTCTTCTACATGGTCCAGTCTAGACCTAACCACATACAGATGGATTTTTTCCAGCACTGCTTTGCAGTTTCCTGTTTAGCATATGGACTTTGAGAAAATACCGCAGGACCTTGCAGTTCCCTGTGTGTCAGGTTGTCTGCCATTACCACTGTGTCAAGGCTGTGGCTCCAGCTTCCTTGGTTCTTCAGTTGCTTCTGAATGAAACAGCTCCTCGCTTCTCCCTCTGGCTCTTTATACCCTTCACTCCATACTTTCTTTTAGGCCAGGACTTCTTTTCAAATAAGTTATTTCTGAGCAAGTATACTTTTCCTTATGTGTGAAACCACTTCCCTAGAGCAGTTGTGTACTGCTGGTTACTATATCCAAGCACGTACAGCACAACAGTTGTGTAGGGTGATAACTAGGTTAAAAAGGAAAATTAAAAAAAGAAATTCCACATAACAGTTGTCCAGGATGCCTTAAACATCTGTGGAAAGTCTCTCACATGAAACACACATCAATTTTCTTGAACTTCTTTTGAAAACTCTTTTGAAAAGTAAGATTGATACCCAGTATCCTGCTAGAATTAGATAATCTGAAGATCCAAGATGGATAGGTTTCCTTTGAGGTCTAGTTAGCATACACAAGAGTGCGTGTGTGTGTGTGTAAGTGCATGTGTCCTTGTGTGGGTACAAAAAAAATACACTTTTTAAACAAAGGGAAGGTATTATAAAAATGTGTACATCTAATTGTCATGGCAGGAGGAAAAAATACTTCCAGAATCTTAATCAAAACCTTTCTTCTTCTATTTTAGGATTTCATTAAATATTCTTCTTATGTTATACCTAAATATTAGTATTTTGTGATCACCAGAGTGCATGTTGTTCCGATTGTAGCGAACTTCTCCATTTCGGAGATCTGAACACTGCCTTTTTTCTTTGTGTATGAAATCAGCTCAAAACTTAATTGTCTGATGCTATGTTTGTTTTTAATAAATTCTTACAAGTGCCTGAAATGGTTGCTTGATGTTGCTGAATGGGCGTGTCATTCCCCTGTTAAGAGTAATCACATCCTTTAAAACATAGTGTCTCTAATGAAGAAATATTGTTATGGAAATGGCACAAATAGCATATCATGTAACATTTTTGTTCTTGAAGAACTCGGACTGCTTGTGTCTTATAGTGAAACTGGAGAACTTTTACACTAACCTGGTGTACTGACTGTGGAAAATGACCCCCTTTAAACTGTTAATGCTAGAGTGGTAACTTTCATTTCAAACAAACTTCCCTTTTGTGAACATTTCTTTTGCAAGAAGGTGGCTTTTTAATGATACAGCAGAAAAAATGGCCAATGAGATGGTAGTATATAGGAAAAATCTAAATTTGGTGATACTGTAAGTAAAACTGTTGGTTGTATGAAGTAGTAAGTACGGGAAGAACTAGTTGTATGCATCTGTGAGTCTAATTGGAACTGTAATAACCAGAGGCAAAAAAGTCTGTTCATGCTGTACAGTTATGGTTTTGGTAAATAAATACTGATGTGCATTATAGTAGGATGGAAAATAATACTTTGTGTACTGTTTTGCTTACACTGGTGCAGTTTTATTTAGATACTGTGCCAGTCATGTTGCCTCTTTCTGGCTTGATTTTCCTGCTGTCTTGTGCAAAGCTACTAGAGCACAGAAAAAACTGCCGATTGAGAAGAAATTAAATATTTAAATAAAAGATATTTTAAATATCCCATGTTTACAAAAGATGCAGTTAAGTCCTTGGTATTCATTACTGTTCTTCAACTGCAGTGCTCCATGCAGCTATTTGTATTATCCCAAGATCTGTAAAAGGGGAGAATGAAACAAATCATTTTAGTTTTTCCAGAACTTGCATTTTCTGGAAGAATGGGATGGCAGTTTTATGTTTTATTACATCAAAGATTAGTGCATCTGTCATATTGTGCCGTTATTTAGTGGTAAAGTCATGTCTGCTGTCATTAATCAACTCCTCGATTAGTCTTTTGGATAGAGAGATTTTACTAGTGGGTGTAGTGGTACCACAGATGCAGGCTAGTTTATTGTTTAAACTTACAACTTTGGTTTCATCAGGTTAAAATACTTTCTATTGCAGTTAGAGTTGCACAGCTTCTGACTACTCTTCTGTAAAATTCAGTCACATAAAACTGTAAGCCAGTTTGTCTAATTTGAATAGGTGTAATTCCATTAAAGGGAATGTTGTCAGGAATATTATCTTCTACCGGTTTTGTTGTGCCTAAATCAAAACTTGTATGATTTTTAGGTGCAGACTTTTTGTCTTGATTTGAAACTAGGAGAGACTTTCTCATGAAACTAGACTTCTGTCTTGCAAGTTTAGTCTATTGTGTGACCAGAAAATAGATTCCTTAAATCTGGATCATCATATTCTCTGATTGCTTATGCTTTTATATATATATCTTGTTTATTTAAATTTTCTCAGATAGAGTTCTACTTGTGTTTTTACATTAGAGTTACTGTAAACAAATATGGGAGGTAATGCAAAATAATTTGTGTAATTAAAAAAAAAAGTACAGTTGCCTAAACAGAATTGTAAAAACTGAATGTGAGAATATGATTAAGCTGTCCTGGGGACATCCATTCTAAATTTCATATGGTTTAATAGTGATGATACTTCAGAATTGACCACTTTTGTTTACAGTGGGTTTTTATTCAATATATGACTATTTTGGAATCACAGCTAACAATTTTTTTCTCTTTTTTGCAGACTGGACTTTGACGTTCTTTTCATGAAAGAGATTTCCAAGTAGTTGTTTTGTAATAACTTTGAGAAGAAGTTCTATGTAGCTCTTACTTTCAAGAGTGCTGCAAAAATGATTACTTCAGATTTGCCAGTACTACAGTGAGTATATGTTTCTCTCTCTATTTGAAATCTTCAGTGTTAAAAAGGTAGAAGTAAACAGAGAGGTGATCGTGAGGATAAAGCACAAGCTTGAGAGAAGTGCAGATTAGTGACTGTTCCAGGCCTCCTGTGTTGTCTTATGCTGAAAAACTGTGTGTAAAATGAAACAATTAAACCTAAAAGATATTTCTTTGTATGCATGGAGATTTAACTTTGCAGTGAAAAGCAAAACAAGATCTTTGCTACTTTTATGCTTGAGTATTGTGAGATTTCAGAAATGTGAATGGGTTTTAGTCATAATTTACCATATTTGTGTATTCCAGTTGCGTACTCTTTCTTATGACGAGCTGTATTTATTATGCAAAAAGCCTTTGGCCTCTGCAATTGAAGAGAGCAAGTGGTGTTAGCATGTTTTGATCTTACTGGGAAATACGAGTGGCATATACAAAAGGGAACGTCGCTGTACCTGGATAAAGTGAGCTATTGGGAAGAATAGAGTGGAAGTCTATGAGAGGAGCTAGAGAGTAAATCAAGTGGAATTAAGAAAGGAGTTTTAGAAACAGGAACAAAATGGAGCTTTATTTGATGTGTTGGGTTGACCTTGTCTGGCTGCCAGACACCCACCTAGCCACTCTCTCGCTCCTCTCTCAACAGGACAGGGGGAGAAAATAACACTAAAAAGCTCGTGGGGCAAGATAAAGACAGGGAAATCACTTACCAATTACCCTCAGGGGCAAAACAGACTCGACTTGGAGAAAATTAATTTAATTTATTGCCAGTTGAATAAGATGATGGTGAGAAACAAAGACAAAAACTAAAATGTGTTCCCTCTCCCCCCTGCCCCGTTCCCCAGTTCAACTTCACCCCTTCATTCCTGACTCCTCTACTCACACCTGCAGCATGGGGTCCTCTGAGGGCTGCACTGTGGATACCTGCTCCAGTGTGGGCTCCCCAGGTGCCATGGGGGAGTCTGTGCCAGAATGCTGGCAGCACCTTCTCCTTCCTCCTGCTGCTCACAGGGCTGGGCCCTCACCCCTCATGGCATTCGGCCCTTTCTTCAGTAGCTCTTACAGGGGCACTGCCGATTTCTCTGACTGACCCAGCTGTGCCCTGCCCTGGGGCTGTTGGAGCTGGCTGGAACACCTGTGTCTGGCATGAGGCAGCCCCTTCTCTCCTGACAGAGCTCACCCTGTGGCTGCCCTGCTGCCACTACCTTGCCTTGTAGACCAAATACATTCGTTAATTATCTAATGTTAAGTTTTTTGCTGGAAATG
Organism: Aptenodytes patagonicus; assembly: GCF_965638725.1. NCBI lineage: Eukaryota > Metazoa > Chordata > Aves > Sphenisciformes > Spheniscidae > Aptenodytes > Aptenodytes patagonicus. The sequence continues at coordinate 28,223,596 of NC_134954.1, forward strand.
GACATATGAAGATAGGAATTATTGCAGGGTGTAAAAGAGCCTCAGTTTATCAAAGTTGAGTGATGTTCCAAACCTAAGATTTCAAGTGCCTTTATGTAAGAAACTGAATGTTTGGACAAATGTAAGGTTATTTGTCTGACCTTAATAACAACATGCTCTGCATTGCAATCTTTTTCTTATATTTTTAAAACCTCTTTCAAAAAAAGTTAACTTCTGCTGTGGGTGAGTAGGTGGCTGAAGATGGGGATGACCTTGATGGATACCACTGAGCAGGGAGCGTCTGGTTAGCTTTGAAGGTAGTTGTGGAAAAAAATTTTTCTCGGTTCATATTTTCCTGGATGTGCCACATTCAAGAAGTGAGCGTGTGCTTGCAAAACGTGCCAAGGACAAAAAGCTGGGAGATTCTGTCACGGCAACGGTGGGAAAGGGATATTCCCGTTCCCAGTTCAAGAAGTTAGATGACCTTAAGAAGTGAATGAAATATCATAGTCTTTAAAGTTAAAAAGTGCATATTAATAGGTTTGGTAACTCTGCACACAAGCTGAAAAACCTGAGGGACATTAAAGATGTTGGCATATTGTTTAATAAGAAGAAGATTGTGAGCCACCAATATTATGCAACTTTAAAAAATGAAAGGAAACGTGTATGTTGTTTTTTCCAGTAGGGCTGAGAATCATTTAATGCCACTGCGCGAAGTGTTGGTGAGATGTCATCATCAGTAATATATATATAGTTTTGGTTGCTTGTAAACAAGATGAGATCTTTCTTTTTAAAAAAAAAAAAAAAAATCAGCAGGATTTGCACATAAAGGTTTTGAGACTCTCCTGAGGGCTCAGAACAAAGTCTAGTTTGGATGAGGTATCAAAGAAAGTGATAACTGCTAATTCAGTAGGTCCCAACCAGACTTTCATCAGAAAGGAGTCTGGCTAAGAGTGAGAGAACCCGAAGCGATCTTTGGTTAGGGGTATTAGCTTCACACATTTATATTTGAGAAACCAGAATCTGGTTCCACACAGAGAAAGCCAAGATTTTCTTTCTAGCTCTTAAATAAGCAGCTTTGAAGGATTATTATAATCTACCACTTCTATGCCTTATTTCTACTTTTTCATAACACTTCCTAATCTTTTTGGCTACCCCCTTTAAACAAAGGGTCCTAAAGTCAATTTGATATATTAATGTACTTTGCTTAGGACCATATCAAATATTCCCTCCCCAATTCTTCTCTGTTGAGGGAGCGTGAAAGGAGAAATCTTTAATCTTTCTGGATTTATAGACGTGGCTTCAGAATGCAGTGAAGACAGGATTTCACTTATTGGTGTTTCAGATGTAGGGAAAAAAACCTGTCGTGTATTTGATCTGGGTGACTGACTGTTATGAGTCTTCTCTCAATGGGATGACTCATATTTGCTGTGAGGCATGTTCCTCTTTAGATTTTGAAGATCAACCATGAGAGCTGATTCATCCATGACTCATGAGCCTGTGCATTTAGCCATTTTTCTTCATGAATGCTTTTCTTCACAAGGCTGAGTCTGGTGGTAGCAATTACGGAATTTATGTCTGCCAGAACCTTGAGCCACCTCAGCAACACTGATAAAAGCTTACAGAAGCGTTTTTATTTACAAAGGCTGATACATGAACATACGTTTTTGGTGTGATGTGTTTTTAAGGGGGGGTGGTATAAGCTCTATAGCTAGGGCTTTATGTAATAATAGAAGGAAGGTAAACTTGTTTTGATTTATTTTGCAGAGATGTGAAATTTACTGTGTCTATGGAAATATGTACTTCAGACGCATGACATGGCAAGGGGCTGCCCAGTCATCTGTTAATTCTTCATTACCATATGGTTAGTTTAAATGGCTAGTTATTATAACTTCAGAATAATATCTGGAGTTTTTAGGAGGGATCCTGGAGTTACTGCAGGTTTTCCAGGATGCTTTAGCCACCACAGAGAACAGAAAGAAAAACAGAGTAAATTTGAGCCCCTAAAAGGGGTTATCACGTCTCTGCTTTACTCTGCCCACCCCAATCTTGTAGGTCTCCCACAATCTGCCAAATTCTCTTACGTCTCTGTCATGTCAAAGGTGTTTTAGAGAGGAAAGGTTTAGCCTTTTCTGGCACTGCTGCCTCTCCTCTTCTTAGATAATGCAGGTCTCTTTAGGCCCAGATTACTTTCTCTCCCAACAGCTTCAGGAACGATAAATTGTGACTAAGCCTAAGTTTTCCCCTCAGGTGACTAGTCACACACACGTAAGACAGGAATAGGATAATTCTGGTTTATTAAGATGTGGATGACTGCCACCAGATAAATTACTTCCTAGCAGTTCTGCAAGATGTGTAGGGAATGAGGGAGATGGATGCTGGCCAGATGCTTTGGTGTTAAAAACCTGACAGAACTGCAGGCAGTTGAGATGCTTTACTCCTCCTCTTGAGTTCAGAAATAAGAAGAAAAGGGGCATGTGTGAGTGTACCCAGAGCAACTGTAAGGCCTTGACAAAAGCAAGAAGCTCTACTTCCCAAACTGAAGGGACTCAAGGCCACGGTGGAAGGACCTTTTTGTGCAGGAGTTGCATGATTCAGACAGAATTCCCTGATGCTTGAAATTATGTTCATTTTAATGTAAAATCAGCCAAGGACTGTAGGTTGTCCTTGATCCTGTCTCCCTACTCCAAATAATGCGGGTATTGAAGGGAACTTACTTTCTGATGTTTTCCCCTTATTCCTTACATACTTATATTCTTTGCCAGAAGAAATCTCCTCTCTGTTCAATTTTAAACATTTATATTTGAGCTGCTCGTCTAGGTCACCTTACCATCAATAGAGAGAAAAGAAAATTTATAAAACAGACCAATTTTGGACACTGACCTTAGCATGAGGTATGTTGCACCTTAAGATTTTCTGTTTTCTGCATTGTATATGTCTAAAATTTAGATTAGATGAATCTCACTGTTAGTACTGATTTATTGAGCCTTTCCCAAAAGGCTTCCAGCAAACCAGAGAAGTTTTACCAGAAAAATATTAGAGAAGCATGGTTATCAGGTTTAAGACAACAGTCTGTTTAAGACAAAGAAGAGAACGTAGTTAATAATTAAAATGTTCCCTCCATATGCAGTGTTCCGAAGCAATTGAAATTTCCAGAACTAAATACACAAATCTCAGTAGGTTTTGCTAGACTGAGACAGAGGGTGTAGCAAAGTCAAGCTCTCTGTGGACTAAATGCATGCAAAATAGTAGTAGAGTTTAATTTATTTTTGTAGCTCCAGTGTTTCAAGGGAAATGTTTGAGCCATTTGCCTAGGAGGACTGCTGAATCTGGTTTTAATAGAGAAAAATCTTTATCCTGATGATATTAGAGGTGTGGTTTTGTAAGCTAGCAAAGCTACAGCGTTTCCCCAGAATGGGGGTATTGCTTAGACCACACCATGCCTAAAATTTTTCCAGTAAGGATCTGTGTAGACCAGAGAGAAGCTTATTTTTTCTATAAAGAACAAAAGAGAATGGCTTTAATTTCTCTGCAGCAATAGAAAGCAGCAGATAACTGGCTGCTCATGGCTTGGACAGGTGTACCCTTTGCTGAGTAAAAAACTTGCTGGATAGCTGGGCCCAGAGAGTTGTGGTGAATGGAGTTAAATCCAGTTGGCGGCCGGTCACAAGTGGTGTTCCCCAGGGCTCAGTACTGGGGCCAGTTCTGTTTAATATCTTTATCAGTGATCTGGACAAGGGGATTGAGTGCACCCTCAGTAAGTTTGCAGATGACACCAAGTCAGGCAGGAGCATTGATCTGCTTGAGAGTAGGAAGGCTCTGCAGAGGGATCTGGACAGGCTGGATCGATGGGCCGAGGCCAAGTGTATGAGGTTCAACAAGGCCAAGTGCCGGGTCCTGCACTTCGGCCACAACAACCCCATGCAGCGCTACAGGCTTGGGGAAGAGTGGCTGGAAAGCTGCCCAGCAGAGAAGGACCTGGGGGTGCTGGTTGACAGCCGGCTGAGCATGAGCCGGCAGTGTGCCCAGGTGGCCAAGAAGGCCAATAGCATCCTGGCTTGTATCAGAAATAGTGTGGCCAGCAGGAGTAGGGAAGTGATCATGCCCCTGTACTCAGCACTGGTGAGGCCGCACCTCGAATACTGTGTTCAGTTTTGGGCCTCTCACTACAAGAAGGACGTTGAGGTGCTGGAGCATGTCCAAAGAAGGGCACTGAAGCTGGTGAAGGGTCTAGAGCACGAGTCTTATGAGGAGCGGCTGAGGGAACTGGGGTTGTTTCACCTGGAGAAAAGGAGGCTCAAGGGGAGACCTTATCGTGCTCTACAACTACCTGAAAGGAGGTTGTAGCGAGGTGGGTGTCAGTCTCTTCTCCCAAGTAACTAGCAATAGGATGACAGGAAATGGCCTCAAGTTGTGCCAGGGGAGGTTTAGATTGGATATTAGGAAAAATTTCTTCACTGAAAGGGTTGTCAAACCTTGGAACAGGCTGCCCAGGGAAGTGGTTGAGTCACTATCCCTGGAGGTATTTAAAAGATGTGTAGATGTGGTGCTTAAGGACATGGTTTAGTGGTGGACTTGGCAGTGCTAGGTTAATGGTTGGACTCGATGATCTTAGAGGTCTTTTCCAACCTAAATGATTCTACGATTCTATATTTTTATGGGGCTTCTTCTGTATTCAAAAGTTATTTAAAAAAAAACCTGTCATTGTGAGGCAATACACATTTTTGTCAAATTGAGTTGCAGTGTGATGGCTGGTGTTTGAGTAGAGAATGGATACATCCATCCACATAGGCATTGTTTTCACGTGTATTCACTGTATTGCTTTTCACCAGTGTGGCCCTATTTTACCAAATAATTTTGAACTATGTGTGGGGTTTCTTTTATTTGGTTTTAGGCTTTTTACAGGTGGTTTTTTTTCACATTAATCGCTTGATATTGAGTTTTTCAAATTTCATATTTTATGAAGCAGAAAAGCTACTTCTCTTTAATTTTATCACAACAAAGCTTCATTTTCAGTATTTTGTAGAGATACTGTTTTACAAGCGTATAATTTTGGAACTCAAATGTACTCGAATACTGTTTTTTAATCTGGGGTGCCTGGTTTTCTGGGGTCTGTAGAGTGTTTAGAGATAATCCTTTGAAGTTACTTTCAGAAAAGGAGATTCATATATGTTTTACTCCATTCTAGCTTTTGTAAAGGATTCTGTGGACCCCATGGTGTTTTTGTGCTTGCAAATTGGAAAAGGTTGGAAAAGAATGTCTTAATATTAGAAATTCATCATAGTTCTGCAGAATTATTTGGGTTAGAGCAGATCTAGAACAATGCAGTCATTTCAGTAAAGAGAAGTATCAGAACATTCTTGATTCCGGTACAATGTTTGTATCTTTCTGCATTACTAAATAGCTTTTTTGGTGATACAGCAAATTTGTGAAGTATTCCTGATTTATAAAACAAAATAAAAAAATAAAACCCCAGACAACGTGGAAGATCTGTGTAGATCTTGGCTTGCTGAAGCTTCTCAGTTTCTGTAAACCAGATCACTAATGCCACCTTTTATGTTTGAGGTTGTATAAAATAATGGAATAGGTCTGTTTTTCACCTTCCCCTTGCACAAGTTTTACAGCAATTTAACTCCTTTCAGTTCAAGGAAATGCTATTGGATTTAAAGAAATCTCTGATTAGAGCTAGACTTGACCCATCTCTGAGTAATCTAGGACATTGTTACAGTTACTCTTTCATTTACAAAGATCTCATGCACTGGTGGTCTTGCAAACTAAAAATAAAGCACATCAGTAACAGGTATGGTTTTGCTTGTGGGCTCTTCTTGGGCAAAATCTAGTGCCTCAGAAGATCAATTACAAGCTGAGTTTCTTCAAGCAGCCAGGTCTGTTTTGAAGGCAGAGAAGTACCTGTGCGCCTGGCTTGGGGTGGGGGGGCGGGCAGAAATTGGGATAATGTTTTTTCCCCTACTTAGTATGGTCATAAGTTTAAAACAGGAATGATTGAAAAATGATACTGTGGGCTCCTCTGCTAATAGTCGTTGAGCAGTGTCAAGGTTTTTTCATTGTACAAGTGAAAACATTTTTCTAACTGCAAGAATTGTAAATGTCTTTAGAACAAAGTGAGTTTTCGGGTTTGTGCCTCACAGTCAGTGATAATCCTCTCTTTATTAACAGCTGCGCCATACCATTGTCTTTGAATGTGACTAAAAACATGATGTAACCCGGGTGGGAACTTGTGTAACTGTTCTAATGATGTGATAGCTGGATTGGACTCCAGTTTGCTTTCTCATGGCCTTGAAAGCAGCTCGGCAGTAGTTACTAAGAGTAAAAGAAAGTTGATACTAGTGAATACATTGTGGGATGGATATGTTGAGAATGTGCTGTTTAATATAGCCAGTTTTTGAAGTGTAACGTGGTTTCAAAATAAGCTGTTAATTTAAATAATTTCCAGTCTATAAAATGACATTCCAGCCCATAAAAAGGTAAGGCTTTTTGCCAGGGCTAACAATGCTTAGTTCCTTAGTTTGCAGAATAAATGTGGCAAGCCTTTTAATGCTGACTTTTTTTTTTTCTGGCTTAGGACTAAATATTTAATCAGTCAGTTATAGATTACTTGTTGATTTCAAATCATTTTAATTTATCTAGTGTTTTTCCCCCCCTAGGGATTCTACAAATGAAACTACTGCACATTCAGATGCTGGCAGTGAGCTTGAAGAAGCAGAAGTCAAAGGAAAAAGAAAAAGGGGCCGTCCTGGCAGGCCTCCAGTATGTGTAATTTAGTTTTGTTTTGTTATGCATCTATTTAAAATTGACTGCAAACTGTTTTTCATCTAATCATCTTGTGGTCACATAAGTAGGCTTTTAATGAGCCCTGTGTCAAACTTTATGAAGACTTGTAGTATGAAATATTTATCAGATTGATGCACAAACAATGTTTGGAGTGTTTAAAAAGGGACATAAAAATGAGCTCATAATAGCTATTATTTTTTCTTTCACTACCTACTTACATGAACATTACAATTCTGTTGTTATTGTCATATTACAACATTCTTTCAGACATGAGACTAATCTCAGTAAGCACAACCACTTTCTGTTTTGAAAGTTGTAATGGATTCTAAGTGACAAATGACATTTGAGCCATCCTTTTAGTAACTGATAATCTCTTAATGCGAATGGAAGAGTTGCAGCATAGTATTAACTAAATGCCTCGGAATATCTATTAACACATCTTAAAAATTCATGTAATTGACATACACTGTGTCCTATGTATAGATTGGGAGTGTCAACCTATTCTCTAGCATAGTGCAGCAGACAGTATTGCTGTCTGCTGTATAAGATTTGCTGTTCTTCAGTAGTCTCTGCCCATTGCTCACCCATGAATGGGAACATACAGAAACAATTCTCTACTACACATAGTATTTAAGGAGGCTTTCTCTTTTATTTTCATTTATTTTATAAAATAGCCAATTTATTGGAAAATACAGAAAGTGCTGTGTGTCATATTGTCCTTCATTTTAGTTCTTCAGTGTCATCAGATGTAGTTCTCTTGCTTATATCACTTGAAGTACACACTGTGGAATAAGATTTTTGGTGGGAACTTCTATGTGTTTGTTATTAATGGTTTTGATTCTCCTCATAGTGTTTGTCTATGAGTACACCCCCAGCATGAATATAGCACTAATAGATTGAGATTTATTATTTTTTACCCTAAGACCTTCCACCCTAAGTCTAACTCCTTAAGCATGAGCTAGTGAGGCTGTAAGAATGGACAGAACCATGTGTTCCTCTCAAGCATGCTGGCCAAGCTGGAGCAAACTCCTCCTTAGCATTGGTTTTCAATTTGCATCACAGTCTCTGGACTTACTTTGAGAGCCAACATTTTAAATCCTGGGCTTTTCTGGGCATGTTGTCTTCCTTTTTGAAAGCTTTTGAACAGTGTTTCCTATGATGGCATATATTCTTCATCAGATGGACAGACTTGCTCACAAACATGGAGCTTCTTTACAAGAAGCTTTAAAGAAGCATGTAAAGAGAACGGGTCATCTGTTTAGCTTGTAAGCGAAGGGCAAAATCAGAAATTATCTTAAGAATATCTCATTAGTAAATCTATGAGGTTTTGAAGATCTAATTAAGAAAAAAAACAACAGAGGATGGTGTAACCTGATTGCTAACCGAGAAGGTTGTCAGAGTGTAGGTATTTAAGTTAAAGCAACACTAGTGGTATCTTGTACCCACCACACATTCACTGGAAAGGAAAGGTGAATGTTACAAAAGGCTTTTCTCATCCCTCTGTCTGAGCTTATTAGTAGCTCCTATTCGCTGAAGCACTCTACTGGTCCTGCTATCAAGTTTCTACAGAAGCAATTGCTCATTATGCTTAGAACAGCTCCAGGCTCATTAAGTGCACGTGATTGTAAAGTGATGAACATACAGAGGAAGCGGCCATTGCTTCATACATAAAATGGTGGGCTATGAGCTGATCGTTGCTGCTAAGGCGCAAGACCTTAGGGTTATCAGAGATGATTCCATGAAAGCATCATCTTAATGCTCAATAGGGGTCAAAAAAACCAAATCCAGTCTTAAAACTGAGGAAGAGAATAGAGAATAAAACAAATACTGTGTCCTTTATAAAACTGTGGTTTGCCAAAATTTGGAATACTTTGCACAATTCTAGTTTCTCTTCCCCTCTTGACCTCCACCCCAAAATCTCAAGAAAGGGTATATTAGGACTGGAAGAGGTTCAGAGAAGAGAAACAATGATGGTCAATCATGGAATCAGGCTGGGAGGGACCTCAGGATGTCTCATTGCAACCTCCTGCTCAGAGCAGGTTCAGCTTTGGGATCAGACCACATTGCTCAGGGTTTTTCCAGTCTGGTCTTGAAAACCACCAAGGCTGGAGACTGCACACCCTCTCTCAGCAACCTGTTTCATTTTATTTCATGAAAAATTTCTTCCTTGTAGGCAGTCAGAACCTCTCTTTCTTCAGTTCATGACTATTGTCAGTTGTCCTCCCACTATATGCTGTTGCAAAAAGCCTCACGGGGGAGTGTTCCCGGCCCCCTGACCGTGCTGGTAGCCCTCTGCTGAACTTGTTCTAGTTTATCAATACCTCTCTCGCATTGAGAGGGCCAAAACTGGACACGGTATTCCAGATAACGGCTAAGAAGTGCTGAGTAAAAGGGTATAATCACTTTCCTTGGTGTACTGTTATATTCCTGTTTGTACAGCCCAGGGTGCTGATGGCCTTTGCTGCTCAGGCACATGGCTGTCTCATGTCCAGTTTGCTGTCCTCCAAGATCCTGAGGTCCTTTTCCATAGAGCTGTTCCCTGACTAGCTGGTCTCCAGCCTGTGTTGGTGCAGGGATTTATTCCTCTTTCGGGGCAGGTCTTTGCATTTGCCCATGTTGAATTTTGAGTGTACTGATAGCCCAGTCCTCCAGACTGTCAATAGCAGTCTTGTCCTTGATGTCATTAAGCCGTCTCCCTGCCAATTTGGTGTCATCTGCACACTTGACAGGAGCACACTCTTTCACCCCCTCTGGCTATCTGATAAAGATGGGAAACTGGACACGTTCCAGTTAGACTTCTGTCTTACTCCCTCATTGGCAGCCTCCAGGTAGAGGATGATCCATTAACTGCTATGCTCTGAGCCCAACAGTTCAACCACTTGTCCACCCATCTAGTCTTCTACCCATCCACATCACAACTTCCCAATTTAAATACAAGAATATTGTGGGAGACTGAAAAGCTTGCTAAAGTCAAGATAAATGGCATCTATTGCTCTCCCCTCATCCACAAATTCAGTCATTTTGCTACAGTTTTTTGGGTGACTTGACAAAATGTATATGTTTGGATACACAATCAAATCCTGCCTTCATAATCGATACTGCAGCAACAGAAAGGAGTAAATAAGGTTGTTCTACAAAAGAATGACCAAAAAGGAAAAAGCTACTCATTTTCTAATATCCTTGAGGAGAAGTGTGAACACCTTGGAAAGTCTAATCTAGGCAATTAAATTTATAACATTTGATATTAAAAGTCATGGAATTAGTAATTGAGGTATTGTTTTTGCAAACATTGTATTTCACTTTCCCTCCTCCTCCACATTGCTCACCTATCCACGTTGCTAACCCATCCACTTTCCCCAGGTGAATGATCTGTTTCTTACAGGAGGTGCAGCTCTGACATTTTTTCCCCCACTCTTCCATCTGCTAATGTGATTTTTATTTCCTCCACAGATACCACCTACCTTTGCTCTCAGACGTGAAACAGATTAAAATATTTAGTTAAATTCAGAGCTGTTTTTCTCAGCTGATACTTAGCTTTGATGTTTTTCATTTCTGTTGTAGACCTAAAGAAAGGCTTTTCTGCCCAAAGGCTCTTCTGTTTTTTGTTTGTTTTTTTTCCCTAACTAAAATATTATGGTCTAATAAGATTTGATGTCTCCCTGCAAATACTGATTTGCTTATGTCCTTAGGCCATCACAGCTACAGTGACACATCTGCCATAAACATATTGACCTCTTTTGGAAAGAGAGTTTACTCTTCTGTGCTTGTTTTGTCTAGCTGCATGGTTCTATTACAGAGCTGCACACAGTGTACTGCATCAAATACATGTATGTATGTATTTTAAATAGGTTTCTGCTGTAGTGTTATAGAATGGACTTGACCTTTTGTTAGAAAGACAGACTAGAGGGTTTTCCAAACTTTTTTCCAAAGAAAGATATTCCTCTTTGCAGATTTGAGACTTTTGTAAAGAGATGGTCCTCATTTTAAAAATTGCCATTTGTAGCAAATACCTCTTCAGTTCATAGAGAACCTTAATATTTTGGGGAACCTTCCCTTCCTGAAAACACTGCTTTCCAAGTTGCCCCTCCACTTCTATGAGAGACTATTCTAATGAATACTTGACTGAGTAGACTAGACAGTCAACTTGCGAAGAGATTAAGTGCATTGGTCCTTCAAAATAACTCTCAGAATCTAACCTGATTGTCCTGAATTCACCGACCCTTGCTGTGAATTTAACAGGAGTTGCACCATGTCCTGTTCTAGCATTGACAATGGCTGGTGCTGGCCTCCCCCTTGCCCATGTCTGCTTCTGAACACTGAGTCTTGTTAGACCAGATGCCTGTAGAACGACTGGCCAACAGGTAAATCTGTCCAGTCAGTGGAATATTTTGGTGCATGTATTTATGCGATACTGCATGTGAGCATACCATCTGGATATCTATTTAGTGAATTGTGTGGGGTGTATTTAAGGAGTGACCTATAACAGTCCTCTGGTTGAAGTTGCTGAGAAGCATTGGCCAAAAATGCCTTTTCTGTCTGCTGCATTATTGAAATACATGGGTATGGATGCGCTCTCCTGTTCTAGGTAGGGGATTTTGAAAGCCCAAGGGCTTATGATGCAATGCAGCTTTCATATTAGTGAGCTCACACTCAGATCAGTTATTTATCTAGCCTTTTTTGTCTCCTCTCTTGGATCAACGCTCTTTGTTCAATGTTGTTGGCATGCTTTATTTTAACCTACCTGGCCTTACCTTCCCAGGAGCTCAGAATAGCTTGGCTTAAACCTCAGCTTTTAGGGGTTGAGGGAGTGAGAGAGATCCCTGGCTATATTTCAGCTTTGAAGTAGGAGTAGACAGATTAGCCTCTTCAACTCAGAGGACAAGAAGAAATGTCAGTCTTTCTGTTCCAGAGGTGACAATTCTGAGATCTCTGCTGGTGTCTCTCTCATCCCATACTCAGGGCTGCAGCATGCCTTTCTCCAACTTCTCTCCTCAGATTCTTCTATTAAGGCAAGATGGAACAAGGCACTTCTGATCCTTTTGTCCCCAGCACAGACTGTACGGTTTTGCTTTCAAGTCCTTTTGTATTGTTTGATATGGAGGAGACAGAACACAATACCTTATCTTTGCATTCATATGTGAAATTTTAACTTTGCAGCAGACTCCTAGCCTTATTTAGTCTCGTAGCATGAATGTTAGATACTGCAGGGGATTGAGTTTTCCTCCTAGTTCCAAATCATACATGTCCTGATTAATAGTAGGAAGGAATCCTCTTGGAAGAATTTCTTTTCATAGTAGTTGAGCTTTGTGGTTTGGCGTGACTTACATCAGTGTCCTGTTTCAGCTTGCTTGCCTGATATTTTAGGTCTGTCCTTTAAAAATGAAGTGAATAAGTCTTTCTGTAGTTCTGTGGAAACGAAGTGCACATACAGCCAGTATGTGAAGACTTCTCTGTCGTGCTACTTGTAGCTTCCTGGTGGAGAAATCCTAATGACATTAGAAGTTTTCCTTTTAAGCTTTTGATGGGGTGGTCCTTGTATTTTTGGCAATCTAATCTATTCTTCATTTTTCTGTGGAAATAGTCTTTTTTTGGTAGCAATTGCCTCAGCTAGAAGAATAGTAGTGATTCAAGCATTTATAGCAGACTTTTGAGTCTTTAAGATCGCTTTTAGAACTCTTGCTGGATTTTAAAATAAGGATGAAAAAAAGGAACACTCCCCCACCCCTCAACACTGCCTCTGTTTTGTTTTTTTTTTTTTTTGATCTAAACTGGATGTGCTACAGCTGAAGCAGCTCTTTACACACTGGATGTTAGGGGACCTGCATCTGTCTTTATTTGCAGGATGAGGCTTTACACAGGGAGCATCTTGTTTGTTTCTATGATGAAAAAAGTCCAGAGGACTGACCATTTGAATCCAAGATCTTTGCCCTAGATAACCATGATGATGTTATGAAGTGGAAAGTGCGGTAGCCTTCTTTGCTTAATCAGGATTCATTCAGAAAGAGCTCAGACATTACCACTCTTCTGCTTAACATGAAGTTATAATGCAGAGGCCTCTCAAGATGATGATGCCTTTGAGAGGCAAGTTCTTCAGTCTGACTCAAGTGGAAGGTTAAAAAGCTTCTTTGCGCTATCTTGAGAAATGGGGTATTGCTTTAAATTACTTACGGTATGAATGCATGTAGAGGCCATCATTTAAGGCGGTGGGTTAGGTGCAGTTACTGACCTGTAACGCTTCTATTGTCTTTATTTCTTTGTGAAGTGCATCAGATCAACTTGGAATGTTAATGGAAAACGTCAAGCCACTTTCACTTTCTTTTTTGGTAGCATGTGAATTAACTTTCACTGTATTACTTGATTTTACAAATGTCAGTCACTTTTTTTCACAATAATTTTAAAGACATGAAAGGAAAAGTATTATCTAGCTAATTTATTACAAAATTCTGACTTGTCATCATTTGAGTTTAATTACAGTCAGGGTAAGTATTTTGTTTCCTGTTTGCCTTAGTTTAAGCCATAAAGCAACGGGTAAACTATGTGGTCATCAATATGGCCATTTTAGAGTTGCTTCTGTGACACATTCTGGAACTTCTGAATTTCCTAATGCTGGTGTATACAAATTCTCAGCTTTAATTGTTGTCAGTTGAATCTACTGCACAGATCTGAAAAATCATTAGTATCTTCTGTTTTCATTTGGCAACTCAGTCCATTTTGACACCACCACAAGTCTGACTGTCCTGGGTCTCAGAGTGAAAGCATGGATTTAACTGCTACAGGCTCACAGCTCCAAGCAGCACTTTTCTTGGTGTGTGATGAAAAAGCCTCAATCTTTCTTACCTTGTCATGCTTCTTTATCCTTCCCTCTGGTAGTCGTAATTCACCTCAATGTTGGCTCTACCATTGCAGCAGATGCCTGGATTATGGAAATCGTTACAAGGCTTTACGCATACATTTAGATACAATATTGCGAACCAGCTTGCCTTTTCCATAACTTTTCAGAGATCTCTCTCATAAACAGGAGAAAAGTCAGTTTTGAGTCGGGAAAACAATCAGTTCTTACCCACCTCAGGATTCTGACAGACTGACATTTAAAAAGGAAAAAAAAAAAAACCAAAACCCATGCATGACTGTCAATTTAAGGGGGCTTTAGGTAGAGGCAGGAAGTTTCTGGCTGAAAGTGTGTAAAGGGGCAAGCAGTAACCACAATTGTTGTTCCTGTTAAGAAGCAGAGGTTTTATTTTTCCTGTATCTTGATGACCATTTGGTGGATCCTCACAAGAGTAGACTTGCTACAAGTTCAGGCTGTTTGATCTTATGAAACATCACATTTTATACCTGTCAGTGATAGTCTGACAGGTTTACTGGAGCCACACTCATCCTTGGGCAGGGCTGTTTGTGTGGAAGCTCTTCATGGCATTAGAGGATGGGGTTTTTTGTGTTAAGCTGAAGGACCACCCTTTCCTGTGAATGCAGGTATCTCTTTTGGGATGCAGGGTTACTTCTGTTTGGCATCCTCAATGCCAAACATAATTTTTAGATTTGTAGTTTGACTTTGCAACTCCGCTTCCAAGAGCACCCTGCCTCTGCAGATATTCCACAGATACTCTGTATCATGGAGTCGTCTTTGCGTTTCTATGGTTGTACCAGTCCATGCTTTTTCTTCACTTGCTTCAGTGGTGTTGGATGTCTCCATCCTGGGATAGAATAATAGAATACCAGGTTGGAAGGGACCTCAAGGATCATCTGGTCCAACCTTTCTTGGCAAAAGCACAGTCTAGACAAGATGGCCCAGCACCCTGTCCAGCTGAATCTTAAAAGTGTCCGATGTTGAGGATTCCACCACTTCCCTGGGGAGATTATTCCAATGGCTGATTGTTCTCGTTATGAAAAATTTTTCTCTTGATGAAAATTTTCCTATTGTGAAAAATTTTCCTCTTGAAATAGGGTTACCTATTCAGCTTTGTACTCGGAGGTAGGAACCCGTATGAAGCTCATCTGTCAAGATGGCCTGCAAAGTTTCTTGCTGTAAATTCAGGGACAGTACATGCAAGTAATGTCTGACAGCAGCATTGTAATATTGTATGTTAATGAATAAGATAATGCCAGTTCCTCAATTCTGTGCCTTGTGCTTGCAAAACTTCATAATTAGAGTACCAGGCAGTTTCTGGAGGCTGGAGGACCTACGTATGACTTGCTTTCATATTTGCACTCTGGAGTGGGATTGAGCTTGGGCTTCCTATCAGATGCCTACTGGGTGGAAGTGCTCTGCAGTGGAAGTCCGGTGGGTACCCATCCTCTAGTGCCTCTCCACCTGAAGATAATGTTAGTCCCTGCCTAACTCAGAAAGTTCTAGTTTTGGATTTTCTTCAGTTTCTCAGTGGAGGATCTGAGGTCTGCTGGTTTTGTCTTTAGAGGCAGGATTCAATACAGATCCTGCATCTGGATTTAGCTACCCCAGCTTGGATGCAGAATGGCTTTTGTTAAATGAAAGACTTGGTTTCTCCACTGAGAGAGATGTTCTCATTGTCAAAAGAAAATCTATACCAGAGAGAAACTTTATTCAAGTAGACTCAGTACTATATCAGGTCCAGGATATCGAGATATTTACTTGGGCTTGAAGAATCTGGCTTTGTCCAATAATTCTGTCAAAAGTACATCTGTTGGTTATTTCTGTACCTCTTCTGAGAGCTCGTAGGTGTTCTCACCCTTCTAATTCAAACTATGAGTCTTGGTCAAAGCACTCCCCTTTCCCCAGGATACCTGACAAAAGTGGAGTTTAAACTGAGCATTTACATGTCTTGTGATTACTTGTTCTGAGCATGTGCATGCTGGTCCATAGTACTCATGCCAGTGTAGGTGGCTTTTCTTATTGCTTTCCAGTAACAAGGTATCTTTGGATGTGTGCATTTCACTTCCATCTCCTACTTGCTTTCCCTTCATCCTTGCAGTGTTTAATGTCTCCCTTTGAATTACATGTTGAGAGAAACTGAGTATAGAGGGGGGTTGCATTAGCTTCTGTGGAAGGCATCAACTTGCATTCCTGCTTTCATTTAGCAGTACATGTAGCTAGTTGAACTGCTTATGGCTTACTCTCACCCAGATTGAATAAGCACGTGGATTATATATCTCAAAAGAGTCAATTTACTTCAAATTCTTTGCTGTTCTATTAAATAGCGATTGTGGTTTTTTTGGAGCTTGGTAGAGATCAAACATTTCATGTATTGATAGCTTTCTTGCTGATAAAGGCAGCTTTGCACGTTTAAAAATTCATTGAGAGAGAACGCGTATTCTTTTGATCATAAGTGCAGATGATATCCAAAAAACTTTTCACAGATTGTACCATTATTTTAAGCTTTCCAGCTTGCATCTGTATGCAAGTCCTTAGTTGAATATTTGCAAGAGGCAGTTGCAGTTGCACTCTACTTGGCCCTTTTCTTTAGCTCTCTGGCCCCACCAGCAGTGATCCCTTTTAAAGTAAGGGGAAAGCTAGACTGCAGGTCTGTCTTCTACCAGCTCTCTTCCAGAAGTTAGATCCCTTTCCTCTGCAGGAAAATTCTTAATGTGTCTGCAGTTGGAAGATGCAACCAAAAATGTTGACTTCATGTTCTTTACTGTCAGCCAGTTTCTGTTAAAGCTTCTAGTATACTCAAGTAAATGGTACCATGAGGATATTGTCCTAAATGTAATCTTCAAGTCGCTTGCATGTTGTTTTCTTTAACATAATTCCTCAAAATAGCTTAATTGTTCTGTGGAAAACGGCAGCTTTTGCTTTTGTCTGCCTCACAGTAGGGAGAAAGAATAGAATATGGAAGTAAGATCGTAGCAGGAATCTTATGTTATTTTCCCCAGAAACTTTTTTTTTGTTTTTGCATAAAGTGACTTAAATTCAGAGCAAACTGTTCACTAGGTGACTTCTTACAAGTGGGATCTATACGACCTGATTATAAGCTTGAAGAATCTGGAGAAAACTTGTATTAAATAATTTAGATTCACAGGGAAAATGTTTTAACATAAAATTTTGAAGCAAGGGGCTATTACGATCTACTAAATCTGGCTGTATAAATTCAGTGATTTAAGTTGAGTTGAAGAGCTGACTCTTTATGTACACAATTTCTTATAAAATTTGTATAAAAATGAAAATAAATAAAATTAATGTTAACATGACAAGTACATTTTCAATAATTGTCTTCCAAAGATCATTAGTTATTCTAAAGTTTATTTTGTGTGCCAACATAAAACACTTTTCCTGTCCTGTCTGTAATTTGCTACCATTTATCTAGTTTTAGTCATGTTGTCGACTGTCTGCCTGTGTTGAATAAGACTAATATGGGTATTGACGTGAACCGGTACTCCAATGTTGGAAGCTCACCACTACTTACCTTGTCATGACAGTGGCTTTTAAGTTGTTCCTCAACAACTACTGATAAATAAAAATATATGTACCCAACTGGATAAAGCCCTAAGCAACCTGGTTGAATTTCATAGCTGACCCTGCTTTGAGCAGGAGGTCAGGCTGGAGACCTCCTGAGATCCCTTCCAGCCTGGCTTATTCTGTGATACTTGTGTGTGTATATACACGTGAGAGTGTATAAATGTGTGTGTAATATTTATGTATAATTTATAAAGATACATTGAGTGATTTCAGATATAGCTATAGTAAATTTTCATTCTGCTGGTTTTCTTTGCCCAGTCTGCCACTAAGAAACCTCGGAAGTCTCCAGCAGACAAGGGTCGTGCTGAATCTGGAGCTAGAGGAGCAAGTCGTGGAAGAGCTAATGGCCACCCTCAGCAGAATGGTGAAGGGGACCCGGTCACTTTGTTTGAGGTGGTTAAGCTGGGGAAGAGTGCTATGCAGGTAAAATAACTAATTGTGTTACCCCTTTACAATTCAGTATATCCTGCCTGTAGAAGTTCAGTCTAAGATATGCTTTTGTAAACAATTGTATTTTTTCATAACCTCTATTGGTCCAATGGACTGTCTGTGTATGATAAAGTAAGGGACAGAATGTGCTTTGATTGAGTTGAGGACTGTCATATATACTTCTGAAAGACAAGAGACAGGTCAAAGTCATGCATTTCAAATTCTCCATTATTTTGTTCATTACTTCCAAATTGAAAATACATGTTGGTATTAAGCAGCCCATTAAAGAACATCCTGTAATAAGTTTTATATGAGGAAAAAGTATATATGATATTAGTGATGGATCCAAGGCTTTTTTTGTTTGCTTGTTTTTTTTAAAAATATCTGCCGACACAAGCACTTTTGAGTACCTTGCACTGCAGCTTGCATTCTTCTTGCTCTCCCCACCAGAGCAGCAGATGAAGGAAAAACTAGGAGCCTAGACTTCCTCTGTGTCTAAGGGACAAACATGGACACATCCTGAAGGCAAATTTTTCATTGTAAAATAAACATCTAAGATAGTTGTAGTGAATTGCCTCTGGAAGTGTTTCTTACTCCTTTATGTTTTGAGAAATTTCAGAGGTCTTACAGGGTTTATTGGGCCAGATGAGTCCCACCTCAATGTCTATAGATGATTGGTTTTGACAGTATTTGTATGCTCTTAGTAAGCTACTGTGCTTCAGCTATTGTTTTTGGCACTCAAAGGAGAAACAATGGGCCCAAAAAACTGTTCATCTGGTGCAGTGCAAAGCCAATGGTCGTTGCTACTGAAAGATTGTTTAAGCAAACCTCCTTTACTTTGCATTTCAACAAAACAGGACTCGTGCAATATCAGTTAGTTTGTTTTGGCTTTGTGGTGCTAACTAACATGAGAAAATTACAAATTAGGAAAATTAGGGGCCAAGTCCCATTTTCAATATTACTTTTACTGTAGCTAAAAGCTGTCTAATTAACTCCCAAAGGAATCTAGTCTTCCAAGTGAGTGAAAGCTGTTGAAAATTTTTCTCTCTGTCTCAAATCTGTGGAAGGTCTGAGATGTAATTTTAAAGAAGTAATAAACAGGAAGAAAATGAGAGTTTTTATTCTTCATAGTTGCTGTATTTACAGTTATTCAGGATTGACCCTTCTTTTCTAGTAGGTGAAGACAGAACAAATTTACTCCTAACAAAGCTACAGATTCCTTGTGCCTCCTCTTCCTACATTTTTTAAGTCAGGGCTTCCAACTTCGCTTGGTTTTCAACACTTCTTCAAATTTCGTTTTTGGCAGGATTTGAGGAAACATCTGGAGTCTATTTTCTGGTTTTACTGTGGTACAGAACATACAATATGCTTTATGTAGTATGTTTGTCTTAGAGTTACTGATATTTGCAGGAGCCAAATGAAAAGGAATGGGTGGTTGCTTTGATATTTGATGACTCTGCATGTGTGGAATTGACTTTGATACATTTTATCTATTTCAAAAGAGATGCCATCAGAAGTCTTCTGCAAATGAAATTCTAAAAAGAAATTGTCTACATGTTTGTATTAAGAAACCTTTGGAATTCAAATACCAAGGAATTGTTTTGAGAAACTTAGTATTTGTATATGCATATATAGATGGGTGTGTCTGTATATTTGTGTATATATACATGTGCACGCACATGCTTAAAATGTGCCCAGCCTACATATTTGAGGAAGAAGTAGACAGCACGTTTTAAGCAGTGGAGAAATGATAAGCAAATAGTAAAGGAATAAGCAAGTTTATTTGAAGGCCTGGGATGCAAACAGCCATAAATGACTTGAGCCATATTTAGGAGCACCAATCCTAATTTCAAGACTGTGTCACTTGTGCACCTTAGAAAATTTTACTATTGGTAAAAATATTTAAAAAAAAAAAAAAAAAAGAAACCCTATAGTGGGAAAGAGGATGCAATTAAAATGTGATTTAATATTTTTTAACTTGCACTTATGGACAATAGTCCCATGTGAAAGCAAGGTTCTATAAACCAAATTTATTAGCATTTTTATACTTTTTCCTTAATAGCTTAGGGATTTTGATGTAACAACTAGGAATACCTGGCATTTTTGTTTTTCATAGTTTCAATGCAGGTTTTTTGTGGCCAATTTTAGCGATTATATATATTATATATATATTATAATACTGACAAGTATTGCCAATTTTCAGACAAGTGCCATATATTTCTATTTGTCAGAACCTATTATTTCTCAATATTTAGTTCTTTCACTGTAATATGAACTTACATTTTTCTATAGTGCTCTTAAGTTTGCTTCCAGCAATGAAAACCCAGAAAAATTAAATTAGTATATTCTGAGATTACATGGGAATTTTACTTCATGTGCTTTCATTTCTGGTCTATCTGGTCCTGCTGTCTGCTCTCAGGATTTTAGTTGTTAGATTTTTCTGGCTTTGTGTTGCCAACTCATGAAAGTCTGTACCTGAATTAAATTCTTACTTCTTTTAAGTTTGTCCTCTATTTTGGTTCTCGTAGCAGGATTCATTTACTTCTCTTCAGGCTTATTGCTGTTTGGTTCTTCCAGGGAAACAAAGTTAGGTTAATATTTTGTATTTCAAGTATACATAACTTCAGAGCTGTTCTTTGCATATAAATCTTTGCCTGTATTATGAAGTGCTAGTTTTGTCGGTGTTAAGTCTCATTTGAACTCTGTAAATCAATTTGATACCCACATTAACTTGGTATCGGATTGTTGCCACTGTTTTTTAATTTGCTGTGTAACCTTTTGTACAGTTAGTTGCTTCAGAAGTTTTTCTGTCGGCAGCTCTCTGTGTATGAAGTGTGATATGACCTGATGTTCGTGTTTTCTGTGGGTACATTTTGTTAGTCCATTAAGACTATTCATAGAGCTTTTTTAGGCTCTATGGTTTTTTCTTAGACAAACATGATACTCTTCTGCTTTTTGTCATTTGTCTCTTTTTTTTTTTCTTGAATGTTTTTATCGATACAGCTATATCCACTATATTTCCCCACTCTAAACCTCTGGAGGCAGAATGGACTATATCACCATTTCTCATGTGCTGAACTGCCTGAGTTTACACTGACGGGAATGAAGGGCGTGGGTGAACCTCCACTCTTCCAGCTGAGCCCCCAGTACAGAGGCTGACTTGTAGCTTAAATCTTAATAGGCACTTCTGCATTGGTCTCTGACCCTGGCATTAAGCTGACAGTGGAGTAAAGAACGTCTGATGATCTCCCATTTTGTTTAGGCCTCAGTCTGAAAATTTCTCATCAGTAAATTATGACCAATTAGCTGTAATGAAGTTTGTACTTCTGTGTTGGTCAAACCAAGCACAGAAGCGTTCTGCTTTCTTGTGTGCAAAGGGGATTTGTGCCTCCCCCAGAACATCAGAGAGAATCATCAGTAGTTGTAAGAGGTGTTCAATACCAAAACATGAATAGATCTATGCCTTGATTACCCTGTAATATTATATGCGTTACCAGCTACCCTTAATTGATGTTAGCAGTTCACTACAGATTAGATGCTGATTTTGAAAAACATATTTGACCCCTTTGCTTATGCTCATAAAAGTAATCTTGGTGTTGATTAGACATGGTTCAGAGTAAATATGGCTCTGTTATATGCCAACAAGCATTTTAGGATGTGTATCCAAAGAGAGCTTTCTAGTGTGTTGAAATGGAATTTTTCATTGTGCCACCAGTTCTTTGTCTCTCCAGAAATCAAGAATGTATGGGGTTCCTCACTGTTCTTGTCTGCACACCTTGGCACTCGTGGATTTGAGTCTTTTGAGGTTCCCTCCATGTTTGAGTAAATATGTATTTGTAGCACTGCCTACCCTGTCATGAGAAGAAATTTTCTTTGTTTCTTATATTTCAGTTCCTCAGATTTTTGTCATCTTTGCACCTACTGGGCTCATGTTGGCAAGCTGTGACTCTTGTTCACAGTTCTACACTGGCTAGAAAGTTTGTGTATCAGAGCAGGAACATCATGAGACCTTTTTTCCCTTCAGTTGTCTATCTGAAAAGATTAAAAATCTTTCATTAATATTAATTTAAAATACTTCTGAAATGTTAGTATTTTCAATAGTATTTTCAATATTATACTGATTTTCAGTGTTTATCCACCTGTCTCTTGCAGACTGATGTTAAAAATTAGTACATGC
The DNA here is from genome assembly GCF_965638725.1 of Aptenodytes patagonicus. NCBI lineage: Eukaryota > Metazoa > Chordata > Aves > Sphenisciformes > Spheniscidae > Aptenodytes > Aptenodytes patagonicus. The sequence goes on from NC_134954.1 coordinate 28,245,405, forward strand.
AAAAATAAAGGGTATGTGTCCCTTGTAATTACACGTTTGAGCTGTTGGAAATAATATGGAAGTGGTAAAGGAAACACTCTGACCACTTTCAGCAGTGCTCTTTTTTTGTTCTTTATGCATTAGCATCTTACTGGCATGGTTGCCAGTTCCTTTTATCATAATGTATCAGGTTTGGATGACACATAGTCATCAACATCTGTATCTGAAATTATTTTCTGATTGAAATTCCTAGTACCTCCAGTATCTTTTTCTATCACTTTGAGATTTGATGAATCTGTACAAGAAATGCAGGATAGTCGGTTCTTCCAAAGATCTGATATGTCTTTATGCATCTTGTTAATATGGCATATCCTACATAATTTCAGTAATTTTTGTATTTTCGTAGCATTTAGGGCAGAAATAGACCATTATGGTCTGTATACTACCTCCCTGCATAGCTCAGACCATGGAATTGCACCCATTCCTGTATTAAGCCAACAGCTTCTTTTACAACCCTCATTTTTCTACAATAATAGTAATATTAGTTTCAGTTAATTAGAAGTTAGGGTGGGCCAACCTTAGCAACTGTAGAGGTAGAGCCAAAGTTTTGAACATCATTGTTCCCACTCAGGTCTTGCTGCAGTAGCTGCTCCCCTATCCTGGCGGCCACAGGTACTTTGGCCATTGCAGCAGGGAGCTGGGCTGGTGAATGTGGAGCAGGAGGTGGCACTGGCCTTGGAGAAGGCATCTGGTGCTGCCCCAGAGAGCAAGGCTGCTCCTTGGGGTGGCTTTTCCCAGGGAAGGAAGTTGATAGTAGAGCAAGCCCCAGTGACTGCACAGCTTTATCAGCTGGTTCCTAACGCATTCTGCATGGATTAAGCTTTGCTTTGCTTACTTCTCTCAACTCCCTGGAATTTTATCCCACAGTTATTTTAATCACATAATCATTATACAGTATGAATAATCCCAATGTTCCTTAGTCCTTCCAGTGGTTCTGGTTAGAAAGAATTGCTATGTGCCTGCTTTAATCTTGCATAAACTGAGGCTGCTGTTGAACAGATTGGTCCCACCTTCTCCCACACCTACAGCTGATGTTTTTTACACCTTTCTTTTGTGTTCTGTCGTTGCACCAAGAAATAGATTGAATTGGAACCTGATGCTTTGGTGGATTTTTTTCAGCTGGATCAGCTCCCTGATTCAGCTCATCTCTGGCAGCAGCTCAGACTTCTTCTTGATTAGAATGACTGTATAACCATCACCATATCTACCTTATTTAGGAGGGATTGTGTTTTACATATATACTTTTACATATATACTTGAGCTTAAAAACATCAGAGCAGCTGTAACTGGATCGTACCAAAAGTCCAATATCTTGTCTCTGACAATGGCAGTTAAGAAAGAGAATAAGAAGGCAAAAATGTATTTTGGGACTTCTCCCTACCTCTGACTGTTTGCAGCTGAGGGTGAATGTGGTGTCTGTGGTTTTAGTAGCCTTAATGGCTTTCTCTTCCCTGAGTTTGTCTCTTCTCCTTATTAGAAGTCCTCTTTGCTGGATAGTGTCTCTGTGTCTGCCTCAGCTATTTCTGGGAGTGAAGGTCTTTGAAGTTTAACAATATAGACATACGATATTAAGTATTATCCATGTTTTTTGTATTAAAGGCATGTTTTAGTTTAATTGTGCTTTCTTGTATTTTAACAATGCTGTATTCTCCGACTTGAAGGATGGGTAATAACTTTGGGTTTCCCCAAACTGTCTCAGAAACTCCTTAGGAGTTTTAAGTATGCATTGTCTAAAGTTTACAGGGTAAAACAACTGCAACTATTATTGTCATTTAAACTACTATTTAGTTTTCATATTGCTAGATGGATTTCTTCTGCAGCCTAATCTTGTTTTGCTTTTGGTTGTATGCTACTGAATTAAAAGAAAAACAAAATCAAAACTAAGTATATGTTCTCATGCTTGTTATACTAGGAACAATTTAGCCACCAGATGAAGCATTAATTAATTAGAACGGTATCCCTTAATACCAAATGAATTTTTCTGCAGTCATCACACAAGACTTTTTTTCCCCTGTGATGTGATAAGATGTAGGGTGATGATTTTGCTGTTAATGTGAACACCTGTGCCAGTAGGGCAGTGTGTGAAAACATTTATACCTGAAAATACCCATTATACTTAAAGCTGGAGAAGTCTTTTGCTCTCTCAAATGTCATCATTTTTTGAAATATCTGGGGTGATCTGTGAACTCTTTACAAATTGTGCTAGCAAAGGAACTTGAATCATGTTTTATAATAAATTGATGTGTCTCTCTTATTGGAATAACTAATTTTTGTTTCTGCACTCCTCTAATGATTTTTTTTTTTTATTCTCATGTTCAATGTATATGAGTAGTTTTGATGCTTTGTAGCATCTCAGAACCATTCGTGCCCATGATTGGCCCAGCTTAAACAGACACAGCCCTTTGGAAATTGTGTAACATGTCAATTGTGAGAGATTAGCACCTACAAAAATTCTGTACCATAGTAGAAAACCTGCTTGGTATGAGGCCATTGAATGGTCCACCCATCATTTCTGAGGACTCAGATGAGGAAATGCAGCTCTGAGCAGTGCAGATCTGCTGTGACAAGAGTGCTCGTCCTCAGTTGTTCCTATAAAGTCAATCCATTTGAAAGAAGAATTTTTCCAGTACCTTTTATGCACATAAGTGTAATGCCAGTTAAATTGTGCCGTTCTAATACTCTTGTAAGAGAACTAAATATTTTTATCTTTCAGTAGTGTTTTTTCTCCCAAAAGGTTCCATATAATGTGTTACACTGATTTCCCCATATAATGATATTTAATGCCCATTCTACTGCATAGAAATATGTATTTATATGAAATGCCAAACACAGATCTCTGTATGGAGAGCATGAATCCCTTAGTTTTATTGGGAATAAATACTTCTAGGATTGTATTCCTTCCCTCTCTGTGCTTCAGGGGAAAAAAAAGTTACAGAGGTAGGCACTGCATAAAGCAGATTTCCCCATCTTTGCTTATGATGAAAAAAGAAAAAACAAGACACAGGTACCGTTACATTAAAGTAAGGCTTTTTAAAAAGAATCATTTGGGCTTTTCAGAAAGTGCTTGCTAGGTGTTAGAAAAGTGTGGACTCTTTCGTAATTTAAAATGACTGTCTTTAGAGGAAAAAGAATAAACTGCAGCTACTCAATCTACAGGTCTTTTTTATTAACCTTGTATTAGGTTTTTCAATGGGTGTATGTAAGACTTACTGTCTGCAACTTGGAATGCACCCAGTCATCTTGAAGTCTAATGCACAATCTTAAGTTGCACATACTTTTTCACATGTTAGGAACTACCTTCTCCCCAGTAACTGTCTGTGTAACTACTTCAGTCTTCACAAAATTTGACCTTAAAAGGCTTTTATTCTTTTTTAAAAACCTGCACAGATTCACTTAAAAACACCTTTTACACAGAGGATTGTGTCTTTCACTACTTCCCTTTCTTTCCCTGTGTTCTTATTTTCAGTATACTCTAAGTTCTTCTCACTGTCTGTTAAAGCGTATTTTCTAGCTTTTATCTTCTCTTCAGACTGCTCTTTATACAGATAATTGAAATCTTTAATTTCATTGTGCTTTTTTTTGTTTTGTTTTAATAAGCTTCGAATTTCATTTGAGTAACTTTGGTTTTTTTGGACAAAGATGTTAGTATAAGCTTTGATTTTGGGGGTTTTTTTCCTACCTTTAATGGAAACATGCTGCACACCCATTCTAGAGTCATTTTTTGTTCTGTCATATTCACTGTAAATGAAGCATGTCCACGATCAGTTGTGTGAAATGGCAAATTATTTAAATGTGCTTTATACTTGATTTGCCTTGGTTTACAGTTGACTCAGATCTTACACTTGAACATGCACTTTGTATGTAGTGTCTTTTTGTTTTCACTTTGTATTAGTAGCACTGGTGCCAGATTGTTACTCAATTTAAATTGTGAAATAGCTTTTTCTGAAATCAACTTTCATTAATATTTAGTGGGACTGTGCTAATTTACACGAGCTGGCAAGGTATCATCTGCAGTTAGTCCCTCTGGTTCCTTCAGCACTTAATACTCCTAAATGTAGTAATGTTCTTGCAGTGAAGGAATACGAAATGGATTCATAGCTGTAAAGCCTCCAGGAAGTAATAAGATAACTAGCTTCATTATTTCATTCATTGCATCAGACTTCTGCTTTTACTGGCAATCTGAGCTGCTGTTTCTCTTCAATACTATAAAATGTTCCTATTTATCTTTTAGCAGACTGTGAGATGTGAAGGTCAATATATCTGTAAGTCTCCATGATTGATTTTAAGTTGTTTACTCAGACTATGGATCTATTCTGCTACTTGCTTGACTTTCTTTAAGCTTCTTATTTCTGTAGCGTTGTCTACTTGGCATATTCTTCAAATTATGCTGCATGGTAGTTCTTAAAACAGAGTCACCGGAGAGTTAATTTCTGTGAGATTTTCTTGAAAGCTGTTACGGGCTTTTGAAAATCTCTGTACTGATTATGTATTTGTACTATACATCATCTGCCATTTGCAGAGGACCTTGATTTTTCACTCAGTTCTCATAAGAATAGAAGCATTTTCAGATTAAAAAAAAAAAATATGCTTAAGGAGTCTCATTTTTGTAACGTGTACTTGTATGGACTTGTTATGCTGACTGACCCAGAGATGCGGTGCATCTATGTGTGCATATATATGTATATCTATATATATGTACATATATAGGTATATATGTGTATGTCTGTATATATATGTATAGCTGTTTTCTGACAGCAGGGAGTGAAAGGGGGTCGTGAGTGTTACTGGAGTAATCTTGAGGTTTTATCTATGTAACTGAGCTAGATAATTTTTTTACTTTGCTTAAAATTTAGTTCCAATACTCCTTGCCTCACTCCAATCGGGTAACGAAGATGAGAAGCTAAAGAGTTTTTTTTGTGCCATTTCTCATTTATTGTGCTTCATAACCTCGTTGTCAGGGGAGCCCTTTCCCTTGTGCACATGCATTGAATATGGTGAGTCCCAAAAGCATGGATTTCCTGCACCTGGGCAGAGCGCTGCAGCACACGTACTGTAGATCTTGTGCTTCCCAGGAATGCTGAATTTATCATGTATTTCATGCACAGCATGCACGTGCACATTTCCATATGGTAAATCCATGCTCTCTACTGCATCTGAAGGTAAAAACATCTGGAAGCAGATGGGTACTGCCAGAACAACTCATGCAATCTATTCCTACCATCTTTCGTAAGTGTTTTGCAGAAGTAGGCAACAAGACTCTTGTGGGGTTGAATTCTTCTGGTGAATGGAGCCCACTTGTAGCTACCTCCTTTCCAAAGAGCTGTCTGGTCCTTTCTTCCTCCTGTCGTTGCATGTGCTTTCACTGCTATAGCAATTCTGTGTTTGGGACAGATGACAGGGAGGGGGCCAGGGCAGGATATCTCTGGGCAAGATGGTGACCAAATGTGGGTTGTTGCCCTGAGTTTGCTCCTTGCTTGTGTCTGAGAAGCTCTTGAAAACAGGGTGACTGGATGGAGGCCGCTAACAAGATAAAATCATCCTGGAGTGTTTGCTGTAACCTGTGGACTGTTGGTTAGAAATCCTTGTTTTTAATAGGAGTCTTTTTCTCTCTATGCATGTTTATGCAAAATAATTCCTTTTCTGGCAATGATTGCTTGTTGCACCATTTGCTACACTGTTGCCTGTTGTTTGATTTCTTTTTCACTCATATTCGACCTTTTTCCTGGTATTTGGATTACTGCTGTTTTTTCTTGGTTCAGTTGATACTTGTCTCTATTTTAGGTCTGATGTGTATAATTCTTATTTTTTCATCCTAGTGTTTCCAGTTTTTATAGCTCTTTTCTGTTACATCAAAAGTCAACAGTTTTATTAAGTTCCAACTGTTGTAGCATATGTAGTCTGGCTTCATTATCTCCTGTTGCCTTAAACTGCAATCTCTAAAAAAAATTTACCAACAAGCATGCCAAATGTGCATGAGGGGTTGAATGATGTAGATCTGTGGGTGTGATTCGGATACACTGAAAATACCCCTCTCATTTTTAGGGATTAGTGAATACAATTTGCGTGACTGTACTGATGCCGACAGGTCAGGTGCCTGTATGTGACTCGTCACCCTAAGCTCCTCAGCCAGTCAGTGGAGATCTACTTAGTGTAACCACGAGCATTTTTAAGCAGGAGCCATCTCATCTCACCGTGCATACCTGCTCTAGACAGATGAATTATGCTGACAACTTCACTGAATGCTGACTATATATGTGTATGCATGTGTGCGCACACATACACACTATGTTGAGTATAAAGGGAGTGACTAGCTTGTGTGACTACATGGGCTGTGCATGTGAAGTTAGGTAAGATGAATCCTACTCAAACATCCAAAATGTTAGTTAAAGCTTTGTCAATCCCTGCTAGGTCCAGACAACATAGGAGGTAGTCTTTGCCTGCTATCCCTGCTCAGAACCTTCACTCCGATTTTGCTGCTTTCTTTATCTACTGCTCCCACTAAAGGCTCTGCATTGCCTCAAGTCTGGTCTGTGAGTCTTGAGATCAGCTGCTTGTCTTTATTTTTCTGCAAATTGCATTATGGTTCTGGGTTGAAAATACAAGTACTATATTAGATAGGACAGAGTGGGCCCTTAGTGCCTAAGGACATAGCATGTGCCTCACAATTCTTTTTGCATGAAGAGACAAAAAATATCAGAGGGGGGATAAGCTGCACTGGTGCTACGGTTTTGAGGTAGTACTGCAAAAATCAATTAAATAATTGTTTAAAAGAGGCAGAAACAAAATTGAAAGATATTCCTCTAAGTCTTTCCCCTCCACTCCCCTTTTTTTTTTTTTTTTTCAGTCCAGATGGGTTCACTGGCAATATTTATAGCACAGTCCAGAAACAGCTGCAGTGGTATAGCTGAAGGGGCAGTATGTTGTAGCAAGAAACGTGAGTAAGGCTGAATGTGGAAAGGTATCTCTCAGGCCAGCCTTGCTTCTACAGGGAATGTTTTATGTGAAACTAGGCTGTGGACAGCGCACAGATACTGGTGAACTAGTTATTAACACTCAGGAAAAGCATCTGAGATTTCCCAGGCTCAAAGAAGAATGTAGTAGACTTCAGAAACTGTTAAGAGATGTGTGGCAAGAGTGAGCAAAGATAAAGATATGGAAGTATTTCTGTGCAAGCCGTGGCACAGAGTAGGATTCTTCTGCCTGAAAAGAGGGGACCAGATGGAAGCATGGAAAATACAAATAGGGGGTTAAGGTTTGTTTTCTCTTCTTCCATAAGAATTAGGTGGCATCAAATAGATGTAGCAATTGGCAAGTTTAAAACAAAACAATTATTCTTTTTTTGCAGTGAATAATTAACCCTTAAGACACATTGCTGCAAGATGATGTCAGTATAAAACTTTCTGGTTCAGACAGACACGTTCATGAGAGAAGAAATAGGCTAGGTCTTAAAGGTCTGGGAGAGTAACTCAGAAGTATCAGTATATTCTTGTCCTATTCTTACGCTTTTCCCTATGTGTATAAGCCCTGTTGGGCAGGTGAACCTGTGGTCTGACCCAGCACAGCTGCTATTTTCTTCAGTGAAAAAAATAGCTGCTGGCAATTGCGTGTTATTCTGATATCTATGCTAACATAGCTGTTCAAACAAATGTTTTAAGTTAGTAGTTCACCAGCAGTCTGGTCGTTAAGCTTTGTCAATATTTGGTTTAGTAAATAATTTTTACATTTGGCTACATTTGGTTTTATGTGCCCTGGAGAATTATGATGATTGAGTAAAATGATTGATACTTACAGGAACAAGTCTAAATTCATGATGAAATAACAGTGAAGCATTCTAGATAACTGGTTTTGTGCGGCTGCTTCATGTTTCCTCAACTTGTGTGATGATTAATTTGAGGCCAAGACTTCCTTTTTAATTTCTTCTAAGTAGCAGATGGACCTCTTCATAAGATTGCTTCTCTTACTGTGCATGCATGTGTGTGTGTATTGGTAGACAAAACCTCTAAAAACTTAGTTTCCCTGGCAAATTGAATGTTTAGAGATTCACGCTGGTTGTTGAATAATGTGATAATACCGATAGTCTCATCCTGTCTTGGGTTAAGAACGAGTATAGTGATCTGTGTTAAACATGGAGTGTTTTGGCTCAGTTCAGAGTTGTGTATGTCTCTAGTACATACACAACTGTTTTCTTGCTGCTTCCCTTTTCTCATACACTTGCTAAGGTCCCACTGGCAATCAGGGAAGTTTGCACTTGGATAAGCTAGAAACTGTAGAGGAATTTTTCAAGATCCTGTCCTTATATCTACCAGTTTAGAAAGAGGCAACTTTTTTTTAAGAGGTTGAATTATTTGGATTTTGTCTTTCCCATTCATTCTTTTTCAGCACGGTTGGAAACAGGTTGCATGGGGGGTGGTGGGGGGTGTGTGTGTGTGTGTTTAGGATTTTTTAAAATCAATTTTATAGAAATTCATTGTAAACCTGAACTCCAAAATAAAATAATGCATTTGCAAGGTGTGCTCTGATAGCATAATCAAGCTTCTCTTAATGAATGCTGCCACATGTATGGAACAGTAAAATTTTTTTTTCTTCATAAAACAAGTAAAACATAGTATTTGGTTACATTAAATATACACAATTCCTTACCTTCAATGTTTATGTAACTGAGGAACTTGGAATACTGTATTTTAGTGACATGAAAGGAAGCCATACTTGTCTTCCTTAAGTATGAAGAAGGACCTCACACAACCCTCTTGCTTTTCTAGAACAGTTTTTAAGCATCTCCATAGTTATTTTGTTTGCTTTGCCCTCATTGTTTCATTTTACCTACATCTGGAGTTTTAAAAATTGTGGGTCTGCACAGCTCTGATAGGGTTCTGTAGTCAGAACTGTAGGGTAAAGTCTCTGTATGGGAAGCAGCTATAGGCTTTGCCCTTGTATGTCTCTGCATTCCTTTCAGCTGATGTATATCTGCCATTAACTCTTTCTGATGCTGTGATTGCACTTCTGTTGACTGGCAAAATTCATTTAGTGCCCTTTCTCATCAAGCTACTGAGGCACATTTTCTCTCCCCAGAGATTAATACATGACAAATGACAAACATTCTTGACACCTGTATGCTTTCTGTCCTCCTCCCTGCTATTATTCATAATAATGACTGCGTGCTATGCCTGCGTATCAGTGTTTATAAAAATGTCTCCTGGCTACTTACAGTTCTGAGTGCAGTTTGAAACTATGACTCATCTTCATATACTGTGATTCAGGTGGCTTATTGACTCCCAAAAACTGTAAAACCAACTTCTGTGTATAATTTTTATTTACAAAGTATTCTTCATTGCATTCTGTCTTCCTGAACTATGTACAGTGTTTCTGAATGACTGATACACTACTTTGGCCTTTATAAATACTGAGATGTCCACTATGCAATATAAATTCAGTTTTTATCCCCAAGTGTTTCTACTCATCAGTTTTCTGGGAATATATGTTGACCATTCTGAATGGAATCACAGTATTTGGGGTTTTTTCCAACACAATTTTAAAACGGGATAAATACTGCAAGTAGAGTTTTGAGGAATGACAGTAATTTTAATTTGAACCTGTGTTTATACAATTATGGTACCAGAAAACAATGCATATAGTTCTGTCCTCTAACAATATTTGTTCTGTCTCCACCCTGAGAGAAGGTGTATAGATTTCTGAATTTGTACACATGTATAATTATAGAAAACAAATGCTCAGTTATAAAATTATATTCTGAAAAGAATAAGTCATTTGCCTTTAATAAAATACTTTTTAAGAGTCTCTGATAAGTATTCTTTTTTTCTTGACAGTCTGTGGTGGACGACTGGATTGAATCATATAAACAAGACAGGGACATAGCACTTCTGGATTTAATCAACTTCTTTATCCAGTGTTCAGGATGTCGAGGTACAGAACGTTGGAAACAAGTTGTATAGAATAAATCTGACAGTTATACAAACGTGTATTAGTGCAAATGCTGGTAAAAGATGTGGGAGGCACATGGATTGGTACTCCTCATATGCATGGTTTATGTAGAAATATTGTCTACGTTCAGGAATAATTTTATTTAAAGCTTGTTTGTCAAGGGCCTACCCTTTCTTTTTCTCACTTTGCTGTCATCCTAAAGTGTACAAATCCTCACAGAGACATTCTACTCGTCAGCAAAAGGAGACAAAAGTTCTGTTAATCAAGGTAGGCGTATCTTTACTTCCCCTTTCTGTTTCTTCCCTTTTTTTTTTATTACAAGAATTAGTAGGTGTAGCTATACCTTAACTTTGCTATTTTTCTTTCTTTCTAGGAAAATGATGGGTTTTTTTTAAACTGAAGAGGAAGGAGTCAGGCTTCAGTTGACTTTGATTAGCAAGAAAGATTTCTTCTGGATGAAGCACCAATCTTATTTCTTCCTCTGTAATACTTGATCAAGTCAGCAGCAAGCAGCCTGCCTTTTATACCCTATTTAAGCAGTCTCCATTACCAGGCATGCGGCAGTCAGTCTTTCTAGCATTCTGTTGCCACACCATACCTTCTAATGAATTTTTCATGTGTTGTCTTTTTTCAGTTAACTCGGCCTTGAAAAGAGAGAAAGACAGAGCTCTGCTCTCTCTGTAGCACCCAGAACCAAACTATTTACTGTTTCCTGATGCTTCCTATAATTTGCTTTGAGTAGAATTGAAAATAACCCCCAGTTCAGAAATTCTTTTTCTTCATTTTGTAACTCATATGGGAATATACCTTTAGACATCAAATGATCTGGGTAGAAGTCCCTTTTCTTCCTTCTTAAGTATAAGGTGAAGTCCCAAGTACAATTAAAAGCATCAGAGAAAAGAAATATGAGCTTGTCAGCAGCTTCAGCAATGCTTTTTCATAGCTTAAGGAAATAAACTTACTTTGTGGATGATAGGAAAGGCTGAAGCTCTGGAAGCATTCTGTGAAAGGGCTGAAGCTTAGGGTTTAGATTAGCAGCCTGTGTCAATGTCTGTACTGTTCACACAGATTCCCTAAAATATTTTTCAGACTTGTTTGGCAGCTTATGTGAAAGTAGTTGTATTCTGTGCTCTTTTTTAACACTCTCCTAAAGGTATATATGAAAAAAAACCCACAAGCTTCTTTCTAAGAATTTGGGCAGCATTAAACCAAAGGGATCCTTGGCCATATGTTTTTATTCTTGTTGATGGTGGAGGTATTTTGGTGGAGGCATGTCATAAATATATCTTCATTCCCCTGCTGCTCTCTAATTTCTACTTCCTTTCTTTCTCCTTGTTAGAGAAAGCAGCACTCTTATAATCTGAGAAGATTCGTATTTTTTAAATGTCTTGTTACTGACTTACACAGGCTGAATGCTCACTGCAACCATATGCTGCTGAAGCAATTGCTTCCCAGAAAAGCTTTCTGTTATTGCCTGTGAAGCAGCAGCGCTTCAAGTGGCTGATGTCATTTACTTTTTTCTTTTAATTCTTTTTTTTTTTAATGGTGACTTTCTATCCATTTTCAGTACTCTGCTTTGTACCCTTAGGGATATCTCTCTGCTGAACTTTCTTTAGTAGCCTTCTGGTTCCAAACAGCAATGATAGGAGAAAGAAAGCAAAAATTACTTATCCCCTGAGTTATAGTGTGTTTGGGGGATTTATTTCTGTGTTGGAATTTTTGCAGTGGGTATAGTAACAGCTGTAAACAGGGTTAAAATCCTGGCACACAGTTCTGTTCTTCTAATTTCCAGTAACATGCCTGTTTTCTAGAATAAGTAAAAACTTTATCAGAAGAGATTTTACCCCACTTAGGGTAAAATGCATACTAAGCTGTCCTTAATGGAAATGAGTTATGGAAATCTGGGTATTTTCTGTATTCTGTGAGGAAGACCAAGTTTCTTTTCATGGGAAGGTTATGACATTTTTACTTCCCTTTAAAGATTTTGTTGACATTCTTGATTGTTTCCATTTCTGATAAATAACAGCTCCTCGTGAATCTTAATGGCTTCCTTAATATTTCTTAATTTTCTTCTTTTCAGTTTGCTCCACTAACATTGTCTCGGATTCTCCAGCCTTCTTTCCCAATATTGGATCTAAATGCTTATTGATAATACATCTAACTTCGTGATCATTAACTGGAAGGGAGGATGACAACTAGCTTGGGAAGAGTTTCCTCAGGAAACTCCAAAAGTGTTGCTAGGTTTAAAAATCTACCATTTTAATAGTGCTTAGAATTATTTTATATCTAAATATATGTAAAGTGCACTTAGCATGACATTTCTTTCAAAAGTTTTAAGCAGGTGAAGAGTGTGTGCCTATTTTCTGACTTTAATCAGAAATCATTTAGGCAACAAACTGTTTTATTTAGCAACAGGATTGACCCTGATGAAAATACCTTTCTGTTTAGAGAAACCTTGATTTTTATATATTTATCCCATTCTCTTGGGCAGTGCATACGCTTAGATGAACCTCTTAGCATCCTCCAGCTTTGCTTAGAGATGTTCCTGAAACGAGAAGTGATCTATTCTAAATATGAATAAGCAGGCATGCTATGTAAATTATTAATACTAAAAAATTGTAAAATTCATGTATTTTGCAGGCAAACTTAAAAGATCTGTGCAACTTAAAATTGAATAAATATAAACCAAATATTCAAGCATGTCTGTCCTTTTGTCAACTCTTCTGAGTATCTGTTTAATCAGTTACTTTCTACCTAATGTGTTCTGGTTCATGCAGTAATGTCCATTAAAACATGAGAGATTTGGTTTTTAGCATGACTTCAATAATCTTTCTGGGTTTTTAAAGGATCGTTTGGTATAAATTAGAATTTTGTCCTATTGAACTACCAAAAGCATCTCAATTCAGTAATGATGTTTGCACGGGAGTTAAATCACCTTTCATGCCATCTTTCCACTAGTTTGCCTGCTCAATCTGTATGTTTGTTGCCTTTGCTGATTTTGATTACAAAGAAGTGAAAGTAGTTTCTTAAAGAATTTTTCCTTTATCTTGCTATTTTTTTTCTTCAAGAATAGCAACAAAAATCCCTGCCTTTCACAGTTTGTCTGTGTAGTCTTCTCCATGATGTTACATTGTATTTCCGTGACAGAAAAATGGTTAACAAGGACTGATAAATTCACCTATTCACTTTTTGTTTCCTACCCTTTTAAAATGCATTGCTGCTTCTAGAGGGAGGATCTTGTTATCAGTACCTGAGAAAGATGAAAAAGTTAGTTTTAAGATACTTTTTTCCTGGTAAAACCAGCAAATAAATGCTGTTTCCAGTCCTTGAAAAAAATAGGTTTGTTTGGTAGTAGGTATTTATTTTCCATGGTATTCACAATCTGTAAAGCAGGTGGTGTTTGTATTAACCTTCTTACTTCTCTGTCAGGAACTTAATTTAGGGGTTTACGTTTTTAGATAACAGGGAGCTTTTTGAATTTAGGTTGTTGTAATGATAAACAGATTTTTCAAATAACTTTCACTTGGCTGGGGGTTGGAAGTGTATCCATACTACTGAGATTTCCATTCCAAATGTTGTAGTTTGGTCTGTAGCATTGTGGATACAGGCATCCTTCTCTCTTGCTGAAGAGTAGCAAGTCAGTGTTCAGAGTTTTTCTGGGTTTTTTTGACAGCTCTTTTCCACTGCTTTCTTCTTTGTAGGAAGACATTTTTGCCTTTTTTTTCCTTTTTTCTTTTTTCTTTCTGCTTTTTTTTCTTTTTTCTTTTTTCTTTTTTTTTTTCCTGAACACTTACGTAAAGCACAGCATAGTATGCCAAGATCTCTGAGCCTAGTTGCAAGCAAGCTGAAATGTCTAATCAGCAATATGCGTGCCCAGGTCCCAGAAGGATTATAACTGTGTCAGTATGATGCTGCATCTGGGCTAATTAGCTCTGCCTCTCAGACTGTGTAATTAGCTCAGGTATCATGCTCCGCTGCTATGACAACCAGGCTGTTTCCATTTCTGGAGCTCCATGGATTTAGAGCTGACTTGGGTATCTGCATTGCTGTCTGCTTTCGCCTTCTGTTGTTGATATAAAACAAACAGAAAACCTCACAAGCACTCTGACCTTTCTACATTTTAAAGGTGGAGAGCCATGCTTGTGGAATAAATTTTTTTTTTTTTCTAACTGGAAGCAATTAGTGGTTGAAACTCTTCAGCTGTGAAGGACAAACCAACCCATCAAGTGCATGTAAGAAAAGAAACTTTCTTTTGCAGGGAAAAAAGGTCTCTCACATAGTCGAAGAGAACTACTTGACTGCTTTCAAGTATATAGTGAAATTATTCCCATTCTTTCTCTCCCATCCTTCTCCTTCACTCTCTTTGCTGATAGGTAATCCAGAAACCTGTAAATTCTTAAGCAGATTTTCAGAAGTGGTTTGAGCACTGCTTCCACTGCTAGCCTTACCTCTGTCAGACAGCTCTGAGATACCAGTTACTGACAAAACAAATCTGGTGGAACTCCCTTACTGTAAAATTCTTAGCAGTGTTGTAGCCTTCTCTGGATTGTAAGGAGCTCTCCCTTTAAGTAGTTGTGTGATTTGGCACACTGAAGTTGTTTTTAGGAGTAGTTGGTGAAGGAAGCAGTGAATTTCCTTTATATGATGTTTCTTGTATCTTATTTTTCCCCTCAAAGTCTTCACTTTATGTTCTTGTGTAGAATCAAATGTTAACGAACATAGTTAAAACTGCCACCTGTCAACCTTGATTGCTGGTGTTGTTTAGGGTTGGGTTTTTTCAATTGTGAGTAAGCAGGAATCTGTGTATGAACTTTTTGCCCAGTGCTTAAAGCGGGACATCTTTATGGAATTTTTCCTTGTGAATCAGACACTTGGGGATCCATGCTCTCTTCCAGCTTAAGCCTTGAACATGTAGTTGTTCCTCACCTATTCTAGTAAGATCCTCTGAAAAGTTCTGTGATTGAATGGTGCAAACTGAGTCAACAAGTGCAGGATTTAGGAGTTAGCTTGCCTGAATGCAGGATGGCATGCTCATTTTGATTTTTATTAATGTTCTGTGCTCTTAATTAAGGGCAAGCTAATAGATTTCTGTTTTGCCAAAGGCAATTGAAGGCTAAAACCAGGAAAAAGCACCGTAAAGTGGCCAATGTATGGTCTGGCAGAAGAAATGAACAAGCAACTGCTTGCTTTGCTGTTGGACAGGATTTCAGAAAATAAATTAGCCAGGAAATAGTGTTATTTACTCTGATTAATAATATTTTAATAGGCAGTATAACATTGTAAATAGAGTAATGGTTTGAAAAAAATTAGTCTTTTTGTCATTTATTTGTACACAGTTTTGTTTTGTGATCAATGAAATAATATTGCTCTGTACAGATGGATGTTATTGATCATGGAAAGAAGACTCCTTGATAAATATCATTTCCTGCAAACGGTCCTTTTGTAAGGAACTGCAAATTGTTCATGAGAAATGTTGCTGCCTTTAGCATGTGTTAAAAAGCTTTGTCTTCAGTCATTCATGTATTATTAAGATAGTGATATCATAAACGTAGTATTTTGAACAAATCAGAAAATAATGCTATTCATTGCATTGGAGCCTGTATTTTCATTAGGGGAATAAAATATGCTTTCTCACAGTTTCTTCAACAAAATCCCTTTTTTAGTGTGTGAGTTTAGGGGAGAAGTTGCAAAGTAAAGGACTAATACACATTAAAAAAAATTGATGCTTACTCATACATGATTTAAGTCATAGTAATGTCAAGGAATTATAAAATATTTTGTATGCATAGTATACAGAAATAAATAACTATATAACTATATAGTTATAACTATATGAGGCAGTTAAAAACATGCTGTTAACCACATTCAAAAATGGGAAGGTAAGACTGAAAGATGGAAATGACTTAATTTTAATTTCACGCGTGGTGTAGATAAACCAGATCTGATCTTTGTACTTCTTGTTTCTGAGCCTTGAGGTCATTTTTACAGTGTGTTTATCTTGAAGTGAAAGCTTCTAAAATTCAAACTGAAAATAAGATGCAAATTATTAACTGGTTTGGGTGAAGATAAATCAGATTACCAGAAATGCATGAAATGTTTCATCAGTTCAGTTCTTTAAATGAAGATAGGTAAGGTTAAAAAGTTCATATGAAACACTTGACAATGATTGTGGTTACATAAAAATCAGTTTTTTGTGAAAAAGTACAAATGGTTGATATTTGTTGACATTCTTGAAACTAAAGCTTTCGTTTCATTCTGTATATCGTTTTTAAACCAAAAAGGTTTTCAATATTTCTTCCTGTTTGCTGCTGAATGATATCTGTGCTTTTCATCTCATATACTCTTTCTTCCTTACTATTTTTTTTCTATTCTTTAGCTCTTAAAAGTTTATTTGGCTATGGGAAAACAGCTACAGATTTTTGTTGTTGTTGTTGTTTTAAGCTTTGCATCTCCCTAACTCTTCTGGAGATGGGAAGCCTTGAAAAATGAAAAAAAAAAAAAAATCAGATCTGAAAGTGTAAAAAAGATATGAAATAGTACATCACATCTTATAGCCACTTGTGAACTAATGGCATCTTTTTCCCAAATGGTGCATCCTACTACTTTCAGAAAACGAGTGGGGAAAAAAAAAACCCACAGGAATTTGCTGACCTTTCAGTACAGGAGACATGAATGAAGGGCACATTGTTCTGTGGTTTCAAAATCTGAACGAAATACCTGCTGTGTTGAGGTCTGACTTCAGTCCCAAGATTTCACCCTATGAATTAGTAACAGGAGCAACAGTAATTTAAACCAAACTTTTTTTTTATTACTCTCTACCTGAATATATTGAGCTATTCATGTCTCAAGTATGACAGCAGACCAAAAATAAGCTGGCTTAAAATCAGCTATTAACTAATTTATTAATATGAATTAATATAAACTTTCAAATAACTTAAATTTATTGAATTAATTGATGGAACTTGTGATACTAGAATACTTTAGAGCAAATGTATAATATAAGGAAAGACAAATTACCTTTTGAAATTGTAGTCTAAGAGCAAGTTCTGCACTGCCAGTTCTGTATAATACGTTCAAATCTCTGTTGAAAGTGAAAGCACTCCTTGTAAGCATGGAACAAAGTCTATGTTCTACTCCTGTGTACTACTTAGTAAATTCATAGCTTGTAAAATTATTTTTGGCACTGCTCATTGGAGATAGATTGTGTAAGGCTTTCAAATATTACTGCTTGTTTTCTATTGTATTCATTTAATTACATACATATCGATCTGGAAAATGGTACTACTCGTGACTACAAAGTTACTGTTTGAGAAGTCTCTCTCAGATCGATGATGCTTTAATGCTACAACTTTTTAAGAGAAGAGTGATAAACACTTCTTGGTGTTAATGATTCAGAACAGTTGCTGTCTTACTAGCCAGATCTGTCATTTCCTCTTTGTTTATGCTTAGTTTGTTTTCTGTATAATACAAATTTGTTACAGGAGGGACACCTCTGTACTAACAGATAAGAACATTAGTTTGATTTTTGTGACAGTATTGTTCTGACTTGTGACAAATCATGCCTCTGTATGAGTTTGTCTCTACCTATGTGTTAGATGCATTGCTGAATTTTTTTTTTAGGTGACATAGATGGTACTTTTTGTGAAGACAGGAACTAATTATGAAAAGCAATCAAATACCACTAGATCTTAGCACCGTCTTACTGCATTACAAATAGGAAGGCTCCTCATGTCTCTAGACTTTCCAAAGATGCAAATTCTGCTGAAGGTTGAGTCAGACTTTTTCCAGACCAAGGGTAGGAATTGAATTCCGAAAATGACATTTCTCTTAGCAAACACTCTAATTACAATTCTCTATCTTTTGCATTAAGGAAGCCATAGATTTATTAAGTGCAATGCTAGTACATGCTTCAGTAATTACTTTTGAAGAGAAAAAGACAGGGATGATTAAAAAGGTCTACATCCTAATAAAAAAGCCTTATTCTGTGGCACAAAGAAAGTGGTTAAAACAAATCCAATATTCTCTTAATCTGCAAGCATTCAACAGTAGCTGGATATAGAAGAAAAAGAGCAACTTGGGTTTCAAAGAAGATACATCTAAATTTGGCAAAAGCGGGCTCTTAAGCAGATACAATCCTGCTCACATTCCACTACTACCTGCTTCATTCTCTATTTATATCAATCTGATCATATTGCCTCAGTCGTCTTTAACCTGAACCATGACCAGCTGAGCCTTACAATTTTTCACCTCCTTCTAACTGGAAGTTATGGCATTTTCTGGCACTGCTAGGGTCAAATCCATTACAGGGAAGACTGGTGTAAATGGCATTTACCTCCATGTTGTCGTCTTTTCCTTATTTGCATCGAGCAAGAAGGATGGTGGAATGTTTTTTGGGTACCTGGAAGGGTGAAAAAGGAGGTTGTACAAAACTATTATCTTGCAGGAACAGTGAGGAGTTCCCTTGCCAGAAGTCTGTACCCTTGTTTAAATAAGGAACTGATAACCCCTAGCAAAGCTGAACCCAGTTCTTGGGTAACTGTCATCAACTGAGAAGTGAGCAGTAGAGTGTTTCACACTTATTTCAGTTAACACCATTAGCTTAAATTTCAGTTTAGAACAACTGGTTTTCATACTCTCCACCTGTAGCATTGGGTCCTGGGTATTTCAGTTCGAAACCGCCTGATTTCATAAAGGGATGAACTCAAGAATTATGAGGTTAAAACACCTTTGACTGATTAGAAAGCCTTTTCTCTCAGGAGTAGTCTGCAGAGTTTAATGGGCACTATCTGTTGTGGAAGTAAGCTTCTACAAAGTCGTAACATCATCTTTTGAAATACCTTTAATGTAGTTTGTCAGATTTACCACAATCTCTACTATTCGTTTTGTTTATTTCATCATTATTGAAATAAGTGTTCTGGGTAACCTGTAAGTTGTTGTGACTTAGGAAACTGTGATAATAGGAAAAGGGCCTAGAAATACTTCTAGCAACTTTTGGGAATGAAAACTTACTGTAGATATATTTAACTACATTGATATAGCCAATAATGTTGTTATTGGAAATAACCTTTTTTTTTAGACTCTAGAAATTATCAGATCCCAAAATTCTCAAGGATTAAACCACTAAAACAAGTTTTACTTCAGATCTAATTTGGTATGACAAGCATACATTTCCTATTGGCTATGTTTATTCCCAGCACAGACTCCTGGATCAAGATTATTTAGCCAACTATATGAATTGAACCATGAAGTAATGCAAGTAGCTCCGTGATAAGAGGTAGCGGTGATAAATTTCTGAGATATAACCAAAAAATGATGGTGGTTTAAAAAGAATTGCTATGAAGTGATTGTTCTTGAAATTTAATAAAACTAAGTAGCAAGAAGTTCTTTAAAACTATTGGGAATAAGACACCTGCCTAAAAATTAATCTGCTTGGATTATCAATGTATAGAAAGAGCAGTCAATGAATACTGGAAGTTTCAGAAAGACTAAATGATTTATTTTGTATCATTTCTTACCACAGGTGATGATGGATAGGTATCTCAAGCAAAAGGATACTAAATACATAAATGATCACGGGAGATGTGGTGTATGAGAAATGGAGGTACATATTTGAACAGAGGGCCGTTAAGAATTTGCACAGTTTTATCTGAAATGCAGAAAATTCTCTGTCAAGCATTTTTAAGGGAAGTTGTGAATATTTTTGTAACTTACATGCTGCAGCTCAATCAAATTACAGTTTTATTTTAGTGATTGAATTGAGCTCCTATTTACACAACTACACAGGGCTGTAAACAGGGTAACTACAGAGTCCCTCTTACCAAAACTTTCTCTGTCATCCAGATGCAGAACCAGATACAGAACCAACCCCTCCACCTGCCATCTCCCCGCTCCCTGCCCCCCCCCCCCCCCCCCCAAAAAAAAAAAAACCCACAACCAAACCTAATCTACTGATGTCCTAAAAATTGTTTTGGAAGTATTATCACAAAACTCAAAAAAAGAGATCCTGAAATAAGCTAATGAAGTGAGAATCAAGACCTGATCAGATCACACTCCTAGACTTAGAAACGATTTAGGAATAAAATCATTGAACTACCAGCAAAAGTATGTAACCTTCATTAAAGACAGTTTTTCTTCCAGAGGGAGGACAGACTGGAGTTTTACAGAGGTTTAATTTGTCTCTGGGGGCAGAGGTGGGAGTAATACTTCAGAGTCCAGGAAGTTGGATAACAATAAAATTAATGAATTAAATAAGATACCTAGAAGAAAATGGAAGATACTACATTCTCTCTAAAAGAAAGCCATATTGTTGCAGTGTACTGGCATCTCTTAAACATAAGAACAAAGTAATGTGGTAAAGCAGGTCTGCACAAAAGCTGTTGAGAAAATTGTTACATGGCCAACTATTAAAAGAAGGGACTAAATTTTCATTTTGGGAGACCAAAGCTGATTAATAAGTACATAACATGGTTTATATAGGGAAATGGAATATCATGCAAGTGACTTTAATTATGCAATTGTATAATAAGGACATTTCAGAGGGACCTAGCAGTGCTGCTAAGTAGCATTATATTTATTAAATTGAGAACTGTAACAGGAGATTATATATATATATTTGATGGAAAAAATACCTTTTTTCCAAATAGTTTAGCAGATAATTGTTTTGAGGATTAGGTGGTGGTAGTGGATTTTCAATTTGTTGATTCAAACCATTTTTGCCCCTTTTTGATTTTTATCTTACATTCTTCAAGTCAGTTTAATTAGCCATTCAAAGTGACTTTTTTTTTCATTGATGAAGAGGAGGCAGCTGCATCTCAAGAAAAGAGTATCTTCTGAGGTTAACAAAAGATTGCTGTTACTCCTGTGTTCTCACAGGCTGCCTTTTAGACAGCTAGTTTTTTCCTTATGGTGGGGAAGACTGAAAAATAAAAAAAAACCACCCCACACAGGTGAGGTCAGGTATATTTCCACGGATCCCCGTAACATGTTATGGGGATAATTTCCTCCAGTTAGAGGTGGATTTATCAAGAGTCCCCTTTTTCTTTCTGAAGTTATGAACCAAAAGAAATGGAGAATCTTGACAACTAGAGCATATGTGTTTCCCACTGAATTCATACTGTACTAAGTGGCTGTGTGTACGACAGTGTATTTCTAGGGAGCTCCTTTGGTTCCAAGGATATTGCTCACATGACTTTTGCTTGAAGTGAGCTCAACCAGAGTCCTTGAAGTATTCCCTTCAGACTTTTTTGTTAACCAAGAAAGGCATTGAATCCCATGCCATCCTAACTGCAACTGTAAATCAGCCTCTCTGATCTTGTGACCTGTGTCAGTTTTGGATTCTGAAACTGTAGGTGAGTGGAAACAACAACAGTTGCTGGGCCAGTCAAGTTCCTAAGTGACCTTTCTACTCTTAACTCCAAGTCTTGTAACAAGAATTTCCTGTCTTAAGGTTTTACTTATAGTTTAGAGCCAGCTGAAGATTCTCAGTTCTTGTGAAGCAAACATCAGTGGGGAATACAGTGGAAATCATTAAAATTCTTTCTTTAGAGCCTTTGAAGACAAGTTACTTCTAATCTGCAGTGAGGTGGTTATTCTAAAACTATGGCCTAACAAACCAAAAATCTTAACTGATTTTTGCAGTTCAAAGTAGAGAATCACATACACTAACGTATTCAGGTTCAGAGGAAAGGTATAAGTTTGTTTTCATATCTTGCTTTATTATTTGGTGAGTTGGGTAAGTGACCAGTGATGGAGTAGCTTTTTGCTCTGAATTATGAGAAGATCGAGTTTATGGATTGGCAGCACTTTGATTTGTAATTTGCCAAGCAGCTGTTGAACTGTCTTTTCAACCAGTCACCACTGAATTTGCTTCCCGAAGATGTAATCCTTTCCACTAATATACAGAAGAAAATATATGCCACTCAATTCCTGGTGCCACTTGTGAGTATTTCAGTAAAAGATTGGAATTTTAAGGCCTGATTAACAAAGGAATCATAAGAGATTCAAACTGTCTTGAATTCTTTATCTGAGTTACAAAGGGTTTAATCTTAATGATAATGATCCAGAAAACCTGGATGAGTTAGTTTGCCTTCTGTTCTCAAAATTTGTTATTAATGTGATTCCCCCCCCCTCCCAGAGACACCAGTCTTCTGGGGTTAGCATCAAGATAGCGAAGGTTTGTAGTTGATGCAGAAATTTGACTTACTGGTGCTGTATGCAGAATACAGCTTATTCTCCCTTATATCATATGATGTCTCACTATTGAATATGTTTTTTGACAATTTATAACTAAATCCATGGCTTAGAGTTTAATTTATGATGTGTACATTTGGAGTTGCTTATACTTCTGCCAAACAGATACTTTTTTTTTTGTGGTGGGAGAGTACACTTGTGTTCTGAAGATTTTTAAACACTCTGTGTGTCCTGTCTGTCTGCTCCGCTTGTAGCTGCCTACAGAAGAATGTTGCAAACAGGAAAGATACCAGCCCAGGCCCATTATAAGCACTTGCAAACCATTTTGTCTAATAGCAGTGAAGGATGTTCTCACTCTCAAATTTGTTTGATATCTAATTTTCAACCCTTTTTTTTTTTCTGGTTTCCATGGTAGTCTGTAACAGTAGGATTATACTTCAGTTATGTGCTGTGTGGAAAAATCACTTTATTTAGCTCTCTGATAGTTCACTGGCTACTTCCTTGGGATTTTTTTTTTGAGATGTAACAAATCGTTCCATATACATCTTCTCTGTCCCACATGGAATTTTGTAGAGACTTCTCATAACCCTCTTTTTGCCACTCTTTTTCATTTCATTTCAGTTACTTCTTTGTATTAAAAATGCACCAATTAAGATCAAAGAGTGAAACTGCATTCATATGATATTTATGACCTAATCTTAGGTCCCATGGTTCTTACCCGCTAACTCAGCTGTGACGGTCAACTTCTACCCTAAGTTTCTGAGATATCTGCATTCAAATGAGGCCTTGATGTGAACAGTCTGCTGATAAGGGGCAGTGGCTGGGTTCACCAGTTCGCAAGGTGTTATTGGAGTGGAGTCATAACTGTTGGGTATAAGCTGTTTGGCCTTGAGAAAGACAGGGTGGCCTATAACAATTGTCAGTTAGTTTAACTTGGTATATTACTTTATTGCTTTGGTTGTCTGATACTTTGGCCAGTGATTACTTTGTAGTGCTACTTTGCATATTATGTATATAATGCCATAATTATTTCTTTTACCTCCTTAATTGGGATATAAAATTAAAGTTGGATTTAGTTTTGACAGGGCTTTTGTGCATGAATAGTAGCTTAGTAAACTTAACTCCGTGATTACAGAGGTGTTTAATACATTTTAGGGAGAAAAAATAATCAGAGGTTGGGGAAGGAAGGAAGAATTTTAACATTCAAAGTGAGTAAATTAATTGATCTCAACTGTGTACTACAGTAATATTAGTATAGTACAGTATAATGTAATGCATATTAGTATGGTACACTGTGTTGATTGTAAAGTGTATTCACTGTAGCATACAGTATTAATAGTTGAGCTCACTTGCATTGGCTTTGCTCTGATTATGGTAGGTTATAAAATCAAGAGCGATACTATGGACCAGGTTTAATACCCGAGCTGTGAAGATGTGAGACAAGTTAGAGAGAAACTGCAGGGCTTAGATTTAGATTTAACATGCACAGATGAATGCACAGATGGATATCCCCTAGCTTTCTTTCAGGGAAATACACACAGAATTGATCTGAGTGGCTGGTGTTTCCTAGTGCTCTGAAGGAAGACTAGGCAACAAGCTGCTCTTGGGAAAGGTGAGCATCTGCACTCCTCGCCCTTGGTAGTGTTCCTTTCTGCCTGCCTGTGTTGAGCAAAGCTTGCAGTTCATTCTGTTTAGAAACAGTGAGAGACATTGCACTATTTTGAAAAATGCATTTAACCCTTAGGTATTTTGAGACTTTGATCTCATGGAAACAATGTAAGGTGGCAGGCATTTTGAAAATGGGCAATCCTCTATGCATTTCTTTAGTTCTTATCAGTGTGTAATAACAGAAAAAAAGTACTAAGTATCCTAGAAAAAAATTAATTACATGCATGAGATCTCATTAATAGGGACAATTCAGGGAGAACGGGAAACTGAAACGTGTAACAGTGGAATGAAGGATGAAGAGGTAAACTAGTGCCTTTAAATGCAGGAAAGTATAAGGCAAAAGGAAGAAATTATGGATTCCAAAAATTACAAGAAGGGAATATGTTTTGTGAGGGCACATCTACACAGATGAGCTTAGGAAGCAGGAGAAGAGAGAGGCAGACAGGTGTACATCCCAGTGGTTTAGCTTTGCTTCAACAGTCAAAATAGCAGTATACTCATTTCATCTGATAAGTAAGTTGTGGGGCTGCTGTAAGCACAGAATGATAGAGCCAGAATATATTGCTGAACAAGGCCATAAATTAAAAATGTAACTCAGTTTTTTAATATTCTCATCAAGTACTTGATCCATAGTATAACACCCTTTGGTGTTTTTATTGTGGACTTCAAGGAAAATTTCATGTGGGAAGGACAACAAAGCAATTACTAGACAAGAGTCTATGTTGACATGGAGTTACAGCTGAGAATGTAGTTATGCCAAAAAAAATGGGTACTGTACAGAAAATTCAACATTATGGTTAAACTTAAAAATGTGAGCATATTACAGTAAAGACATCCTGATATCAAGATTTCCCGACATCTTAAACTGATAGTGGGGGAGAGGGAGCACTGAGAAACCTTAAAAGGAAGGATTGCCTAAAGTGCTGAAAGCAGGGGGAAAAAAATAAGAAGAAAAAAAAAATTGAGTGGTTTGTTACAAAATATTGAGAAAACTAAATGCTCTTTACAAAATAAAACATTAGCTGTAGGTTATGTTAAAATATTTTACTTTACCCAAGTACTGCTTTGTGTTTTAAGGATTTTTTCACCAAGCTGTAAGACACAACCAGAGGAGTAAGGTGGCTGCTTTATTCTGTCGCTGCGTAAGTGGTGTTTTGCATTTGGATATCTACAAAGAATAGTATTAATGGCATGATAAAACTTGATGTATTTATAGGGCCATTTTTAATTTGAGCAAAACACACCATTTCAACTAATTCTGATAGTAAAATTTGTAAGGTAGAGGATCCAAAACAATCTGAGAGGAGATTGTAAATAAGGATTTAAGCCATTTTCCAGATTAAACCTGCCTTACTTGCAATGCTTCTCTGTGTCTTTCTTCTTTCCTTTTTCCTTGGTGGCACTTGATTAATTTTTCCCCTTGAGTCCACTATCTTTGTGTTAATTAATGCACTCGAACTCTTCATTCCCTCTTCTATTTCATCTGCTATTTATTACTATTAGTCTTCAGCAGTCTTTTCAGTACTTGGTGCTTTATCACTTATGTAAAGTTTTGTTTTTCTAGTATTATTAAGTTTACATAGGTGTATCTTTTTTTACATTTTGCTCTCAAATACTCCTTAGTGAATACTAGACACCCACCGTTGAGAAACAAGTTATATGTTGAGCTTTCTCAGTTTTCTGTGCCTTTTTCCACATTCCCACTTATATTTGTCTTGTCAATGCTTCTTGTGATCTGTGTGTGTTCCAGCAGTTTATCTTTTCTCAGTTCTGAGGTGACAGTTCCCTCTTGCATTATAACTTTACAAGCGTATCCAGACTTTTACTGATTTTTGGCTCTAGTATGTGCTCTCTTGTTCTCTTACCCATGCCAAAACATGTTGAGCAACTATTCATTGTGTTGTTTTAACTTCACTTTTAATATGATGCTTCCTCTTATTTTTCTGTAGTAGCCAAGTTCCAATTAAAAAACAAGTTTTCCTCAAGGGCTTTTTTCTATAGAGTTTCATCTAGTTTTTCTTTGTAAATCCCTTGTAAATAAAGATCCTGCCTCTGCTCTGTGAATGGCTAGTCCAGGCACAGTGTCATTGATATAAAAAGCTTTTGAGACAGCAGATACAGTATCTGTGCTACTCCATGTGGGGAGTTTTTTTCAGATAACGTATTACATGTTTAAACCATAGCTGTTACTGATTTCCTACTCCTCTTCAAATTGGTTAATGACCAGTCTCGGAATACCTAGATTTCTTCAAGTTTCCATTCCATGAACTTTAAGTTCTTAATTTTGTATAATAGATATATATTTGCAATAAGGATAAAGCAGGACTCTAGCCTAAGCCCTCTTCCTTACCCTCTCTGGTAAGGAAGGGCTAATTCAAGCTCTCCCTCCCCCCCCGCCTTTTTTTTTTTTCCTTTCAGTTTAGGGTTTTTTACATACCCGAAAGAAGGCGTTACAGTCAGTGTACATGCAGTTACAATTGTTGGTATGCTGCACTTTTGTAAATTCATCCATGAGTCTGCAAGATAGATACCTGGAAAATGGAGAATGTGTCGTTGTGGACCATCTTTGAAATAGTTCAAATTGTCCAGGCTCTTACAGGAACTCAGAAGTGAAAGAAAATAGCAGTCTGCAGCATCCTATCAATTCCTTTTGTAAGACCACCCTCTTTCTTCCTGCACTTCCCTACCTAGTTCATTGGCTGTAGCAAGAGCTGTACACATCCAAGATACAACAATTTCACCTGCACAACTCCTGTTCACTTCCAAAACAGTTCTATTTTCTATTGCTAATGAAGCTAGACAGAATAGTAGACAGCCTGTAAGTTGGTGACTCATCAAAGTTTACACACACAGAGATTAAATCAAGGTTGCACTGAGCATCTTAAGTTTGGCACTTCTTGATTTTTGCTTTAGTTTCTAAGCACAAAGATTTTGTATTTTTTGCATGTGATTTCTTAAATTCTTTGTATTTCCTTAGACAAAGACCTCCATATATGTGTTCAGATAGTCAAAAAATAAAAAGCTAACAAATAAGAGAAAACAGAATTTTTTTTTCCTAGCAAAGCAGGAAAAATAAGTATGTGAAAAAGGAGAACTTCTCTCATCTTGCATACTTTTTAAATGAGGAGAGAGAAAGATAAAGGCATTGCTTTGAGCCAGCTCAGCTAAATTTGCATTGTCTTTTCACAGATCGTGGTCAGTAACTACTTTAGTCTTTAATATATTCTAAGTGATTTCATGAGAAGCAGAACTAATGAAGAGTGATTCCTAGTGTATCTGTGTTGATCCACTTTACTGAATTATACAAAAGCTGTTGAATGTACTCATGAAGTATCAGCTACTCTTTATGAGAGATGATGTTCTGAATGCCATGTAACTCTAAAAAAGATTTAGAAGCAGCTTGAAACTTTTTGGAAACTGAATAAGCTATATAGACAAACACTGCTGGGGAAGAGGTTGGTGTTCTCCAGTTGAAGCTTCTCTTGAAGAAGCAGCAGCATTGACAATGTGAGTGTCCCTGTCTTTCTCCAGCCTCAGTCAGAGGCTGAGAGAGATTAACAGAGATTGAGGTCATGGTTCATACTGTGCCTGAGTGACCTCTTTGGCTTCTATTCAACTACCTGCTTTTGTAAAATTTATTGGAGCGTTTTATATCCAAGATCAGTCAGATTTGGTTTAAACAAATAGTTCAGAATTTATTAAGTAGCATACTTACAGACAGAAATGCACAGAAGTCTCATTTCCTTCTTTCAGATTAATAAAAAAAGCATAGAAACTTTTCAGATAGATGGTGGCTTTCATTTAATGAGGGAAATCAAATTTTTTAGATATAAGTTGTTTCAAAGACATTTCTATATCTCCAATCTTATTTTATGAAGCACAGCAGCTTTCATCAAACCGGCTGTTAAAGTTCTTCAGCTTTCTGCTGCAGCTCTGTTTACAGTGCTTACAAAGTATCTATTTTACTGTTGTTTAACATGTCTGATTTTTTTCCAACAAATAAATGATATGGGAAGATACCAGTCAGTGTTTGCCTGGTGGCTCTCAGAGTGGTGACTGGGGAATTCTGAAAAGTAAGGATCGGCTATGGGAAACCTGGAGCTATTTTGGTCTGTTTGGTGGTGCTATTGCCAATAAGATTTGGCACTTTATAGATGCTGCAAACGCAGACACTCCTTTTATGCCTTATACTTTCCTTCCACATATTGGAGCAGCAAACAGTTTAAGTAAAATTGTAGAGGACCTGTACCAAGTGTATTTCTTCAGAGCCATATTTGAAAAGATCTCATGCAGTTAACAGTAGCTTCCTTGAGGTAAATAAAGCAAGATCAGTTGTCTCAAGGGACAAGAGGCAGGTAAATGAGAAGCCAGAGTATGGTGGTCCTTCAATAGCTGCAGGGGACTGCTTTTTTGGCCTGCTGAGTTCTGTCAGATCTTTGGCAACACCCGGGTGTGGCACAGCCCGCAGAAAGGCCTGGCCTATTGCTTTGAGGGAAGAACAGTGCTGTAAAGGATTGTGTTTTTCCTTTTTTGTTGTTGCTTTGTTTTCTTTCTTATGAGATTCTTTTTTTTGTGGAGTCTAGACCCTGTCACATCAGTTGAAGATCTCTAGATAATTACTTCTCTTTTTGTAATTTTTTTTAGGATTTCTCTTTCATCTTCCCTTCTTTACTACTTCTGAGAAACACTGAGAAATAGGGCTAGAAATAAGAGTAACAGAGGACTGAGGAAAGGATCAAAACTTCATCAGGGGAAGCAGAAAGACTGAGGGAAAGAGGGTGGACCCTGGCTATATAATCCTCCTGTGATTGTCTTTTGCCTCCTAGCTTCCTGGTAAGTGGAGGTACCATGTTTTACGGAGTTTTGTTTTATATATTGGGAGAAATGTAGACATTGACTAACAAGAAATTTGTTTCTCTGATAAAGAAAATACCCTTTGGCAAAAACGTGTATGAAGGGGCGTTGAAGGTTGATGGTATGTCTGTGAGTCTACTGCTGAGCTGTCTTGTCAGTGTGAACCTGGCGGGACAAGCACATTCATAGAAAGTAGAAGGAATGGTGGACCTTTTGAAGTGAATGGATGGACGCTGAAGTGGATGTCCTTGGTGGATCATTTCTATGAAAGAGAGCTTGAAGTTCTTTGAAGCAGGAAATGTGGATAAGTGTGATGTGGTTAAAAGAGTCTGCCTGGATTTCCAGAAGGCCTTCAGTGGAGTCCTCACTCTCCTGAGTGAGGAGAAGCTGAGAGAACAGAGTTGCTCAATCTCAAGAAGAGAAGGCCAAAGGGAGATCTTACTGCTTTCTTCAAATAACGAAAGACTAGAGAGAAGGTGAAGCCAGACTCTTCATGCAAATCCATAGTAATAGGATGACAGTTAACAGATACAAGTTGAAACATGGGAAATTCCAGTTTGACATAAGGGAAAACATTTTTGTCATGACATGGTCAAGTACTGGAGGCATAAGGCCTCAGGGAGGCTGTGGGATCACCATTCTGGGACATACTCAAAACTCACCTGGGCAGCCTGATCTAATTGGCCCTGCTTTGGGACGGGTTTGGACTAGCTGACAGTCAGGAATCCTGCCAAATGAAATTACTCTACAATTCTAGACTTCTAAGGAAAATAAGTAGCTGTGAGTTTGTCCTTGCGTGGATAAACATTTGATAAAAATCAAAGGAAACAGAACAAGGATAAATAATCCATTTTAAAATAGTAATTATCTGTTTATTACTTTCAAAACTGGTGGATTAAACCTTTTAGCTATCCAGAAGAATGCATAATAAAGAACCTGTAGTACATGAAGCCTCTTCCAGTATGGTGGAACAGAGATTCATTATTTTTCCTTCAAGGAGTACTCAGTATTTCTGAAACTGCTCTGGGGTTTATTGTAATTGCTGTGAAATATTGTAGAAAGCACAAAGAGAGTATAATGGTACATTATAAGTACAAAGTACTGGTACAAAGCAATTGGTCTTAGCTGAAATCACTTTATCAGGCAGATTGCATATTTTCAAGGCCTTTGCTGTTATATCATCCCACACTTGAACTGTGCATTATAACAAAGAGACACCTGGTACCAAGCTTCAGTTCACATAGGTACTCATAACATGTTGATAACTAGCCTAACAGCCTGGGACTAGGGCTGTGCGCAATGAACATAGGCACAGTTACAATGCCTGTTGTTAGCGATGGCAGTAATATTTTGACTCTGCCCTTGGCTACAAAAATGCTTACACAGTTAAGCTCTATTGATGTGCTCATGTTTGGATTGTCTGGCCCTTCTCCTGTCACTGGGCACCACTGAGAAGTGTCTGGCCCCATTGCCTTTGCGCCCTCCCATCAAGTATTTATACACACAGATAAGATCCCCACCCAAGATGGGGGAAGAGCTTAGGCCCACACTGGGCCTCTGTCATTACAGAGGGAAGCTTATGTGGTTGCATGTTAACAGCGCAGGTGATGGGTGAGTCTAGATGTGAAAAGTCTTTGATAAAAGCACTCTGAAAGAGTAGATATACCTAAATGGACTTATTTCAAATATTTACATTGTTGTATCTTACACAACTTTCAGTTCTACCTCCAAACTACCTATGTTTATATTGCTGGATTTGGGTAACTTCTGACAGCATGCAGCCAAAGTCTGGTTCCACATATGCAGTGATAAGCTGTAGTTACTAATGTTTTGCTCCTGGAGCCTGCTGTCATTGTGAATAATTTGAAAATATAACCTCTTTGCTTGGCAGTGCTCTGAGAGGCGGTTAAGAATTAGAAATAAAGGACAAATTTATGTGTTTGTATATTAGAAACAAAGAAAAAAGAAATATCTCAAACTTACATTGCATCTGCATCTTGAGCATTGAATGTCGTTCTGACCATCCCACTTCCAAAAGGATATACAAAATCAGAGAAAAACCCAAGCAATGGGGAAAAGAATGGCAAATAGAGGAACAGTTACTCTTTGCAAAAAAAAAAAAAAAAAAAAATCCCAGGCTTATCAAATAAAATTATCAGGCAGCAGCTTTAAAAATAGAACGAGGAATTTCATAGGATTTGGTTTCTTTACAGTAGACATCAAGTTTCTATCACTTTTTTAAAAGAATGTGTACTTTTTTTTTTTTTGCAACAAGGGGAAATAACTGGATTGTCATCGACACAGATCATTGTCCTCTTTGTAAAAATTTCTGATGGTCTTCAATGTATTTCTTCTCATACCTGTAATGAGGGAATCGTTACCTTCACTGTTATATCCTGGATCAAATAATATTTTGTTTTTTGAGACGAACAGTTCCAATCATATGAAACACTGGTTATTTACATAAAGTTATCAACTATCAGAACTTTGAACTTCTAAGTGTAATATAGAGTTCTCACTCTAAAAATGAAGCAATCATCCTTGAATTTGGATATCAGAAATAGCAAGGATTTGATACTAAAATTCCACTGTTTCATGCAGTGAGCCCTATGATAGTCAAAAAATTAGAGTCCTCCCAGCTGTACTGACATTTTTTACATCCTTTATTGATACTCCTTATAGCTATTGGCACTATTAACATTACTGATTGTTTTAAGTCAGTTTCCATTTTAGTAAACTTTAAGAGATTATATTGAGGCTTCCATACTGAGCAAGACGTCTTCCTTTAGGCTGAATTTGGTTGTGAAAGGTCAGCAGAAACAGTTCAGCTAATTTTTCGAATGACAATAAGAAAAAAGTGTTTTCTTGCTTATGTTTAAGTTATGTAAACCAGAACAATAACAGATTTCTGGGCCTTGTATTATGGAGGAGGTAAAATTCAAAATGGTTTAGTAGCGGTCCCTTTGAATGTGCCTCTTTCTGTCTCAGTTAATGACTGTGTATGTTATATGTACATGCCATCATTGAACATCTAAATGAGCACAGAGTAGGAACTGTAGGTGGCAGTCAGGCATTGGGAGGAGAGAGCACAAAAGGGCCATAAGAACAATGAAAGGACTGTAACGACCAAAGTTTCCTCCATTCCAGAACCTATATTTTGTTGCAGGTTTTCTCAGCTTTAACATCACATGACAGTAGAGAAACATGTGTCTACCCTCAAGTATCTGTTCACGATGACAAGTAACAAATTACTTTATTTGTCATTTTCTCTGTTATCTGGTGGAATACTGTTCTATTCATATGTTTCTCATACTGCTTAAGACTCGCAGTGGGGCTTACACAGTTCTCTGTAATGGCTTTTCTGGTCTTCATCTAGTTCAAAAAAGCTTCTTGGAAGGATTTTTAGCAAAATCAAGATCTGAAAATTCAGGAAAAGGAGCCTGCCACTAAATCCTTGTCCTGTGTAACATTTACGTTTATATTTGTTCTGAAATCTAGAATAGCTTTCTTGAAAATGTCTAGGCAGTGATAGAAGGGGAGAGAAGCTAGGAGTTTCTGCTGTAGATGTCTACTATGAACCATCAAAACAAGAAGGCCAGACACAAAAGCTTCATTGTTGATTTTTAATCAGTATATAGAGTTGTATGATGTACAGTAGATTGTGAGATGAAGGGACTTTAACTAGCAAGGTGTCATCAAGGAGTAGAATATAGCAAGTTAAGGATTGTCCAGTGAATTCTTACAAAGTGGTGGTGATAATTTTTTGATACAGAAGATTGGGGAATACAAATGGAAAACACGCTCCTTTAGAGGTAATTCTCATTGTTGGGATGGCAACTTAAATGAGCTCAGTCATTAGAATAGTAATATTCCTAGTTCTGTGAGAGCAAAGTGAAGGGCAAAGCAATGATAATGGTCTTCAGAAGAGGAAGAGACTATACTGAAAAAATAGATACTGCATGGGAAAGTCTGCATGGGAAACATGACCAAGGGAAAAAAAAAAAAGAAGAGCTTCCTGTTCCAAAAAAATTATATTCAAGACTCAAGTGCAAAATAATACAAAGCAAAGGAGGAATAGGAATTATAGCAAGAGAACAACTTGTTTGAATCGTGCTATGCAATGGTCTGAAAATCAAAATGGTATGTGGAAAATCAAAGAATTAAAGGTAAACGGTCAAGAATTGCAGGAGCATGTTGGACAAAATCAGAGCAATGCATAAAATAAGTAAAACAAAATTAAGGGTAACAAAATTATATTCTGGTATGTAAATTAATAACCAGAAGGTCAATTAAAGAATTGGACTGCAGCAAGAGAATACACTTTTCCAATGTATACTGTGTATCAGGTGAATGGTAAGGCATTAACATTGCAGGGAGATTTCAGAGAATGCATTCAGACATATTTTGGGAACTGACAGATATTTGGGTTTGGTTTCGTTGTAGGAAGGTAGACTTAGACCAACCATTAGAATTCTTTTTAAGAGTTGCCTGTGATTCTCTGTTTGATAAGGTTTTAATTGCATGATGCCATATTTCTTCCCCCCCCCTTGGGATTCTTGCTGATTCATTCAGTAAGAGTTCACTATCTAAAGCTGTTCTAAGGACAAATTAGGGCTGTGTCTTTCAGGAAGATACTGGCTTTTGAATACTGCTTCATTGGTGGCAGAAGTTGGGCAATGCAGAGTCCATGCAAAAGGAAGAACTGGGGAATAAGTCGATAAAAGGGTTTTCTATTCCTGCATGTACCATGAAAGCTGAAATTTAACTAAATATTTAGGCTAATGTCTTTCTAGAATCCTGACTTCTGGTTTCAGTAAAGTGTTTCCGTTTTCAAGCACAGAAATCAATAGAAAGTTAGGAGACCTGATGGGATTTAGGAGTCTCAGCATCTATTTGGATGTGCTTCAGCTGTACCAATACTGCTTCCATTTAGATTAATGATTAATGCCTATTGATTGCAATGAGATAAAATCTACTTCAATGTTCCTATGTGCCACAGAAAATAAACTTTTTTACTGGTGTGAGTACTTTCTGGTTAGTTTCAGGCAGCTCTCTTCGGGGAACAGTAAATGAACTGTTACAGAAGTGTACCATGACCCAAGTTGAGCAGTGAGAAATAATGTGCTCTTTATGGTTTGACTTCAGTCTTTGTTTATCATCTTTCATTCGGAGATTTGTCACTAACACTTCTGAGACAATTAAAAACTGCACTTATGGACATTGTAGAAGTGGATTATTTCTTACGATCTAAATGGTAAGTGGGGAGAAAGGTATAGGAAATGCATATTGAATGATGTCGAGGGAAAGAAATACTGCCCATCCAGCTATTCTGTAATCATCATCCGTCCTTGCAAGGTCTTCATTAAACTTGCCCTCTCTTGACAATTTCAACAGTCAAGATTACTTCCCAGTGCTCTGATCCCAACTATTGACTTTCAGCTAATGCAAAAGAGTACATTGCCTTTTTCATATGATACTTCCCAGTGCAAATCTTCTAGTGTCTTCATCTTGATGCCTTTATAAATCTTTCTTCTGGTTACTGTTTTTCCAATTTGTGTAGTTGAGAGATACTAATCAGTCACCATGAATTTAAGGTCCCACAATTAATCCTTCTTTGGCAGGACACTTGTGGGCTTACTTTACTCCATTGACTTTAGTCTTGAGCTGCAATTTTCTCACCACTTTTCTTGCAGCTTACTCAGTTTGGGCAGGTGGTCCAAAAGAGAAGGGATAAAATTGGCTGTGTAGCTTTCGTGAATAAAGGTACCAGAGATTACAACTGACTATATAGTATAGTTAGTATACTACAAAGTATGTAACTTATTACCAACTGTCAGCAGTTTAGATTTCAAGAGTCCATTTACTAGTGAGTAATTTGTTTTCATTAGTAGTGTTTAAATGACTGTGGGCTATTATAGCTGTAGTACCACTTACGCAGTGGCTTGTTTCTGTCATATAAGCTTCCCTTTCCTATAGAAATACCAGAATTGCCATATGCAAGAGGCCATTGGTGTGTAGTGTTTGGTATGATGGTGTTCCCTGATTTCCAGCAGTGGTTAGTACTTTCTGTTTGACAGGAGAAAAGGTAGTTATGAGACAACCTGCATCCAAAGACTACCCTCTTTAACTCCCGGTTTTAAAGGTTGGTGGTTGCTCAAACTTGAGAGCTTACACATCTTACAAAGCTCTTGGAGATTTTTGTTGTTACTTTTCTTTTGCAGGACTTACTGTTACAGCTGGTTAGTCTTCTCGCTATAAATACATGTTTTGAAGCCACTGATTTTGTGGTATGTTATATCTCCTGGAAACATTATATCTTGTTTTGTACACAGCTTTTTTTTTTTGCATGTATTCATGCAATTTTGCATAGGCCCTTTTAGTCTTTCTCTCCTCTAGTTGAAAATAATGTTGTGTCCTCTGTATAGGTTTTTTCTTTTCACTTTTAAAAGCCAAGTTGGGTGACATGATTAATTATTGACAAGTTGAATTGATATCTGTCTTTAGCTGAAAGTTAAACTGGAATTTTGTCATTAAGGAAATATACTTACATGTCAGCAAGAAAACTTTTTAAAACACAATCGTGTGAATAAGTTTGAACTGAGAACTTAATAGTGAAGTGGAATAGGCTTCTCAATTTGTAAGTGGGCTAAGACAATTTAAATCCTCTTCACTAAATACAGAGTAGGAGCTTCATGATAGAGGTAAAACTCAGTTTAGAAAAGGATAGAAGACTAGTAGCAACATGAGTAAGGCAGAGACCGTAGGAATGCACTCCACACCTTCAATTGTATTTTACTGACAATCTGTTCTATTTTAAGGATTCACTTTAAAATGGGAGAGTTTAGCTTTTCACTAATTATAAAAACTACGAATCTGAATAGTATTGACCATTGTAGTATCGAAATGTTTCGATGACACCATGAAATGTGTTGTGAGCAGAGTCTTCATAGCATATTTACAGTGTGTTAAAGCAGTTTCCCAGAAAAACAGACAGGATTATGTTTTGGTCAGTGGGGGAAAGGTGGCAGTAAGAAAAGCAGTCAGGCCAAAGCTATTACCTACTGCCAGATAAGCAGAAATGCTCATTTTGCTTGATATGACTTCCAGTAAACTCTGTCATAAAAAGTGGAGGAAAGAATGAGACATGACAGTGAGTTGATAAGTGCTTTCATCTTCACTCCTCTTAATGCTTGCTTGACACTTCCTTGGCAGTGTTGAGCTCTTGTCCACCCTGGCATCCCTAGGAGATGTCAAGAGTTTGTTTCATCCTGTGCATGCCCCTGCCCTGTGTCTCCAAAGAGCTGGACTATTGCTTGTTTGGAAGATGTGTATAGAATCTACACCAGCCTTATATGTAACGCCTCTGCGCAGTGATCAGTAGAAATCCTAAGGTGCCCAGGAGATAGATGATGCTGTCTCAGTTCTAGTCATGGAAGGCAAAAAGCCTTTCCATGACTGAAGGGAAACCACCTGTGGTCTGTAGTCCTGCGTTTACAACCTCTCCCCTTGGCCAATTTAGTGGGTGGATTCCATGTGTCTGTGGCACAGTGTGTAACCTGGAGGGTGAGTGCATCCAGTACGAGGCATCAGCTTTCTTTGAGCACAGTTACTGCATGTGCAAAGTTGCTGAATTAAAGAAGCAGTGCTTTAAGCAGTGACCTCCTGAAACAGATTCCTTGAGAGAAATTGTTGAGGAGAAATTATACTTGACTTGACTGTGAAGTAACATGTGGGAGGTCATTTAAGAACTAACAATGTCTGAGCCACTAAGCAATAGTAACCACAGTACAATTGCATTCTGTATCCTCAGGGGAGAAAAGACATAGAGAACCACAACAGAATTATACAAAGTTGGAGGGAGATTTGAATTGAGTGAAGTGCATTAACAAGGAATTTTAGTTATGGTATTTTTACTTTTTCTGACAAAGTAATATGGTTATGTATTATGTGGAAGGTATTTAAGGTATTAATAGAAGTCATAAATAGATAAGAATAAAATTAGAATCAGGGCCGTAAAAATGAAATAACAAAGGTCAATAGATTACTTATTCAATGAGGGTTATATTACCATGAGAAGAGCAACAGATGACAGCATGCCGTGAGAGAAAGAGGTATTAATGCAGTTGAGGTGGATTTCTAAGGATAGCTGTCCACTGTTCGATACACTGAGACATACTTTGAAACTGGTTCGCTTATTCAAAACAAAACTTTCAATATTGGGGGAAACATTAAAATATAGCTCCATTTACAGATGACTTCAAAGCTGATAAAACAGGTCTTCAACTGTCATATGGTAGTATTCTCTTAGTTTTGTGTTTTATATTAATATATTGCATTAATGTTTAATAATATGTAAATTACCATGCACAAACTTAAATCGCCATTGTTAGAACTGAGGTTGACAGTGTTACCCAGTATGAAATAGATAACAAGGAAATATTATTTAATGAAGAAGCAAGACCAATTCAAGAAATCAGTATTTACGTTGTGTTGTAAAAAGCTACCCCTACTAAGATATAGAGAATTGGTGTCCTGTAATTGTGCTTGTGTATTTTGAAATGCATATGTTTCTAATGCTTATTTTTCAAGGAATGAACTATCGGAATTAAAACACTCATAATATTTAGTATACTTAAATTATCTTTATTTATCCTTTGTACAGGGACTAATACTATTAGCTGTTAAGCTTCTTCTATTATGGTTTGAATTTTTGGAGCCATGCAGTGGATCATTAATCCAATTGAACTTTTTGCAAAAGCAGGGAGACTTACCCTTTGTAACGTTAATGATGTTGATACGGATTTTATAGCTCTGCAGTTTGCTTAATTTTTCTGCATTTCCTCCATTAACAAAAGAAGATTATGAAGTGACAAAAAGAAGATTGTGCAGTAGCAAAAAAAAATGTTCTCTATGTTGACTTGTGCTATGTGGCTGGATATTTAGACAATGTCTAGTTGCAAAGGCAATAATGTGTAAAAATATTTGTTTCTACTGATTGAATTTAGGATCAAGTAACAAGAATTTAATTTATTGCTATTGTGTTGTTATATTTTCAATTTTGGTAGCTTTCTTCAATTTACAATGAAAAGTTAATCCTATCAACTACGCTGTTCGGGTAACAAGGAGGAATGGCATAATCCAAATGAAGGAATAACATAGATGCAATTGCCGCTTTTGGTCCTGAGCTGGCTCACATCTTGACTGAGCCCTTTGGAGCCTTTGGTTTTGCAAAGCCTTGCTGACAGTAGCACCATACGATGCAGTTGTGCTAGCTCTGGTCTGCAGGTGCTGTAGCTCCATTACCACAGTGCTGTGCCTAAGTCAATAAGCTGTGCTGGTCCTGAGCTAAGCAGTTCAAAAATCACTCCTGTTTCTCTGCGTAGAGATCATGGTATATCTGTAATCCACATGACCCAACATAAAAAGTGGAGAATTACTAGTGGTGGCTGTAGAACTAAAAGATGTTCTTCACCTTATTTTGCACACAAAATTAAACACTTGGCAACTGCAGACATGGCATGAGTCCTACATTGCTATCACTTCTGTATCACACTTGCTCAGTTGTAAAGAGTAAAAAGATGGAAAATTTTACTAACTCTTAGTCTGATAGCACCTTACAGGACAGGTGATTTTTTTTTTTTTACGCACTTCTTCAAGAGACAGTCTTGTTCAATGTGTTCCTGTTATTATTGCATTATATACTCTTTCATATGTATTATTGAGCTGTAAGTTTAGCAGCAGAAAAATGTTGATACTATGACGTAACAAAAAATGGGTTGTGTTAATTTCTTTTATTCCTTCATTACATTACAGGTACTGTAAGAATTGAAATGTTCAGGAACATGCAAAATGCAGAAATCATAAGGAAAATGACAGAAGAATTTGATGAGGTATAGTACACAAAGTACTTTAAACATTATGAAATATATTACAATATACTTTTGTTTTAAAATAAAAATGCAGTGTGCAAGAAACCAGTGGATAAGCAATGTCTCAGTATGAGAAATTGCATTGACAAGCAAAGCAGCGATTTAAACTATTGGATGAGGAATAACGAGCCAGCATGAGCTTTAGGAAAGAATAATAATGGAAAACCAAAAAGTAATAAAATAATTTGAAAAGGTAGTTATAGTCACTCATCTTGAGAAGTCAGGGTTGTGGATTGAGTAGGCCCTGGATGCTGAAATACTGGTACTGAAAAGTTTGTAAATTAGCCAGTTTAAGGGCATGTGTACTATCGCACAAAAGCATGGAGCAAGCTCACATCTGGTGCTGTAAGAGAGCCTAGCCAGATCTTACTCTGCAAGAACTAGTCTGGGTCCATGTAGACCCTCATATATCTTTGTATGGCTTTAGGGATCTCCTTGTCTGTCTGTATCCTGGGTAATAAGTGGAGGCAGTAAGAAGAACTGTAGAAAGTTTTCTCATCCCACTGAAATTGGTGGTGGTATTCTGAAGTTCACCTCTTGGAACTGCCATCATACAACAAAGAATGCCAGATTCCTGAGACGGGACTGCAGGCTTGGTGTTTGCAGTGTTCTGCTCTGTTTTCTGTGTGCAAATTGATGTTTTGTTCATTCGAAATGGCAATTTAAGCCAAATAGTAACTTGACGTGAAAATTACCATTTTGGAACAGTGTTACAGAAAGAAATACTCTTTCAAAAGATCTAAGCATTTTGTTTGAAACAAGTGTATTACAATTCAGATTGGGTATCTTCTGTCAAAATAAAAATGTTCCTAATGGTGAATGCTTTTTAGCTTTGAGATTCTTGAACTGTATTTTCTTTGACTTTTTCATGTATAAAAAACTTAAATATTCTGAGTGTTCATTTTGTTTAGTGAGGAAAACAAATGCAGAAACATGAATTTTCTGTAGGACAGCAGTGTCTTTTTCTGACCAATTCTAAATGGAATGCCAAGGCTGTGATTCAAAAAGTTAAGCAGGAAAACTATAAATGTGAGCACTGCTCTTTTTCAGGTTTTCTTCTGCAAGATTTCCATCTTGTTCACGGCCTTGAACATGTTTAACTATGTACTTAACTGCAGCCATATGGATGCTCCTTTTGCTGTACTCAGGTGTTCAGTCAGGGCCTTTGTGTATGGGTGGGATAGGGTACAGTGAATAAAATTTAGGTGGACAATGAGTAACAAAAGGATTGTATCAAGTCATGCTACATTCTGGCTAAATTCGTTTTGCTTTTAAAACATCACCCAACCAAAGTTAATAAAATGCAGTGAATTTTTAGTAGTGTAATTTGAAAACAGAATTGGATATTGTCTTTGGTCTAGCCCCATTGTACAAAATAGAACGGCCAAGGCACTGTCCAAAAGCCGAAGAACATTGATTTTGCCCAAGGGAGGATTGTCCCACAGTTGATGGAAGAAAGTATTTCTCAAAAAACCCTTTTCAAAAACTGCCAAAGTTTTTTCCTCAAAGGAGAAAAAAAAAATGTTCCTTATGCAGAGCATGACTGTACATATAAGCGACGTATCTCAAATAATTACAGTTACTAGTACATAAGCTTTCTTTCTGCATTGCCTAAAACTTTTCAGAATTTTTACAGTTCTAACAAAGTTTCCATTCTAGCTTCTGGCTTAACACCTGAATTGATTTGTGAAAGAATTTGTGGATTTTTAATATAAAGCATGAAATTGTTAGTCTTAGACCACAACCCAGTGAATATTTTGAAACCTGGAATAAACTCATACACTGTGAGCAGTGGAAAACATTTTAGAATTTAGTGCAGTTTTCTACCGATGTTCATATATCAAATGGTCACAGCATAGTAAGTTTATAATTGTTATGTGACCTATTTCACATTATATGTCATATGACCTATGTTCATATTCCTAGTCATACTATTTCAGATTGGTCTGTGCCTAGCAGGATGTCATAGTCACAAAAAAGACCTGCCAAAATGTAAGCTTTTAGAATAAGAGCAGCTTACATTACTGTTCAGGGTAAAACACATAATGAAAGAAACAAACAAAATCTTTCTTGGTCTTCAGCAGATTGTAAAATTGCAATTGTGATTGGCATAGCATTAGTACACTTTTTCGCCCTCTGTTTAGTGTCCACCAATTAAAGATTCAGAACAACAATCATTTGTTTCTGGGAGAGCTGTTGGTAGCAGACACCATTTGCCAGTGACAGTCCTTTGACTAAAGGCAACACAAGCTAAATTCGGCAGATCTGTATGATCCTTCCCAACCTTTCTTTTCTTGCTCGAGAAAGGAGAAGAGAACCCAGGCAGATCTACTTGCCTTCTTTCAGCAGTGCAATTGTCTGTGCTCCCTGACTCCGTGCAAACCAACTAGGCTCCTTCCTTGATCCTGTCCTACCACTGGATTTCTTTATTTTTTGTAAGTCTATAGTAAGCAATGAAAGAAAGGGAGCCAGAAGGAGACCAGCAGTGGTGGCTGGGCCAAGTGGTCATCTATTTTCTCAGTAAAGCACCACCATTTTCTGTATAGCTGGGAACAGCCCTCAGTTCTTCATTCTAAATATCACTGTTGGCATTTCACCTATAATACCTCTTCCAGTACCCCAGGACTCCCGAATCCTAATGTCCATCCCCCCATGTCATCCTGAGACAAAGCAGTTGCCTAGAGCTGTTGCCACCAGAACATTTCCCTTGCCCTGCTGTCCTCTCATGCCCCTAAATCCCATGTCAGTCTATGAGAAGGTAATACTCAGACTGCGTTGGGAGTGAAGGAGACTGAGACTCAAAGTTGGTGACGCTCTTGTCAAAATAATTAGGACAGTCTATCTGCCCAACCTACCTTCACTGTCATCTTTAGATTGCCATTTTCAGACGGAGACCATCCCCTTGTTAGTATATTTTCCTCCCTGTATCAAAATGTACCTAAAATGCCAGGTCTGTTGTATCAGATTAGGGTTGAAAGGGGCTAGTGCTCAGTGGT
Source organism: Aptenodytes patagonicus (assembly GCF_965638725.1). NCBI lineage: Eukaryota > Metazoa > Chordata > Aves > Sphenisciformes > Spheniscidae > Aptenodytes > Aptenodytes patagonicus. The sequence goes on from NC_134954.1 coordinate 28,287,019, forward strand.
ACATGTGTGTAGGTGGTATAAAGTACGTGTTGTCATATTTGTGACATGATAAATCATTTCTACAAGTCCAGAGCTAATAGGAAAAAAAAGTACAAGTGTAGTATTAGCTAGGGGAAAATCTTGCATTATCTATTCATTAGCACAGTATGCTGCCCAGAAAATATCTTAATCTCCATTGAAGATATTCGGATTTGCTGCTTTCTTTACTTTTTCAAGATCATCTCATTGTCTGGTCAGTGCTGCAGTAATCAGGTGGCTGCTGGTCCTAATTTCTGCATTTATGGCAGGGATTGAAGCATTGATTTTCCTCATCATGAGGGGAGGAACACTTGTGCAGGACTTAAATGATGGAAATAACTTTGTTCATTGTTGCCACAAGTTCAGTTTGAGACAGGGAATTCCACCAACATCCATCTGCTGCACTATTTGGGTGCTTGGCTTATGAGTACAGGCATTTTGTAGATGAATTCCCTCTTAATTCTTGTGCTAGAGTTAGCAGGTGAACAAAAACTTGTTTTGGTTTGAGTTTTCTAACCATTGGACCATCAAGTATCACATGTCAATGTCACTGATGTATCACATTTTTATTGGTATTCGAGAATAAGAGATCCAATAAAGTGGCTTTATTGTAAATTTATTCTTCCCATTTCAGCCAGATGAGATGTTCTTGGTGCAGTCTTCACATGCTTTTTGAAAGGACTGTCTAATATGTAATTGTACATTAAAAATACATCATACAAATGCGAGTAGTTACACACAGCGCTAGAGATTCTGAGGATCTATTCCAAAAAATTATATATACATAAGCATATATTATGTACGTAAGTTCACATGCAAAGTTCCCACAGGTACTGTGCAGGCAAGGACTTAGTCTGGAAATTATTTGTGAAAATAAGGTGTAAGCAGGGAGAAGAAACAGAGTCTGGGGTGTTCATATGGAGTTACTGTCAGAAAAACATTGAGGAGAAAGCTTTAGCATTTTAATTTCAGTCCTAAATCTAAATAAATATGAGACTAATGCAGGGCTTGTATTTACATGGCAAGACATTGTACCTTGCTGAAGTTCACTAGCAAGAGCATTAAGCATAAACAGACGAAGAACACATCGAAACACATGGCACAACTAATGATACTGCTACGTATTTTAGACTGTGTTTATCTGGGTTTCTACTACATAACGCTTTGGTCTGATTTACAGAAGTTCTGAGGACTCACAGCAACAATTGAACATGCTAGGAGATAATCTTTATGCCAGGAGCTTTACAACCCTGTGAATTGTTGGGGTTTTTTTTAAACCAAAGCTCCTATTTCTCTCAAATCAGACATTCAAAGTTAGAAGTAAAAATATTGCTCGTTAAGATAATGTCATTCAGCATTGCAATGAATGAGACAGTAAGGTCATTAAGACTGCCTTGTAATTCTGTCTTTTTCTAACATTCGGGCACTTGTCTTTGCAATTGTAATCATTATTTTAGTATGATTGAAATGTGTGTGATTTGGTTAAATTTGATGGACGGGGTTTTTTGCTGCAGGGGAATATCACTTATTTTAGGTAAAAGGTTATTTGGTTACAGCTCCTCTGTGCTTACGTTACTGGCTTTAAATGGTTCAGTCTGGGCGATAAGACACATCCTGAGAGAACAGAAGTGCTTGTTCTTCACAAAAACACAGCATAAATACGTACAAATGGATTTAACTTTGATACTGCTGACTTCTTATCTTGGGGAAGAGATTCAGGATGGAACATTATTGCCTTGATGTTTTGGATAATCTGGAATTGGCTTACAAATCAGGTGACCAGAGAGATTATATTTAGTCTTTTTCATTGAAGGGGGAAAAAAGCGTTTTCTAGTTTGGGGGGGGGCAGTGTCACTGAAATGCAATATTGCTTGAAGTGAGAATAGTAAGAGCAGACTTGGAGAGGAGTTAAACTTAAATGAACTGAGTGTTCACATGCCTACTCCAATCTTGCAATAATCTTTGGAAGATAGGATGTATGAAACTGTCTGGGGTATATGAATCTGTAGTAAAATTTCCATTACTTCTATCAGAAGGCAGGTTTTACCACTAGAAAAAGGGTAAGTTTATAAGATCAAAAAAGGGCAATGTTTACTTTCTGATAAGATCTCAATTGTAAACTTGAGTAAAGCAAAGTTTGTGGGGAGGGGCAGTCAGTTAATTAGAATATTACCATGGAGTTGAAGTGGCAATGGAGAATAACACAAACCTTCAATCACACAAGCCTTTCTTTAGGTTTTGACCTGAAATACTTTGAAATATTCGTTTCTCATCCTTTCCCCCCACTTCCTAACCCAGGACACAAGGAAAAGAATTGAGTCTTGATGCATATTTTGGACTATACAGAGCTAATATCATAAGTCAAGACCAGTTATAATGAAGTCTTTGAAAAAGTGGTTTTATGCCAACAAGCTTCTTTGTTTATTGAAGACTAATGTGTTGGGTTTATTTGTTATTCTCCAGTGGCTTGAATTAGACCATGATGGCTACAACAACATTAAAATAAATTAAATGGGGAGACTTCTAATACTTAATATTTTTATTTTCTTGTTCTTCAGGACAGTGGTGATTATCCACTTACCATGCCTGGGCCACAGTGGAAGAAGTTTCGATCCAACTTCTGTGAGTTCATCGGAGTGCTCATTCGACAGTGTCAGTATAGCATCATTTATGATGAATACATGATGGACACAGTGATCTCTCTTCTGACTGGTTTGTCAGATTCCCAGGTCCGGGCTTTCAGGCACACCAGTACATTAGCTGGTAAGTAAGCTAGCACAGAGAAGAGTTTTTTCAAAGGAATTGCTACTATTTAGCCAGTTTGAGAATTACTCCTCATTTTGGTTGAGGTGGAATTTGACCAGTACTGAGAACTCTGGAAAGCTTGATCAAATCCAAGTACTGTATATGGTATCACTCTACTTAAAAATACACTTTTTCGTTTGGAAAGGAGTATGCTGAGGCGCTTAATCTGAGATTTATGTTATACCCAGAGGCCTCCAGTGAATCCTGTCAATCAAAAGTGGCATGCTTATGTCTTGTATTTTGTTATTAGTTGTTCATTTATTGTATAGAATGTCTTCATAATTTTGTATTTTAAAGTACAAATTTATTCTAAATAAATGTCAAGAAAATTGTATTATCAAAGAATTTCAGTCCACCGAAAAAGAAAATCTATGCCTTCACTCTTGAGAAGCGTTAGGTTTGGGAGCACTGGGCCATCGTTGTAGGTCTCACTGTCTTCTACCTCCAACACAGCTGCCTACATCTAAGGAAAGCGCTAGGTATATCATTAGATAGAAATAAGCTTTTCTAGAGTGTATTTCATCAGACCTGTATAAGATGTCTCCTGTAAGATGGATGAATTGCTCTCTAGAAGTAACTATTTTTCTCCAGTTATAAAGCAATACTAGGGTGGCTAGCTTGGATGTAGGTGTCTAAAGCTAGTTATGTCAGGTGATATCTTTCTGCTCATCTCCTGTGCTGAAATACATTTTATTGGAAGATTCTTCTCCCTACACTGTTCATAGATCATGCCAAATATTTGAAGCCTTTATAGGAGACATTTGTCATAATCTGAATATTTCTACTGCCAATATTTGTTCCTGATTTAGTTAGTCTTTCTGTACTCAGTCTCTTACAATTTTGTTCAGGTTTCCAAGTGTATGACCCAGTGTCCAACAAATTCAATCAGAATTTGTTTGAAATGTCATCTCTTGCTATGAATCTAAGTAAGAGGCAGATTTCCAATGATATTGAAAAACCAACTCCAGATTTGATTGGAGTTTGATTTTAAAATTGAAAATCAAAACCTTCAACTCACAGTGGCTGAACTCTTTTGGAAACCTATCCCCTTGCATTCTTCACCTTACTCAGTAATGGGATGATAAAAACATGAATTACGCAGACGTAAGTTTCCAGGTTTAGAGTTTGCCTCTACAAATTCAGTATTCGAAGGTGAACACTATTTGAGCTGCAGATAACCTGCTGGAGATCTGTGCCTATTACTTAAACTGAGATGGAAACTGTATTCCTTTCCAGCTGATTGACTATCTTCAATTCCAGGTGATTTTGATTTGCTATTTGCTTAGATTGTCGTTGATTGTCTTATAGAAGATAGGTCATGGAGTGAGAATAATCGTGTATGCAGTCTGGTCTCTTATTTTGATTGGTTCATCTTTGTGTGGGACAGATGTTTGAGAGGTTTGATTGAAAAGACAGGAAACAGCACCGTATATTAGAGGCGTTACCCAAGACCTGTGCTATGTGGAAGAAATATTTGCTATCACTTGGCACAGATTATGTAGCTAGAAACTTCAAGCAAGGATAAGAAAATGTGAAGGCCAAGGTTCATCACAACTAGCTTCAGTTATTTAAGCCACTGCTGGCTTCTTGCATTAGATGTATATGTATTTAGTGCTTACATTAGGAATAGGAGCTGCTGAAGATCATTTTCCAGTGATAATACATGCCGTTTATTTATTTATTTTAACACACCTGAGAGCTTTGTTTTGATTCTGCACATTTCCTTGAAGCTAGTTTTTGCACATTTCATTTTGTTGCTATCCTGCAGAGCAGAGGTCAGCATGATGCCATGGAGCTCAGTCTTGATAAAGATTATGAAAATCTACTCGTAGAATTTCATTTATTCATGAAGGAGTGTTTCTGTGGTCTTTGTTTTCAATTTTCCTCTGTGCTAGCCAATTTGAATGAGAAATGATTCACTATAGCAAGAAACTGACGCAAGAGGTACATGTGGGCGCTTCTAGAGTTACCAGCTTTGAGCAATAGCAAGATAAGACAGAGTTACCATAAGAGTAGCTTCACTTCTCCGTTTGTATAGTTGCTTTTCTACCTCGAAGACAATGCTGCATATTTAGCCAGAGATAATGTGATAGTTTGTGATATGCCATGTAACCACACAGAATGTGGGAAAGACCCTTATTAATGTTTTTGTAAACATAAATTAAGACAGAAAAATATACATGAACAATATTATATCCAAATGAAATAGTACATGAAAATGCATATATATAGGGGTACGTAAAGTTCTAACCGTATTTTTATACAACTATACACTTGACTTTAGATCAATGACAGACTTACTTTCAGAGAAACAGTGCTGTGGTCCCTTGTAAACTGAGTAATCCTCAATAGCTATTGGTTAAGAGTTACCCTTAGTATGGAGGCATCTATAATGATTCTTAATGATTCTTAGTAGAGAAATGTATGTAACTCCACAGTAACTGGCTTCATGGTGTACACTGATCCTGCAGATTCACATGCTTGCTCACCGACCTTATGCACTCAGAACATGAATAATTTTCTGGAGAGGGCCTGGAGCTCAATGCGGTATATACACACTCTTTTCTGATCTTTAGATAAGCCAAGTGGCCTGAGTATTGCTTGGGTGGGAAGTGCCTTTCCAGATGGCTTTGTGTCAGGGTCAAGTTGGTTATTTTCTGTGAGTATGGATCTGCTGAGGCAATATTTTTTAACTCTGACTACAGGTAAAGAGTCATACTCTGTCTTCTGCCTTTGCAGCTATGAAGCTTATGACTGCTCTTGTGAATGTTGCCTTAAACCTGAGCATTCATCAGGATAATACACAGAGGCAGTACGAAGCTGAGAGAAACAAAATGATTGGCAAAAGAGCTAACGAAAGATTGGAGCTGCTGCTTCAGAAAAGAAAAGAGGCAAGTGAAAGATGAGTTTTTTTTCTTCCTGGTTCATGTGCATTCCCTCCAACAGAAAGTCCAGAGTGGTTTGTGACTTGGGTACCATAGTGAGAAGCAAGAGAATAGTTCTGCAGTCGTGTTTGTGTGATCTCAAGAATATTACTTGGGCTACATTTTTAAATCTTGTATTAACACATTCAGTTGAGTTTGTGTGCTGTTCTTCACGCACAGAAGAATTCCTACTCTCAGGCTTGTGTATATGACCAGGCAGGAAGAAAGTTAGTGTCAAGTTGTAACTGTTTTGGTTCTGCAAAAAGATTTTGAAAAGAGGATCACATGTTGTCCCTCACTGCACTGCCCATTTCTCCCTTTGATGACTGCAATTATTACATAGTGTCTCATTAGTACTTCTTTTTGTAGCTACTTTCAAGAAACACTGGAGTGGGGGCTATAGCATCTGGTCTCAGGGAGAAGAAGCTAGGGAGACGTTTAAGTCGCTTTTAGTAAGTACCAGTCTGGCATTAGGTGAGCAAAATCATTAGAAGGGTGCTGTAATCATCCCTAAATAAAGTATTATATCCCAGGAAATTCAGTTTTAGAGTTGTACTTAAAAGAAATTTAAAGATGACAAGTAGAAAGTGAATACATATACACCCAAACAGCCATAATCTGTAAATATGCCATGTAAAACTCGAAAGATTGAAAGTATAAATGACTTAAATTTAAATATACTATTTTTAATATATTAGTTTTGAATATATTTCCTGCGCCACTGTTGTACTCCGTGGCAAATTAAGGATGTCTGGGTGCTTTACCTGTATGCACCTTGGATTCTTTTAGGTATAACTTTGACTCAGAATTGCTTGACTTTATAGTCTTTGTCTGGGGATAATTACAATTACGTATTTTTATTTTACCCCTACAGTCCATAAGACAATTTTATTTGGCTTTCATAATTCTTAAAAATCATGCATTAAGGTGAAAAGCAAGAACAATCTCTCCTGCCCAAACTGCAAGGGAAACATTTTAAATTAAATATTAAATTCAATGTCAGCCTTAAAGCATTTTAAAAAGCAGAATTGCTTTGTCAAAATAGCTGGAGCACAGTTTCTATTCCAGATTTGTTGATTGTTGCTTTGAATTTCCAGAGAAGGACAAAGTCACTAATTACATTGATTAACTTGATTTAGTATCTCTGTGTCTATGGATGTCCTCTATACTCATTCCTTCAGCTGTTCTTTTCAATGTCTTTTGGAGATGCAGTGTATAAATGCTCTGGGGAGGCTTTGAAGCAATGATGCCCAGGCTAGCACGGGGCTGTGAAACCCTGAAAGAATGAGCATTGGGCAAACCTCAACTTTTTATATGTATGTTCAGTCTCTCTCATATCACTACTCACTATAACTAATAAAAATGTTGCGTAGGAGTAAGCCAGAGAGGAGTGATGGTGATTGAGTATGTCCTCAGAGACATGGTGTTAAGCATAGTAGAGGGCCCTGTATAGAAGAGATTTATTAGGATTAGATGGCATAATGGCTCTGTGTAAGAATTCCTAACATAATGCTGTATATTTCCTGTGTTTAAATATGCTGAATTTACAATAGTATTCTGTGCTGGCACTTTCTTAGTTGATTCTTTTGATGTAGTGCCATCATAATAAACCCTCATAAGCACATACATGGGCATGTGTTTATCTTCATGAAGTTACATAGGGACAGTTGGCAAGCTAAGTGTGGCAAATAAATCTGAAGTAGAAGAGACGGAACACACTCTCTGAAGTGTTTCATTCTCATGTCATCTGCGTGCCTAATGTGAGAGCAGTGCGTGAAGGTCTAATCTCATCAATGAGATTTTCAACTAAACTGGATGATTTATGTAACAATCTGCCACAAGATAGAGGAAGTTGTGTTTTTAGTTGCTGCCAGTAGTAATTCAAATTTTGTGCTTGTCATACATGTCTTTTTGAGCTTCTCGAAGTGCTAGCAGAGTCAACAAAAGAATGTTTCTCTTATTGCTACTTAGGTTTAAGGGGGGGAGTGTTAAATCACTTTTGCATTGGTAAGAGCAGGAATCCTGAGACACAAATGCTCTCTCAAGATGCTTGAAGTTAAGCACTCAAATTCAAGTACATGATCTAGAAAAGCTGAAAGCGTAAAAAGCAATTAGTTTTGGAGAAAATTCGTATTTTTTAAAGAACTGTTAATTCATTACTGAATCTAAAATACATTTGAGAATTGTATCTTTTAAATGTTAGCACGCAAAAGTAAAAGGGATCTCACATGGACCTACTGAATCTCTGATTCTCCTTCTATACCAGCTCTGCCCCAGCACCTGGATGCCTGTATCAGTTACATAGCTGATAACTTACCATGTTTATAGTGAGCTGTAAATTCCATGCAGAAAAAGAGGGAGGAAGCCATCCGTGCTGTCCCCTGATCTATGCCACTTAGTCTTGTATGGTGCTGCTCCATTTCGCACTCAAAGAAATGTCAAAGTACACTTTTCTTCAGTATCTTAACCTTCTCATGGCTCATACAGTTCAGTTTTTCCTACCTTTCTTCTGTGGTGTGTTTTTTATATTAACAATTCATACCGAGAGTTGTCTGGGAGCTTCCCCTTTCCCTTTCAGGGCCTCAGTGGTTTTTTAGAAGGCCTCCTGAGACTTCGTGGTTCATTCCCATCCTCATTTTACTCCACAGTCTGTGCTAGGTTGTCTCTAGCCCCATGTTTCTGTGGATATTTGCCTGCCTGTAGCCTGTGAAGTCAACCGAGGAGTACTTAGAAATTCACGCTCCGTTTTGGGTTATGTATTCTTGAACAAGCATTTAGTCTGTCCATATTTGGGTTGAGCTGATGCTGAAAGTAGTGCTTCTCCCAGAAGCCATGTCTAAATATGCTTGTTTTGTGTACCAGCCCTTTGGTATACACAGAGCTGGTGTGCACCCAAATTTTCCCTTTCTACATAACACCTTTTACTATGAAATTAATTTCTTTGGCAGGTGTTTGACAATTTAGTCAGGAACCCGCAATGCCTCGGTTTCCCCATATGCAAAATGGAGACAGCACCTCTTACATTTTTAGGGAACTGAGAGACTTCATTTACTGAATTTTGCAAGCTACTTTAGATCTTATCTGGAAGATACTGTAGAAATATTTACAAACATGGCTTGAAAAATGTAAACCCCTAGGTGAAAGTGTTTATGAGCTCATGCTATGCAGGAAGTCAAAATAGCTGATCATAATTCTGCCTCTGGCTTTAAGGTGTTTTATCTGTTAAATATATATCTCCATAATTATACAGGTTTTATTATTTTACACATATATGCACTCTGTACTAGCAAGGCTGTGTTGTGGTTTTCATACTGAAAATGTGAAAAAAATTTACATTCACACATGTTGTGGTATTCTGCTTTGACATTTTGACATTAAGAAACACCTTGATGGAAGAATAATGGTTTTGAGTGTAGTAGCAGTTCTGCTCCAAAAGCTGATTGTATAAAATTGGCGTCATCTTATTTAACAAAGCTGCATTTTGGTGTAATTAAGTCATACTTAAGTAAGTCATTTAGTTTAGTACAAAAGCTGACAGTATGAGAATGCTTTAATTGATTCCAAGGTGTTCCTTTAGGATGTGTTAACATATTCATTGACACAGAGTAAGCTTTCCATAGTATTTACAAACTGTGCTCATATTACACAGGAAATATTAAGTTTTTTAAAAAAACACTCTTATTTATAAAAACACGCTCATAACACCTTTTTCATTTGGGTTTGGTTTTTGTTTGGGTTTGGTTTGTTTTTTTGCAGTCTAAGGCCTGGATGTCAGGTGTGCTCCAATGTTAAGCACCCATGCTCTGATTCTGGAAAGCTTCCTAGTTCAGAAACTCGGTTATCATGGGCACTGAAGTTAAAGCAACTGACACTCATACTTAAGATTGAGAACATCTCTAAGTACTTTCCTTAAATAGGACATTGAATTTTTCAGAGGGGATTCCTGATACGTAACCAGCTTCATTTCTGCAGCTGTCATTCACTCCCAGTTCTATCTGTGTAACTATGACTACAGGATTGCTGACATTACTGAACACACAGTCTCTACTTGTCTAAATTTCAGTAGCAAAAAAATGGTGATGACCACTTCAAAAGACTAATTTGAAACTAAATTAATTGATGTTTGTAGAGAATGTTAACTTTCTTCCATTAAGGCATTGTGCGTATATATATGTATGTATATGCACACAATATAGGCATGTGCTGAAAAAGTAGAAAACGGTGAATCTACTAATACCTTTAATTAAGTGCTCTTCCATGATCTTCTAATGTTTCCCAATAAGGAATTGTAGAATATCAAATTATAATAAGCAGTGATCTTTTATTTATTTTTGTTTTGTTTTTTGCAGCTACAAGAAAACCAAGATGAAATCGAAAATATGATGAACTCTATTTTTAAGGGTATATTTGTTCATAGATACCGGTAAGAAAATGCATGCTACAGTAGGCATTACAGTATGATTATTTATAATCATAAATAATGTCAAGGGCAGTTTCTGTGTTGATTTTTCTTCTGATGAAATTCTAGATGCCACAAAAGCAGTATCAAAACCACTGATGTTATGGAAGAAAATCTAAGTGTAACCCCTATTAATTACACAGTAGAGCCGGCCACACAACTTTATTTTAATTCAGTGAAACAATTTTAAGGAGTTGTGGGAGACATGGAATTTGAATCTTTGTCTTTTAAAAAGAAAAGTTGTCCAAGGTGGGAGCACAAACATGACATATCTTAAGAATAATCAAATGATCACTGCATATCATAAGAGGGCAGTTTTGGTTGTTGGGTACCTCTACTCTGCATTTCCTTTTGTGTGCCTTAAGTGTAAACAGCAAATTTCTGATGTTTCCACCATATATGCTTCAGCCACAACTTCAACTTTATTGTAGGCTTTTTCCTCCTTAAATTACATAAGAGTGATCAAAAGCCTTAATTGCAGTTAACATGTATTTTTTGTTTGTTAATTGTTTTGGACGTTTGTACCAAGAACATTAAAAAGTTATTGTGGTGTTAGCACATCACAAAGGTCTTTTTTAATAGTTAATATGCTATGTCTTGTGAATACAAAACCACAGCAGGTTAGATATATTCATGTGCATGTGTGAATGTGCACATGCATGCATTTCTATTTACTTTAGAATTGCACAAACCAGTAGATTTGGACTGGTGCATGCTATTTTGGAGTATGGTTTATCAGAGAGCGGTAGTCTTTTAAAATAGATTTAGGGTTGTTTTGCTTCACAAGATACCTCAGATCATCTGCAGCATCTTGGTGAAACCAGCTCTTTAAATGTTAATTGACTTACTGAAGTCAAAAGATAAAATTCAAGGATACTAAACTATGCAATTAACCTTTGAGATTTAAGTTCCAGTTTAAAACTTTACTGTTTATGAAATCTTTTAGACAAATGGCAGAAAAAAAAGAAAGGGTGTATGAGAAGAGGGTTAGAAGGTGAAGAGGAACCCACAGTTCAGGTGGGCAGAGGGATTATTGTAATTACGGAGAAAATCATACAGGAAACCTGGAAGGGGCCTGTGCTAAGAAATACATGAGTGTGAACAACACAGTGGAGTCGGAGCATGTCTCTTCAGTACCAAAGCACGATACGTGAAAGAAAGTTTATAGCAGTACTGGGAGCATCTCTCCAAGGAGATCAGAGGTAGCAGCAAAAAGGGGTCTCTTAAGACAGGGGATCTAAGTATAGTGATTGCTCACAAAAGAACCTCTTTTCCTGCATGCATATGTCACACTTCTCTTTTTCTTCAGACCTTGTACCCTTATTCTGTCCCACACACCTGTGAGACAACTTCATTTGCTATCCATTTGTTTCTTCCCTCCTGAGGAAGTCGTGAAGGAGGGATGGTGAACTGAGAGGGTCTGAAAGTTCTGAGAGGAAATGGATGGGTATACAGAGTCAACAGGTAAATTAGGATATTAGCTCAGTATAGCACTCACACTGTTTTGTTATGAAAGCAGCTTTTATGGTGTGTAGGTAATAAAGTTTAAAGAAATTAAATGCAAAGAGTTTTTCCGTTTTTCCCCCTTCAGAATTTAGTGTACTGTATCAAACAAGAAGTTTTAAAATATTTTCCTAGTAGCTCATGCTCTTCTGTGGGGTTGGAAAAATACCTTTTGATGGTCTGCATGCTGTTTCCTTTTCTTTCTTTTTAAATCCTCCTTTTGTAACCCTGGTTTCTTTTCATGCCTTCTGCCACCATTAGTAAAGGCCTGATTTTGCTGATATTGCTGTAACAAAGGAAAGGCCAAATAAATAAACTCCGCTTATCCGTGCCCTGAAAAAAGATGCCCAGGCTGACACTGTTAGACCACTGAAGAATGTGCTGAAATCTGTCAAGTACTGATGTGCTCTGAGCAGGGTGGGTGGCACCACTTCTGCCACTGTTTAGAGAGGGTCAGAAGAAGTAACTGCTTCCAAGTCTGCCCCCAAGAGCCACTTTTGTGAGGAGTCATCATCTCTCTGGCTTCCTTAACTTCTGTGAAGCTCCTAAGAGTCTGTTACAACATATACTCGAATATGAGTAATCTGTAGACAACAGAGAACATAGATTCAAATTTCTGCAGTCACATCTGTGCAAGAACATAGAGGGGGAAAAAATACCTGTATTAAAAACAGCTAATTGAAGAGCAAATCAGGGCCAGGGCAGGAAGAAAAAAGGAAAGGATTTCAAACTATTATCTGCTTCCATAATGTTTCTTAAGCATTCCTTCTCTCAAATAGTTCAAATGCTTTATAAACTTGACATAATTTTACAGTCCTTAGCCCATGCACAAGTGGTAATGATTTCAAAAGAACATTATTGTAATTATTCCCAGAGAAGAAATCCCTTGCCATAATATGATTCAGAGTCTGCCACAGTGATTCATGCTTAGTGACCTTTGTAATTCAAATTGCAAGTCCTTGATCTAAACAAAAAGCCCCCTAAAACTGTTTCGTTCAGAATGTAGCTGTCTTCCTACTAGTAAGCTAGGGTTGCAGTGAGGTTACATCTTTCTGTAGATTGGCTTCCAATTTATTGGAAGATTTCAATGCTCATTTCTCTTATTAAAAAAAAAAAAAAAGATTTGCAGAAATAGCTAATGTTAGGTGTAATGTTTGTCTAGTGGTAACAGCAAATTTGGTCAAAAATTGAGATATTCTTAATAAACATGCAGGAGATGTACCTACCTCATGGCATATTTCCTTATCTCTTTCCTGAATCACTTTTTCTGACTATTTTTGTGTTGCTTTATGACATGTTGTTAAATATTATCAACAACGATGATGACAAGTTGCATATGAGTTCCACTCTAGGAAACAAGAGTGTTGCATGAGAAAAAGGGAGAGGGGATATTAGATGAAGTCTGGTGAGGAAGCGGGTAAGAGACTGAGAGGAGCAAAAAACAGTCAGCACAGGGAAATGAAAATCCAAATAAAATAATAGAAAAATCCTTTTGCCTCCCCCTAAATATGTTATCTTAAGGAGGTGAAACACACATCTTAGGTGACAAGAAAATGCATTACGTTTTTATGTGTGTTTGAAAAAAGAGATAGAAATTACTGAGACTGTTTGTCGCTTATAGGCATAAAAAGAGAAAGGCAAAAAGTTACATCTTTGTACTTAAATGAGTTTGACCTTATTAAGTTTAAAAACACACACTGCTCCCTTTCCTACAAAGCCGTGTATCATACTTCATATAAACAAAGGTGTTAGTATGGTAAGTCTTTGAGAAACACTGGGTTTAGAGATGTGTAGAGCTACATCTTGAAATTCAAGTCATGCCTTCAAACAATACAATTCCTTGGTCTGGCAGGAATGTTGGATAATCAGCTTAGTAACACATTATTGAAATAGCCATTTCAGTAGCACTTGGTGTAGCATTACTTAGAAATGGGAGTGCTGCTTACCAGCCCCTCCCAGGAGCGGGATATGCAGTGAACATTCACCAGAATTTTTGGAAGTGGGCTCTGCACGCTTATATTTTTCTTACCCTTCTTCCCTTATGGGGTCCTAATTCAGCTCCAGAAATGAGTCACAGAAAGAAGTAGAAAAGACATTTTGTCCAGTCCTCTTTATAACTTCACCTTCAAAATGTTTAGAAACAGTCAAGCAGCCCAAGAGACAGGTGTAGTTTGGTCCATTTGGCAATGGTGTATTATTGTAGAGCTGCACCATTTCATGTCCCTTGACTAGGAATTTGAGATTCCATCTCAGAGAACTGCAGAGGCAGGTGAGTGACCCTCATTTCTGTCTTTGTTAGAAAGTTTTCTCATAAACTAATTCTTATTCCAACCCATTGACTGAAACATCTTTTTTTTTCCTGTTCGTATCCAATTCGCGTGTTGAGTAATGCCATGTTATTCTGAAGGTTATCTGTAGTTCTCTCTGTCTTAAGGTCAAGATGTGAGAAGCAACAACTCCAATGGTTGTATTAGGCAAGCAAACATGCATTAAGAGTGTAGTCAGGCATCCTTTTGGAGCTTCCAAGAAGTCTTGAAGCAGTTACTGCTCTGCTAGTCATCTCCATCTCTTGCCTTGGGTGTTTTCCCTCAACACTGGTAATGCTTTAAGGATTTAAGCATCCATTTCAGTGCAGATCAGCCAGGTTAGCTTAAATTGCTTTCAGTTTTAGTCTTGATTAACCTAAATGAGTTTGTGATCAAATGGACTGAGAGAACCCAGGAGTTACAACTGGCAACCACTCCAGCAAGACCCTGAGGAGCATGCCGGTCTCCACCTGACATATCCCAATTATCTGTTTTAGACTCTATGTTTCAGGGTCCTAAATACTTAATCAAAATACTTGAGGGTAATTTAGCATGAAATACCTGCTAAAGTGGCACTTCTGATGATTGTTTCTCTGAAAAAATCAACTAGTAAAACCTATTTCCTGTTTGCTATGGTTTGTCCTAAGTTTTATGGGCCTGCCTTGTCAACACAAAATTTTCAAAGGAACCAGTGAATTTCTTACCTGATCCCCTTTTGTCAAATCTCTTTATGAAGTTGCATCATGGGGAGCCTCTTTACTAAGAGTAGGAATATAGGTTGTGAATTTTGCTGCAAATAGTTTGCTAAGTGTTTCGCATTCACCACATAGATTTTACTTTGCAGTTTGTGCTGAAAAGAAGGTTAAATATATTTTATGTCTAATATTTCTAGATCTAGCATTAGTTTTGGTTCCTGTGCTGGACCTAGATTCCGTTCCTTTCTAGAAGCATTTGGCAAGTAATACAAACTTACATCACTAATTTATAATTATGATAATGAATAATGCATGGATTATTCCAAAAGTACTTCCAATGCTGGTATGATTAGTATATATATGTTCTTGTGTCATCCACAAATAGTGTATATTTTAAAAAAACTAAACAATTAATAGTGACTGTGACAAGAAGCTAATTTATAAAAATTATAAGAAAAGAATTATAGTTTAATAACAAGCAATTAATCACATGCATAGCAAAGTTATAAAGGCTTTTTGGCTGTATCATGTTTGATACAGCATCGTATGGGCATGGAATCTGTGTTAGTGATTCCTGCAAGAAGACGAATGAATCTTATTGGTAATACAGTTACCTGGAAGATGGTGGTGGAGTGGGAAATGGGTGTCTCAAATTCTCCTGCCTCTCCAGCAACTTGAGTCTGTTTGCTAGTCTCACATGCCTTATGCATGATTTTTTCCCATTTTCAATTATACTGAAGATGTTAAATTTTTATTATACTAAATCTTGTTATTAGTTGAATAGCTTTATTCTTTCTTTTTTTTTCTTTTTTCTTTTTTTTTTTTTTTTTAATTATAAATAGCAGCTCAGCGTGAGTGTTTGTCCGTAGGGCCTAGGGGATCCCGAGAAGCTTTTGAATCAAGAATCAGTTTTTCACTGTCTGCCTAGGGGAGCTTGAATGCATTCTTACAGAAAAGATAAATTTTACTGATTTTTGTCTGGCTGTGCTGTATGATTAAATAGCTGTTAACACGTGGGTTCTTTTTGGAATTGCCATTAAATCCTTCCAAAATGCTTCACAGTTAGTAAATTTATAAGGTGGTAAAATAACCTACTTGGATGTGGGGACTCAGACTGTCATACCCTAGTGGAAATGTCTTCATGGCTACTTTGTGTTGCTGCATATGTGGCTCCCCTTTTTTTTCTTGATTCATACTTACCGGTCTTTTAGATTGTTCTTTAAGTCTTGCATACTGATTCCTTCCACCTATGTTTTGTTTTAAAAGTAGTTTAAAAATAATTCCATGAAAGAGGATTGCTAATCCAGTTTAGTGTGAAGTAATATACAATTAGACATATATATATATGAATATATTCATAGTTGTAATTAAAACTTGTCTTCATAGTGGCTGCATTCTGCATAATGAATGCAGTTTTTATAGCGCAAACTCCTGAATGTAATATTTTAGCACATTCATTCTTACAGTGTCTGAAATCTGTTTGAGAAATCCCTGGTAGGAACAGCTTATTTAATGCCCTAGTCTGCTTGTAACGCAGCTTGTCTACATTGTGGATTGACAGTTACCTTGGTTTTGAGGTTATAGAGTCTTCAGGGAGTTTGACAGACCAGTTTTAATGATTCTGTTTGGAAGTTGATAGAATCAGTGTGTTTGACGTAGGCAAAGAGAGAAAATGATAGTGGTTTGATGGCATTCCTAAAATTTCCCCCTAACATTCATACATTAGCTTTAAATGCATGTTTTATGCTGTTACACCAGTACAGTTTTCTCCCTATAATTTGAAATTGAATGAGAAAATCGGAGACTTGACTGTAGAAGTGTCACATCTAGTCATGTATGGTACTGCGATTGATTGCCATGTTCATGTAGGAACGGTGGTTTTCACCTTGGTATCTGGAAGATCATATACAGTAGAATGGCAGCTATTGAGGTGGACCAATTTGAAGGTTGGAAGTACATAGGCAGTTACAGTATGGAGTAATCACAGGTTTTTTACACTATTTTGTGTGTATGAACTTACGCAGTATCTTGAGCATAAGATAGAGTGCATTTTATTTATGTTTTGTAAAATTGAAGACTTCAGGGAAAATACAGTTTCTCTTATTTTGCAATTCTCTTGCTTGAAGCTTGGAATTCTTTTTTTTTCCATAAATTAGATTTCATTTTTGGGCTCTGTTGGTGCTGTTTTAGAATTAAATTGATGTTTATTACTTTTCCAAAAAGATTTTTTTATAAAATACAGAACAAAAGTCTCAATTATAAGCAAGGCCGGTGTTTGCAAAGCACCAGACATTCCCTTCTTCTGTACAGTGGCTCTTTATGTTCCTATTTTATTACAGCTGAAATTTTGAACTGTGAAGCAGTGCCAGCTGGAGTGGCACAAGCGATTTCTCATAGTAACAGATGTCTCAGAGATGAAATTACTAAAGGGCCAGATGGCCCTAATCCCTTTTCCCGTTGTTTAGCCGTCGTTCATTATTAGTAAATATGCCATGCTCTATGTCAGTCAGGCAGGAAAGTGCCAATCAGGTTGAAAACATTTCCATCCCTGATTTCTTTAGGTGATCTCTCCAGACAGTTTCCTGCTGCCCCTCCTCAATAAGCAGCTGATAAGTCTGCCTGAGATACGTCTTTGCCTCTTCCATCACTTACCACAGTCAGAATGTAGAAAAATGCAAGAAAACTGGAAGAAACCAATGTTGAAATGTAAACATTCTCCTGGGTTTTGTTATAAGGGCTTTCATGCAGTGCATGAAACAAGATCTGTTTATGTACCAAATTCCATTCTGCCCCTCTGGCAGGCTCCTTTGGTTAAACCAAATAACTTTTTCCACCTTGCAGTTGTTCTACACGTCTAACTGGAGAGAGTCAAGCCTGCTAAGCAAATGTCAGTGATGATGTTTCAGAAATTATTGTCTAGAGCAGGTTTGTAGCTTGGATTCATAATTCTGTTTGAAAAGAGGGAGGTAAAAGATAGAGTAATAAACTAAGAAGCAAACTAGGGTTAGAATTTTTTGAGATAATGGAAGTATCATATCTGAATGTAGAAATACTGAAATTATTAGATAGATCAGTGAGTTCAGGGACATAAAGGAACAGAAAATCAGTGAGACAGCAGTGAAAACAGTGACAGGCCCTACATAGTGAAGTTCATCAAAAGTAAAAGCAAAATATTATAGCTAGGGCAATGGGAATGAGAAGTAAATGTTTTGTGTCTGTAATCTGGTTAATGCTTTTTCTTTTCTTTTTTCCTTATTAGTGATGCTATTGCTGAGATTAGAGCTGTCTGTATTGAAGAAATTGGTGTGTGGATGAAAATGTACAGTGATGCCTTCCTGAATGATAGTTATTTAAAATATGTTGGTTGGACACTACATGACAGGGTAAGTATTGTGTATTACTGTACATAGCAGAGTGTACTATAGATAGCTGGTGTTACACTACCCAAGACATGTTTAGGGTATCATCTTTGATTTGTAAAGAGATTGTTCTTTTTTCTTGCCTGTTATTTATCTTTCAACCAGCTTATTTCATGGTGTTCACTTAAATTAGGATACAGTAGTCCCAAACTGTGTGCTTGGTTCGTGTGCTTTTTGTGTTTTCAGTCTCCGTTAGAGTATCTTAATAGAAATGTTTCCATGATGCTTTTCTTCTGATTACAAGAGAAAGAGAAGTCTCCTCAGATCACCCCTGAGAACCTTTGTGTCTGAAGCAGAATGGAAAAGAGATTTCCAGATGTGTCTTCTGTTTACATTGCCCAATAGTTAGAGGAAAGAGAACATCTCTGGGTCCCCAACAGACATCGCTGGCTCCACAGCCAGTGGAGTTCTCATCAATTCATTTTCCCTTGAAGAATCTCTTCAAGGTTCTCTTTAGCTTTTTCTTCAAAAAATTGTTGGAACACCAGGTGGAAGCAAAAAGATTTATATCCAGAGGTTCTTTCCTATCTCACCACAGTTCTTCGTACTGATCATATCCACAACATGCCTCTGCTGGGTGTCAACAGGCCTAAGTACCACTCAGTTCCTGCAGCAAGAGTAGGCCATTCCTAATGCTAATAGAACAGGACTTTGCACTTCTGGCTGTATGCGGTTTCTATACACCAGGCAGCAACTGGGACTAGCCGTCCGCCCACTCACCAAAACCACTAGAAACACTTGTTTTACTCTAAACTCTTTTGCTAACATTATCCAAGGAAAACAGATGAGACCTACCTAAGCTGTTGAAATGCTCATTAAATTCCAGCAACTCAGGCTGGAGGATTAGGATTTTAGGTGTGGTGGAGGGCTTTATTTTACTAGGGCTTTTAATTAAAAATAAATTACCCCTTGAATAATTGCAGTGGATTTTTTGAAGCACATTCTAATCCTAGCAGAACAATTCCACAAATTAGCACTTCCAACGGGAGAGCAGAATCTAGTAGTGTTGCACTTCGCAGCTCTCAGTCCCCTTCTAGTATCTGTGAAGTCCAGCCATTTCTCACATGACTCCCTTTAACCATCTGTGAAATCCAGCCATTCCTCACGGCACTGTCTGTGACTGGTGTCGGCTTCTCACACTGTTATCTGTCACATCCAGCAAGTTCTCATGTCATGTCCAATAGTTTCTCGCGTCCTCTTCAGTTAACTTAACCTCAGGCCAGGGTCTAGTCATCTGCCTGCAGCCTTAAGATATCTTTTTACCTCAGGTTTTTTAAAATTAATATGTTCTTTCATGTCAGACAAATTTTAAATTACAGTGTTATGGTAAGAAAAAATGGGTTTCCATCTGGGCCAGACACAGAAGAATTCTATCAGGCTACTCTCCCGCCTCTGCTTGCTTTGTAATATTTATCCTTGCAGGCCTCAGAAGTGCCTTGGGGTTCTCAGTCTTTAAATCACTAGCTAATCTGTTTAATATCCTGATATACATGATATGTGATATTTTATTGATATAGTGTATGTTTAATGTATAGAGTGAGACAGATTGTAAGTAGAATAGGGGAAGAGTCAGAGGCAGGTGAGCCGCGTGTCAAAGGATGAAAAGGGAGAGAATGGAGAGAAAGAGACATTTGGGGAGGCACAGAAAGGAGGAAGGAAGTGCAATGGGAAGAATATATTGAAAAAAGATGGAATAAGAACCAATTAAAAATGCGAACCCTCCAAAAGTACAAGATCCCTTAACAGCATGGTTTTCATTGGCACTACCTGAAAAACTTGCCGGCCGTAGCCAAGTTTCTTGATTTTGCTTCACTTTGGTCAGGAGATAACTTTTGCTATGATCAGTACTTAAAATATTAAAAAAATGAAGGCTGAGGCAATAGTCGTAAGATATTTCCATTTCATATGAACAGAAGTCACTCCAAAATGATTAACTTCTCTGGAAGCTTGCTACTACAAAAAAGAGAGGAGGCAGCAGTGCAAGAGATTAATGAGCAGTTTCATATACTACTTCAGAAGACATACAAATTAAATCACAGGGAAGACACAGTTCTTACACTTCTTTGTAGTAGCTCCAGTGTAGTCTTTCAGAGGTAGGATACAGAAGTTTAGTTCTCTAATTTGGGAAATCTGTATATTCTGTATGTTAATCCTGTCTCTTTCCCAGTTTTCAGATGAACGTCTATAAGGCTTTTTGTTGTTTATGGATTACTTTCTCATTTGAATATGGGTTTCTAGTTCTGCCTTTCTCTCCTTTTTAAGCTTCTTTTTCATTCCTGTGGATCTGGGAGCATAACTTAAAAATATATAAAACTATAATATAATTGCATAAAAACCTCTTTTAAAAAAAAAAAAAGAAAGAAAGTCTTAAATCAGACTTTCCAGTCTTACTTTTCACCTGCCTCATTGATGCATGGAACTGTTTTGAAACCATGATTGTGTCTCTAGATACCTAGAAAGTCATGGTTCTTAAACCACTTCCTAACACATAAGAAAATGCCTTTTCCTTTTTTGCATGCCTCTACTTTCTGTGAAAGGAATGAACCCAGGGTCCTCTGGAACAGATGGTATTTGAATACTTCATTGTGATGGCATCCTAACTTAAAAGGATGAAAAAATAGAACTTGTTTCTATTAAGATTATATAGAAACTAAACTGTAGTTTTTCCAAGCTTCTGAATGTTTAACTTTTATATAATCTCCTTGGTACCTAATTTCCTTGATTTTGGAAAAGCTTGAGAAAATTAAAAAATGCATCCAATGATACACAGTATCTTCATAAATGGTATTGAGTGGGCCTGTGCAGACAGAGCACAACTGCTTGCTCCTGCCAGGAATACTCCTGTCATAGGTACTAATGTGCTGCAGGACATTTTCATCTGTTTCTCTCTGGCAGTGTAACTATTTCTGTCATTAAGCAGCAAATTACCTCAAAATACACCACCCTAGAGCATCAAAATGCAACACAGTATATCGCGGTCATCCCATAAACTGTGGGATTGAAGATACCAGTAATTTAGGTCATTTTTTTACACAAGAGGAAAAAAAAACAAACAGTGCAGTCTGCAGAAATATGGTAGGGGAAAGAGCTGAGCAAATTCACTATATATTATTAAAACCTGATAAATTTAAAAAAAGAGCAGAATACCCTTAGCCACCAAAAAGGATTGGAAAAATCCAAAAGAAGAAACATGAAGTGTGAAAAAAGAGAAATGGCTTTGCTGGCTCTCTTGTCTACCCACCTACTTCAAAAAAATACTTAAAACTGTGTTTCTAGGGGCTCAAAAAGTCATCATCTCTGTGTGATCTAAGTCTTCGCCTGGCACGTGAGCTGACACATAGCAGTGCACCTTTAATTACCATTTCTGGAACTGTGGTATCGCTGAATGTTAAGAGAAGTCTGGTTCTCATCGGGAGATGGCAAACTAATACTCAAAAGTATCAACTTTATGGAACATTAATAAGAATCTAAGCCAGCTCGATGCCAGGCTGTAGATCCCTGTGAGACTTACACAAGAGTTACAGATTGTTGGTTCAGGTCCTGTGATTAGCATGTAAAAAATACGAAAATGGTCTGCTTCCATCAGGATGGATTCTTTTTCACAGGTCTGGCATATTAAAGAGAATTTTGAGTAGAGCATGACTCTCCCAGACAAATGTAGACTACCCCACACTGCTGGCATGAAAGGTGTATGTATTGCTTTTTGCTTCATTAGCAGCGGTAACAAATTTTTGCTCAACTCAGAAGTGTCTGGAGGATTATCTCAACAAAAATAGGGAAAATATGAGAAATGTTTGTCATTTAACAGGATTGATAACATCTGATGTTTTTGTTTTAGGTACTAATTTTAAATTGTAAATAAAAGAAAGCATTAAGAAGTAGTGCAAAGCATTTCTCATATGCATGAAAAAGAATTTTATATAACAAAAATAATAAAAATACAGAAATAATTATCTAAAAACACTTTGAGAGAAGGGGAATTACAGGAATAATTAGACTGGAGAAAGAGGCATGCATAGAACCGATGACAGTGTGGATGAATTCAGGATTCTGCAATAATCAAGTGTCACAATTATAAATTGGAAAAAACCCCAAGTAAGTATATTTTTCTGGAAGATGAAACTCAGGAGAATGGAAGGTCTTATTTGCATTATCAGCATTCTAACAACTATTTTGTCTGTTATTTACTTAGAAAGTGGCAAGGCTTTCCTTTCAGATACGTTCTTTCTGTCTATAAAGCATAGATGTGACTACACAAAAATAGCTGGAAAGTGATGCTCCTTTTCTTTAACAGAATTAAAGGTATTGCGTGGTTGCAAATATTTGCTGCCTTAGGTTGACTCATACTCACTATGAACTTCAGCTCAGAATTGCAGAAAATCTGGCTAAAATCTAGTCTGGGAAATATTCTGCTTATTCCTTTCCTGCTTAAGGCAGAGTTCACTGTATATCCACAGTGTTTCCCACAGACAGTCATATTTTCTAAAAAAACCTCTAGTGTTGGTTTTTCCACAGCTTTCTGTAGCAGTTTGAGTGCTTAACTATGTTTGCCACTAAAAAGTTCTTCCTCACGTAAGCTAAATAGTCTGTGTTGTAATTTTAATTTATTATTTCTTTTCCTACCCACTGTGCACATAAAAAGTGACAATTACTTTTTTCCTCTTCCTTCAAAGCAAACTAATTTTCTTTATTGTGCTACAAAGATATTTACAGAAAGTTTTCTTCATTACCTCTTGTGTCCATTCCATACTGTATCCAGGCCTTTATTTTATCTTCCTTCTGGTTTTTGTGTTCCTCTTGTGCTTGACCTCCCAATTAATTTGTTAAGTAAGTTCTTCTCTTAGTTAAGTAAGTCTCTTCCTGTCCTTGCTCTGCATCACTTGTGTTTGCAGCTTTTAGCCTGGCATAAGTTTCTTAGGAATTCCCCTAACTTTAGCATTCCCACCTGCTTACTTCCTTGCTAGATAGGAAATTTCTGCTGTGTTTCTTTCCCCAAAAAGTGTTTGGGGTGTTAAAAGCTCACATTACTTGGATGATTCTCATAGTTACTCAGGAAACAACTTGTGTCTGGCATGTTGATGGTCTGTGGGACATTTCTACGCCTCCATTCTGGACTTCAGTGCAGTGTATCCATGTACACCTTCACTTCTGCCTTTCTTAGGTTCTTCTCCGGGTCATTGCTGCTTATGCTGCCCCATGGGTTCCTGTCACTAATCTCTGCTGAGTCTATTTTAAAACCTTCTTAAGAGGATTAGCAAGCTGACGTGCAGGGGCTCTTCCCTCTCCAGAGAGATGAATTCCATCCTTGACTAACAGTTTAAAAAGCAGACAAGTCCTCTTCGTATCATTTGTCTGCCAAGAAAGGCAGTCATTTCCAGGGATTGCCTCTGTGTCTCTTGGGCCTTTGCTCTCAGCTAGAGGGACCAGGTGTAACACAACCTTTCTCTCTTCCTCACCTGCTCCTGCAGTCGCTTGTCTTCTGCTTCAGATCTAGTGAGCGGCAGGAGAATAGTAGCCTGGTTCAGTACGCTTTTGTTAGCATCTGGCTTCAGTCTCCTGGCAGGCCATGCAAGTACCAAATGTTCACAGGTTTGCTTCCTATCTACCTTGCTTGATTTGCTCACTTAAGACTTATAGAGACCCTCAGTATCAGGCCTGAACTTAACTCTGGGACCATTGATCCATGGTGTTTGGTGAAGTCCACAAGGGCTTTGGACTCCACGGGGAATCCAAACCTGATCTGCACACGTCTCAATGTTGGCACTGATTTTTTTTTTTCTGTACCTAACCAATTTGGAGTTTTGCATTTTGGGACTACAGCACTGGCTGAATAACAACCCATCCGCTCACAAGTGAGACAGTCTTCAGTGGAGCTGTAACTAAACCTGCTACCTCATTGTTGCTCCGTAGTGTTCATCACGTGCCAAAACTGATACTGATCCTTTGTGGCTAAATAAGCTAAGGCCTTAAGAGGCTTACATCCTCTTCTAATGATTAGTGATGACTCCAGAGATCCTGGCCTTTCTGAATGCCACACACAGCAGAGGAAACACCATTTCTGGTACTGCAGCATAGGTACCATTAAAAGAAGAATGACAAGCAGCATTTTTCTGTGCTTATGTAGCAGTTGATCACATCCATATTAAATTTTTCTTCAAGAAAGTTCTTTTCTGTACCTTGAAGGATCTTGTGATAGATCCTTTAAACATAACTTTCCTCTCATTGACTTCCTCTGCAATGGTAGTCAAAAAGATCCCTAGAAGAGAGCGTGAGTGCTCAGAGACTCCTCGCATAAAGAGATGATTTCTCAGGAACAATAGTTCTTCAAGGAAAAGTTCTTCTGAAAATCCTCCTTTCAACTTCTGTCCTTCTTTTATCTTCTATTTTAATTTTTGAAATCGGTGGGAAGGAGGAAAGAAACTTAAAAATGAGGATTTTTAGCTTCTGTTTTTATGTCAGTCTCTGAATGTTCTTTCCATTTTTAGCTTGAGCAGTTTTTTAAATACAGACTTGATTATAGAATAGACAGGACTAGAAATGAAGCCCTCTAGGCATGGGGTTTTATTTATAAAGTTCAATGATTTGTATTAGTTCTTGAGCAGCTTAAGGCCTTAGACTCGGTAGTGTACTCACTTTCATAAAAGTAAGTTCACACTGCGGTGAACTCCACAGATTATATTTGAGCAGATTTTATTTATAACCCTTTTGCTATCTACAAATATTTTTCAACAAGAATCCATAGTTTGCCAAGACTATGCAGTTGAGCTGAGTTTTACATCTGCAGCCTGCCAGATGATGTGCATATGCCTAGGGGGTCCAGCCCTTCTCTTTATCATCAGTGTTCCTGTAGGCGACAAACCTTGATCCATAGGCACTCTATTGTGACACCCACATTTCCTGCCTACAGCTCACCAGATCAAAGCAATCCCCATCTAAAGAGCAGCTGGGAATGAGCTGCTGCCACCAGAACAACTCAGACAGATGGACACAAGCTGCTTTTCTTCCTGAAGGCTCCTCAGGCTGTGGCTTAGATGCATTGTTCTTGTGGCAGCAGCCTGCTCTGTACTGGAGGGTCTCTCAGGCCTTTTGCATCCTTCCGCCTGTGCCTGTCCTACGATGAGAGATGGGCTGTAGAAAATTTCAGAATAATAAATCCAGTGTATATTCCTTCTGTCCCTGGGAAAAGGAAAGACGATGCTCGGAGATGGCTGAGTTGCTTGAGTGGGCTACACACAGCCCATGCTCAATCACTTTGAACACTTGTGCATTGATTGTAAACACCAGATACCAGGCAGAAGTTACCTGTAGTCTCTTTCCTAAAGATAAATAGCCACACTGCCTTTTCACCAACTACCTTGAGATCATACATCTTTATTTTGTATTTACTTGCTACATTCTTTATCTTTTTGTGGAGTTACTTGAAAGGGAAACAGTAACAGACGTTTAACTGATGGCACATTAAATTCTTTATATATGCAAATAGGAAGAAAGTTTAATATTGTTTGTAGGCAGCTGCATGTGGTTTTTGGTTTTTAGCTGAATTGCAAATTGGCTTTGGTAATTCATTTGCATAAAATTTTAAATGTACATTAAACAAATTACAATATGTTATTTAATATTCATGTGCATTTGATTAGGGTATTCTATCAGCTAATCTTAGTGTGTTTTATTTAGCAAGGTGAAGTGAGGTTGAAGTGTTTGAAAGCTCTTCAGAGTCTGTATACCAACAGAGAGTTATTTCCAAAACTGGAGCTGTTCACTAATAGATTCAAGGTAAGAGGAAATACAATTTTTGGAAGGAGTACAGAAAATAAAAGTATCATCTATCTCATCCTGTTGCGGTCTTTGAGTCATGTATATTAAATGCAAAAATAAACTCATTTGTTTACATTGTAAAGGCTTGTAACTGCAGTAGTAAAACTGTATTACTGCACGCTGAGATTAAGCCAAATTCATTTTACAGTGTTTATTTTGTAAGATTTGTCAGGTTTGGCCAGGATGATTACTTATCTGTTTGTATTCTTGATAGTTTATATATTGTCATTATTTAATCTGCTTGTACTTATTTAATTTTAGGTTTATTGAATTTTAAGGACGTGTACTGGGTGTTTCACACAATCTAAAATAACATCTGAAAGTAACAGCC
Organism: Aptenodytes patagonicus; assembly: GCF_965638725.1. NCBI lineage: Eukaryota > Metazoa > Chordata > Aves > Sphenisciformes > Spheniscidae > Aptenodytes > Aptenodytes patagonicus. The sequence continues at coordinate 28,313,294 of NC_134954.1, forward strand.
TGTAACAAAAGATTGTTTGTAAGGCAGCTTTTTAGCTAAATACATGCTTGTGTTTGAAGGAGGAGATACTTTGATCTGCATCACAGTATTCTACACAGTGAAATGCCTTGCTGCAGAACAGAAGTTTACATTGTGCTTTTAGACAACCCCCCCCCCGAGCATGATTGTCTTGTTTAGGAGATAAATACTGGAGGAATATTTCATGGGTTTTTTTACTAGCACAAACATGTGGACTTTTTGCTTAATATCTTGATTGGAATGTGGCTGTTAATTCACTTTGTGGCATGACTGCTTTATTTCACAAGTGAAATATCTGGAGAGATGAGTATAGAAATACTGTCATTGCTTCTGTTTGGATGCTCTGCGAAGAAAGGTTTCAGACACTGTCACCACATCAGTTGGCACCTTTTACCATCGCTTTTGTGTTCTGGAGAACACAGAACTGTGGTAAAGGCTACCCCCCCAAGGAAAGACTACTTTAATTTATTTTAATTTAAATCATGATTGTAATGCTGATGAAAAATTCTGTTTAGAAAAGAAGTGGAGATTTAAATACCCGTAAACAACTACTGTGCACGAGACTTAAAAACTCTCATTGTAGATTTTATATTGCTTCACTGGTTTTGTCGGTCATTGCAGTTACTATTAACTCCTCCAGTTTGATCTAGGAAAACACAAAATGTAGAAAATTTGTCATATCTTCCCTGTATGTAAATGATTCATAAAAACATAATGGTAATCAGCCTTTTACCACATTCACTTGAGATGGAGAAAGAAGATGCTTAAACTGCAGTAAAGTCTAGATATTAAGGAAGGCTTTTTGTCCAAAATTATAGTTATGTAATAGAACAGACACTTTATTAATAATCTCCTTCATTTGAGATTTTTAAGGGCAGATTAAATAAATATGTCAGGAATGAACTAGGTGTAGGAGATGAAACTAGATCATTTTGTGAGATCACTTCAGTCTATATTCTTCTAACTTTATAAAGTCAGTTTCTGGGACTGTTGCAGTAAAGACAAACTTTCCTCTCATAGAAGAGTACCTGGCAAATGGGTTCAGACCTCAGACTACTTCTGTAATGACTCCATAAGTCTGGTTTGCTTATCATCTTAGGACAACCAGAAATACTAGTTAACTCTCCAGAAAAATGAACCCTCCAACTCTGCTGCTTTTCTCGTTCCATCTGAGCAGACTTACAGATTTGTTTATATTTGCTCCTCATGTAATTTGATTTATTTTGAATAGGCCACTAAAACTCTCATGGTCTCTATATCTGCTTCTCTTTACTAGAAAATGTGCTGGATGCTTCTCTCTTAGCCTTCTATAATTCGTAAGAGAAAATGCTGCTTTGAGTCTGAACCTGTCCCATCCACCAGCAAAACTTTTCAAGACGATTGGAGGCACTTTGAGAAATAGTTACTCAGTAACGTACTTCAAAAAACTACAGGAACATGAAACCTCTAAATACTTCCTCCTGGCTTTTTTCACAGTATAGACAATTTTCTTTGTTAGAAGAAGTCAGGTTAGCCTGTGCATTGCTTCTTGGTTTTGAATGGCACAAGAAATTTTCATTTCTGTCAAAAAGAATCAGAGGAAAGGGAAACCCTGCTAGGAATCGTCGTCTTTCTTCTGTTCCATTAAAGCTGTTTTTACTACAGAAATGTGTATCATTTTGAAATAAATTAGAGAAAAGGTGAGTTCAAAGTCTCTGTGAGCCTAGAGAACAGATATGTTTAACACGATGATTTATCAGTTTCAGTTTCCAGCCACATCAAGAGAACAAAAAGCTGGCATTGCCCAAATGCCTGCACTTGGATTTACAGCTGTGTTGACAGGGATGCGGCCTTTGGCACCAGGATGGAGCAAAGTTTCAAATTGATGCTTTTTGAATCTGTGATACATTACTTAAATGTCTTGCCACCACAAACTGTACCACCACCCCCTGAAAAATAATTGACCTAAACGCCGTTCTGAGTTCCATGTCTGCTTATTTATATTTCCTCATCAGACTTTAATCGACCTGCACAATTCAGCTGGTGTTCAGCTCAATCCATTCAAACTGTCAAGAGAAATCTCTCTAGAGATCTTCTAGCTGTTTAAAGTATGAATTAATTTAATCCAGAATGACTTGTACTGGGGTGTTAATATTTCACCACCTTCCTGATAGCTGTGACAAGGATCTGATAATGTCACTTCTCCAAAGGAAATATGTGTGTTCTCTCCAGCATTTGTTTGTGTTTCTAGGAGTAGGTGATATGCTAGAAAATAAGTTTTGTCTGTCAAAAAAAAATTTTGTCCATCGAAGAGGAGACTTTTGTTTTCCATCAAGAAGTCCTGTCTGATACAAACATTAACTGAAGCCATATGGAAAAGATGTGAAAAACTGCTCTTTTTTGCAGTCAGTGCCAAAGTCAAGACACAAGCAGATTTAGATGCAGCCATTTAATTCCTGTCCCTCATCCCTGACCCTTTGCAGGAGAGTGCTGTCTCCACGGCCTGAGAGGCAAAAGGAGATAGATTTGCTCTTCAGCCAGCCTTGTTCACAGCCTAAAACATAATTGCAAACTGATCTTCATAGACAGTGAAAATTCATATTTCAAGTTTTAAATACAGGCATGTCCTATTCTACTGCTGTACAGTGGTACAGGAAATTTCCGTCAAAGCAGATTGAGCAGCTGGGGTTTGTAACTTACTGAACCACAAAAGTTACACCTTCAGGCCTTAAGTGTTCAGGTCTCATTTTCAAGGATCGTGGTGCCTGGCTGGCAGGTGCCATCACACAGAGATGCTAGCACCAAGGCAGAAAATAAGAAATGACACATCCCCACTGTTTATTTTAAGCCTGATATTTCTGGGAAAAATTGAGAGGAGAGAACAGTCTTTTTGGATAAGAAAACATTGTCGCATTAGTTGGTTTCAAAGTCCAAAAGGACTCCAAATTCAGAGAGTACCTCTTGCTCTGTAGGCAGAAGATACCTTCCCTTCCAGGCTTTTTTCAGTGTGCAGTTAGTTCCCTCCCTGTGGTATCCTGGAGTTTAAGATACACTTTGATGGAGTATATGAAATTCCACTGAAACTTTTAAGATCAGTATCTCTGGCTGTTCTTTCTCTTGATGATGATGTTGTTCCTTGGCCAGGACCTTAGGAAAAGTTGACAGCAATTTTTTTTTGTCTTGTTCATACATAGAATTTCCTGTTTGGAAAGTTATTTCACTGTTTGAGTCTCTTCATGGACTTCTCACAGTCTCTAAAACTGTCTACATATAACAGTTAAATGCATCAAATTTCCCAGGAACTTAATGGTGATTGATAGAGGTGCATTCAGTCATAGTGGCACAAAGTATCTCTACAGACCTGTTTTTGTTGAGAGATAACACTTGAGACAGCCACAATGCATTCTTTACATACTATTCCTAAATTTCAATATTGAAATAAGCATCAGTTGCTTGATATTCACCTTCAGTCTTTAAATGCCTGAAATAGTAGAGAAAAGAGGTGAACACCTTTATTTTGTCCTGATTTGTTCTTGGTGACTTCACTGTTGTTTCCTAACACTTCCCTTGTTTCCAGTCCCTGATTTCTATTTTTTCACATCCCAAAATGTCATATAGTACCTAGTCCATCCTGAAGCAGGTCAAGCTGCAGAAATCAAGTTTTATTTTCAGATGGCCCAATTTCTTTTCATTAACTTGATTAGTCAAGCAAAAAACATCAAGACACATTGCATTTTTATGGATGGATAGAAATTCTCCCTAGATAGGAACGACAACATACACTAATCACATCTATTTTTGGTTGCCAGTAAGCAAACTGAAACTAAGGAGAAAGAAACCCTTAGGAGACTTCTCATAACTACAGGGTCCTTAGAAGTTATAAAATCATTAGATTTGACTGAAAAGTGGTGTGCTTGTCTCCACTAGAAAGAGTATAGGAAAATACAAAGTTAAACCATGGAATTTCCCACTTTCCTGTGGAAGATCTGTAGTGTAATTCTTGAGATCAGCTTCAAACCTTAAGATGTAGCCAGGTATAAAGGCCACAACTTTATAGGCAATATGCAGGTGCATATATTCAGGTGTGATTTTCTTCACAGTATTTCCAAATACGCATATATGCAGCATTCATTGCTTTAAAATTATTTGTCTTCAGGGGGATGAAGCGGGGCAGTTTTTCTGCTGTCATCCAACCCAAGTACATTCCTTTTCAGGAAAGAACTGTTAAATAAGACCAGTCCAGAACAGTGCTTCAATGCCAAAGTCTGCTTGCTTGTTTCCTGGAAAACACACAAGGATAAGGACCATTTGTTAAGCACTTGTTCTCATTCCTGTGTACTTGCCTATTGTTCCATTGTGCATATAGCACACAGCTTCCTAAGATGTACATTAAATGGTTGAATAATATTAAAGAGCTTTCATGTGTCTAGTTGAAAGATCTTTCTCCCCAAGAGTATTTATTTTGTAATCTATAGAATTCTTCATCTGATAGCTGTTTGTGTGTTTCTGTTTTGTCACTGTAATAAAATTCCTTTTCAGGATCGCATTGTATCAATGACACTTGATAAGGAATATGATGTAGCTGTGGAAGCCATTCGATTAGTCACGCTAATACTTCAGTGAGTATTTTTCAAAATCTGTATATTCCCTTTGAAAGTTACCTAAGCCAGGAATATTTAATTGACTTGATTTCTTTGCTTGTGTAAAGAAGTGAATCTGTTACTTTACACTTAGTATGAAGTTGAACTGAATATGTAATAATATGGTCATGAAGCTAAAATAAGATATTCCATCTTGTGGAAATACAACAGGCAAAGTATAAAAATTTATTGATGTATTGAGACTATTAGTGCATCCATTGTTGTGGAAGAATGCCAAAGGGCATTTATGCCTTTTGCCAAGGGCAAAATGATCGTCCTCCCCAAAACAAGTATCTGTGGGTTACATTTGCTAAAATAATTCGAGCAGTAGCTAAGCAAAGATCCAGTGTCAGGAGGTTTGATTACCTGACGCAGCTGAAAAGAGAGTCATCTGGTAAATAAGCTGACAGGGAAAAGATGCTAGCTTCAACATCCTTGTTTGGGTTATGTGGAGGTGGCAGCGGTAGCCTGCAATTTTAAACACTTGGCCGTGCAGGAGGAGACATGCTTCCAGGCCACCAGCTTTTTCTTACAGTGATGCAGTGGCTTCCCTGAGGCAAAGATCCAGTCCAAAGATCATCCCTCACGCTGACTGTTTGAACCAACCTGTCCACAGCAGCGTCATGAGTGAACTGCTGGAGGAGCACTGCTAAGCTTTTATTGTATATTCATTAAAACATACATTAAAGACAATCTGTTTTACAATCACATGCATAGAATTTCTGCATCATACTTTATACCCAGTGGCTCCACTTTGAAGAATGTTTTTGGACATGCAGAATTTGGATGAAAGATTAGACTAGCTTTTCCTCTTAGTAAAGAAATCTGGACTTTATTATTTTTTTATTTATGAGTCACTCTGCTTTACAGCTATTAGACTTGTAATATTAGGAAGAAAGGAAATCTCGTATTGTTACATTTTTAAAGCAAATATAACAAATATGATCACAAATGAGATGTAGAACACATCTATTCCCTACATTATTAGCAATCTTTGGGAACACAGTAAGATTTTTAGGTCAAAAATTGTCCAGTGCACCTTTTTTTTTCCTGTCCTGTTTTCTCTTTGGTTGCATGATGTAAACATAGCTAAATGCACTTAGCACCAGAAGAATATGGGTTACATTGAACATCACAGGGCAATATTCTGGCAGGTAGGAACTCCAAAAAGATGTCATGAACAATCATGATGGGGAATGACCAATTAAAAATTATTTGTAGTATGAAGCCAAATGATGTTTAGAATCCTGATACATAAATGTTTCTGATGAATGCTGACTAAACAAGGAGGGAAATAATATTCCTGTATGCAACAGTGGTGATATTTTGATATCATTGATGGAATATAATTGTTCCATGGCTCATAGCATTTTTCAAGAATACTGCTGAAAAATTGAAGTTTTTCTGAGTTTCAGAAAACTCACACACAAAATCTGCCTTGAGCTCAGAAACTGCAGAAGCCCCGACTATGTCATTTACCCAAGACAAGGGTGAAAGGTGGCTTGTTCTTGTCAATAAATACCTATAGAAAATAAACTTTTCATCTTCTTTCATCCAGCACAGCAGGGTATGATCAGATTCAGTTCCTTGATGTTGAAAATGAAGTCTATATCTAGTCAGCACAATAACCACAGTAAAAGTGTGATGGGCAATTTATTGTATCAGCATTATAGTAATTCTAAATGTACACCATGATTCAATCCTAAAGTGATTATGTGTTGATTTGATTGGTGGATGCACAGTGCTAGTTCTGTGTCCCCATTTTGTGGCGTAATCTGGTTTAGTTTTCTACTGCCTGTGTCTAGAGCATTTCTGTGCCTTCTCCCCTTGCAGAGGCAGTTTTATCCACCTGGCCTGGCCCTTTCAGCAGCTGGAATTGGGAACATTCCTTCTCACTTTCCAGGCCAGCAGAGAGGCACTTCCTGCCCTACAGCACAAAAGAGCACGTGGACTGTCACGTGAAAAGACTTAACTCCTGAGAATGGAGTAGGCCAGGAGGCTGAAGCGGGTTTTCCCAGTCCCAGATTTGAATACGTTAAAAATTAAAAGCTTTGAAAGCAAACAGACATTGCTATAGAAGTAAATAAGTTTAAGCAAGCAATTGTATTTTCCTCATGTAACATTCTAGGTTTTTAATTTAATAATGTTTGATAATCAGTGTTTGGCATCTTGCAATACGTGCATTGTAGTTACTGTGATGGTCTAAGTAATTAAGCAGGGCAAGATTTGTAAGTAGTGGTGACATTTTTTTCATAATTTTTTTGATAGATAGATAGATACAACTGGGAGATGACAATCAGACAAACTTTAAGTCTTACAGGCCCTTTAAATATCTCTGTATTTGGAAATTGAACCAAAGATCCTTGAAGTCAGTGTTCAACTGTTTAGGATTTTGTATGAAGGAAATCAATCTTGTAGCTGTCAAAAGTAAGTTACGGGAGGTGAGAGGATTGAAATTAAACATTTGTTTTAGTTCAGGTGTTACTTTCTGACTCTTTCAGTGGAAGCGAAGAAGCTCTGTCTAATGAAGACTGTGAGAATGTTTATCACTTGGTGTATTCAGCACACCGGCCTGTTGCAGTAGCAGCTGGAGAATTCCTTCACAAAAAGTAGGTTATCAGTTACCCTGGAATAAGACCAGGTTTGTGAATGCTTCCTAGTAGAGGTAAGATCAAAAGGCGAAGAAGTGATAGAGTGAAATATCCCAATTTAGCAAATCAGGTATTTAATTTAAAACACAGACTTATTCTCTTGTTTAAATTCAAGACCTAAAGACTTGAAGAAACTGGATTTACGTTTTCCTTGCTCTAGAATTCAGAAACTTTTCCTGACTCCTCAGGGGCTAAATCTGAAAGGCTGCATAAACCTCTCTGTATTAAAGTTGTTTTAAATCCTGTGATAGTATATATAGGGCCTATACATCCCTGATGGTCTACCTGATATGCAGTCATTATTTTTACAAAGTTTTAAACCAGTTTATTTCAAAATTGGGAACTTGAGAGGTTTTTATGTAGTAATAATTAAGACATTTGTTCCTAAACTTACGGACTTCCCCTAAAAATACATTACACCGTGGTTACCTCTTTCATGTACCAACTACGCCAAAGGAAATGAGCTAGCTTTTCCATGGATGTGAATCATACTGCATCAGTAACTATGACCAGGACATTGCCACATCATAGTAGTTAACTGTTTCACCTTAGTGTTTGCAGTTAAAAGTCTTTTAGCAGTAGTTTTCTTTTTTCCCCTCATGGGTTGTGACATTAGAGTTCTTTAATATATCAGAATGAGGGTTATATAACTTTTCATGCCAAGATACACAACAGAAAAAAATAACGTAAAAACATCAGTTTTCCTTTGCCAGTGTTCTAATTTTCTGTGGTTTATTAGTGATTTAAAAGTCCACACTGTAATTGTAAGCTCTTGTTGGTGGATTTTTGGAGTTCCATCTATGTGATCAGGCATTATCTTTTTCAAGGAGTTAATTTACAAAATTCAGTTACATTTAGTTTCCTACATGATGTTTTAGGAAATGGTTAGGTTCTTTTTAAAAATATATACTGAAATTCCTTTGTTAATCAACATGTGACAAAATAATTTTGAAAAATGCCTCAAAGGTAAATGAATTTGAAGACATATCTGCACTTCAGTGTACTTAGTGTAAAGACAAAACTTTATCCTAACTTTTCTTTACACGAGATACTATGCTGTGTTCTATAAATGTCTCTCAAGGTAAACAGCATTGAGAGAAGATTGTCCTGTTCCTAACACTCAATTTCTCTTGGTATCTGCTAACACATAAGAGCTGGTGCTCCATTTTAAATAAGTTACAATCTGCTTGAGGCGTTTGATGTGGGATTTATCTCACCTAATTTTATACATTTAAATATCACCTTCTATGTGTAAGCTAGTCATTAGAATTTCTCTCTGTAGTTAGCAAAGGAAAGCAACTAATAGAGAGGATCACTGACTCAACCCTGAGGTGGATGTTTTAAGATATTTCAGCACCTGCAGAGGTGCTTATTTCTTATCTGTTAAGATAGGCAGGGGGGGAAAGGTGATGTCTTTAACTAAAATATGTTTGCATGTAACTCATCCTTCTCTTTTCAGTGAATTACAGTAGTGAAATCAGAATACTGTGTTTCACATTTCTAATTTCTTTGTGACTGTGGTTTCAATGTAAAAGCAAGGAACAGTTTTCAAACTTCTCAAAGTAAAACAATCATTGCTGTAACTGTAATGTAGACACATCTGAGATCTCTTTAAGCTAGCAAATTTGAGCATCGAGAGTAGTTTGGAATTAGCCATGCATCAGGGAACTCAATGCAGAATGTATAATTTACCTGAAAAAAAAGGCCAAATAATTGACTGGCAGCTTGCTTTATCCTTTATGCTGCTACTGGTACCTGAGGTTGTTTTTTTAATGGGATGTCAAGTTTGTTTATACCAGATCCCAGTCAGCATGACCACAGTGGAGATACAACCTTAGTTCTTAAGACACTAGTAGAATAAGTGCTACCACCATTGTAAGACTTGATATGTTAAAAATGCAAAACTATACAATTTATGCAAATATGTAAAACTGTGCAAAATCTTTCGATATAAATATGTTTTGGAGAGCTTTTTCCTGTGTGAAATTCTTCCAGCCCTGTGAACTTGAAGACTCTGAAGATAAATTCATCTCTTCAGACAGGCAGAGGTCTTTCCCTTGAAAGAAATAGCTTGAGATACTTTCAGTATGTTTTATGAACAAATCTACTATATCAAGAATGAATGCTCATCATATTATTGCAGAAGTCAGATTTGTTTTGATAAACATGATAGCTTCTTTTGCTTATTTTTAGACTGTTCAGCAGACATGATCCCCAAGCTGAAGAGGCTCTAGCAAAGAGGAGGGGGCGAAATAGTCCAAATGGAAACCTTATTAGAATGTTGGTTCTTTTCTTTCTTGAAAGTGAGGTAAAAAATTCATTTTTAACCTTTACATGTTTAATAAAACCTGGAACTTAAGTAGTGATTTATCAACATACAGTAACACAAGTTGTCTTTCTTTTCTTTGTTTTCATAACTTCAGAAATACTGTATGCCTTTTACCCTGCCCCCCATTTCCTTGTCCATCAAGCAAATTCAACTCAATCTTCTTCATGGTTTATTTTGCTCTTGCATGTCCCCACTGTACTCAGTACTGCATTGCTGGTAGTATGGTGGGTACCAGGATTCATTTCTACACAGAAACATAACTGGTTCTTTTTTTAAGATAACCATGTAAGGAGTATACCCCTGGAAGTTAGTCTTTATGGAGTAAAATCCTGTGAACCAGAAAGGAACAAAAACTACATAATATCTCAAATTATGATTAGAATCATAGAATAATTCAGAGTGGAAAGGACCTGAGGGTTATTAGCTCAAAGTATAGTCAGCTGTGAGATTAGATGAGGTTGTTCAGGGCTTTATGAAGTTGCATCTTGAAAACATCGGAGGATGGAGACTGCAAGCATACATACGATGACATTAAGTGTTTGATGAATACATTCAAGATGAGAAGTGCCTGTAGTTTATGTCTGTAGAGATAGCATATATGGGAAATTTTATGGTAGGCATACTAATAGTAATTTAGGTGGGGAATGGCAATGGAGTGGAGGAAAACTTGAGAAGATAAACTATCAGGTACAGGATGCTCTGAAGATAGAGGGAGAAAGGTTTAAAAATGATACATTTGATTTGGTAATAAATAGGTGGCAAAGGAAGACTGAAAGAAAGGAATGACAGAAATGTTTCTCTAACATTCTACAGAAGGGAGGGTAATATATTTTGTGTAAAAAGCGAAAGGAAAGGTATTGCAATTGGGTATTTTAATTGTTAGGAAGCCTTGAACAAGAGACTTGACTGTGAGGATGAAAAGAAACACAATCAGAGATGCTGAGAAGGAAGGATAACATTTAGGTACAGTGTTAATGTTAACATTTTTTAGAAACACCTTATAAACCTACAAGTTAAATCTGGATGAAATGTCACTGCCTGTGTGAGCCTTCAATCTGCTATCTGAATGTATTTGTATTTCCAGCTTCTTAAAAACTTAGATTGTAATAGGTCATTGTATTTTCTGGTGAAAATACCTTAAATCTGAGTGCATGTGATTGGGAGTTACCTAGCGTTAAGCTTGTCTATCCTTCTGAGGAGAAAAGAAACTCAGCTTTGCTCCCAAAGCTATGATCAGCAAAGTGCCTTCCCATGCAAGCCATATGCTGCTCCCCAAGATCGCTTCTCTCTCAGGGCCAGTTTTTGCTATTGCTGTTTTTGAGAGAGTTGCTAGAAACAAAGTAGAATATTATGACTCCCATTTTAATAAAGAATTAGAGAATTGGGAGTTTCCATCTGCATAGAACTAGAAGATGTAAGCACTGCAGTCTGAGAGGGGGCGTTCAGAAGAGGGAACAGGTAAACTTGTGACAAGCATCAGTAAGCTCTGTGACACATAACATTTTGCCCAAAGCTGTCAGAAACAGAAGAGTAGGTAAAGGTACTGACACCGCCTTCCTTACGCTCTTAGATGTTTTCCAGTTAAGGAATTAGTCCCATGTCTGGCAAGCAAATCAGAACTGCATATTGCGCTTATTACTTTTTGATAGTGGTTAAAGATCAGTTTATAAACCAGTAGAAGCCTATGGATTATTTTTCTCACTTTACAACAGTTGTGTTAATTCACATAAAAACATTTTTTGCAGTTAAAGTTAGTGTTAATTCTGTACCCCCTGAAATCAGTAAGATTTCTGCTACTGTTTTCTGAGCATGTATGAAAAATAAATGCTTGTTCGAAACAAATATATTACAACTCTCTCTTAGTCTCATGTCTCATCATCTCTCCTTTTTATAATGCAGTAAGAAAGTGAGGAAAGGTAAGTTTACGGCTTCTAGGTCAAAACTCTGAGATTTCCTGCCCCCTCCCCCCCCCCCCCCCCGAAACAAGCTGCTTTATGGAAAAGAAGCTCAATTTGTTTTTATTCCATTTTCCATTAAAACATATCCCCATTGTAATGCAGTTGTACCATTCAGTTTGAAGAAGACCTTCCAGAGTTAGTTTCAAGCTGAATTTTCTTTCCAACTAATGTAAGAGTACATGCCCAGGACACTCTCTGTGGCCAAATGATAGTGAAAGTTGACGAACTGCTGCTTGTACCAGAACGCTGTACTGATGGTTGCTTTGGATTTTCTAGTTGCATGAACATGCAGCCTATTTGGTGGACAGTTTGTGGGAGAGCTCTCAAGAACTGTTGAAAGACTGGGAATGTATGACAGAATTGCTCTTGGAGGAACCAGTCCAAGGAGAAGAAGGTAGTTGTTTAACCTCTATACTTTATTGATATTGCACAATATTGTTAATTATTCCTTAAAAAGATGTTTCACTGTGGGTGATAGAGGTATTTATGTTGTGGTTTGTTTAGAAAGCATATTTGAAGAAGATTTTAGTTTAATCCATTTTTAATGCACTTTGCTTCAGAAGCAGCATTTTTGTACTCTGTTTTTCATCTTGTGAAGTCTGTTGTACTGTGATTCCCTAATATTAAAGGCTAGGACTACTTCTTGTCTGCATGTTTAAATAACTAGTATATACATGAACATTTCAATAAATTAAATAGCTAATACAATTTTGAATAAACAAGCCCTTCAAGTGGTGTTAATTAAATATGGGGCTTTTCCAGACAATGTTAAAACCTAATGAATTCTCAAGAGGAAAAAAATAAGGGGATTCTTTTGCCATTAGTTTCAAATCTCCTTTGGCTAATAATAGATCTGTGTGCACAAGGTAGCCAGGGAGGTTGGTGGCAAAGATTCCCTAATGGTAATGAGTGTCATTCAAGATTCTTTATAATCCTTCAGGATTATCCTGCTTCAGGGACCTTCGCAGGGGTTAGGTGGTTGAAAAACTGATGTACTCTTACTGCTTCCTAGCATGATGTGCTGATCATCTCCATGTTTAAAAATCTGACCTTTTGGTATCCACCTGCTACAATTGTGGTATTTATATGGTAATTTCCTTAGGAAATTAGGCACTTTGGTTCTTTGTTTCTGTGTAGCCTAGTGGGGTTTGATCCTCTAGATGTGACCCGAACTACTTCCCAAAGAATAGAAATAATACTTCATGACAGTGAGAATATTTTATAAGGAAGTGACAGTGAACAGTCAGTCATTTTCTGTCCTCCATGACACTCTTTATTTTGTAGATCTTGGTTATATTCCCCTTCATTCATCCTTTTTCCAGGCTATGTTTCTCTGGACTTCTTTCAGTTCTGCCGTATCCATTTTGAGATTATATGAATGGTAATTCAAAGAGCAAGCAAGAAAGCCTTGGTTTTATAAATGGGACAAAATGACATTATCTCTGTTGTTCTCTGTTCCCTGTGTTTTACAACTGCATTCACAGATTTGTCGTCTTTAAGATGTCTTGCACACACATCAGAACTGATGTTACTTGTTCTTTTCCCTCCATAGCAATGTCTGACCGGCAGGAGAGTGCTCTTATTGAGTTGATGGTGTGTACAATCAGACAAGCTGCTGAAGCACATCCTCCAGTAGGCAGAGGCACTGGCAAGAGAGTAAGTGGTACTGCAATAGGTAGCTCAGACCTGTGTGTGTTACTATAGTAACATAAAATATTTGTCTACAATGCAAATTTTGACACTTTTAAATTAGATTTTTATAATTGGTGTTTCCTGTTTCATGTGAACATTTTTGAAGAAAAATAGTGGAAATTCTATTTCTGGACATGTTTGGTTTTTTGTTTGTTTGTTTCATTTTGGGTTTTGCTTTGCCAAGTTAGGTAATATAAATTTACAGCATGAAAATCTTTTTTTTAATTTTTTTTTTAGATGTTCTTTTCATCATACCCCTGGCTTACACTTGTAATGTACCCACGTCTACAGCTCTTAATATTAAGTCTAGATTAGAATTGAAAGTGTAGAGCTCGGGAGCAGAACAAGATTACCTCTGACTATCTTCCATAAAAAGGAATGTGCTGCTAATATGGACGTTAAATTTGCAGAAAAAAACAACTGTATATTCATCCTGAGAGTAGTTAAGCACTGGAACAGAAGCTGAGAGTTTGTACAGTTTCCATGCTTGGCAGTTTTCAAGACCTGACTGGACAAAGCCCTGAGCACCCCGATCTGAGCCCTGAGCTGACTCTGCTTTGAGCAGGAGGGGTGGGACTGGGACCAACCTGAATGCATCTGTGGTTTTATGTATCCATCCTCTTTGGCCTCTTCCACTGAGTGCCCTAAAAATTTAAGAATTTGACATTCTGGCTGTATTGCAATCTAGCTGCCTCTTTCATTTATTTTGTAGTAATTGTTTGGGGATCAGTGGAATTCCATGCCTAAGGCTGGACATGCACTTCTAAGCATTTCAGTATAAGTTACAAGGTCAGGGTAATCAACAGGCTTTCAACTGTATTCTCCATAAATACAGCATCCACATTTCAAAAGTCTCTCAGCTTCCCAAACGTATTTCCTTGATTTTTGGTAGTCCCCCTCTTATTTAGGTTACACTAAAATGAAATAAACCCATGTGAACATTTGGTGCTTCTGTTAGGTTCTGTTCTGAATAATCGTAACTAGTTTATTAAAGAAAGCCACAGACTTAGTGAAGGTGAAATCTGGAGATAGACTTAGCATTCTTTATTGCTAAACTAAAGGCAGTTACTTTAGCTTCTTAATTTTTATGTGCCAAAAGCAGATTAGCCTCATGTCCAGAAACAGCATCCCAGGAAAAGCTCCAAGAAACCATCAATTTAAACATGTTTTATGTACCTTAATTTATAAAGCATATTCTAAGAAATTCCTAATTCATTAAAATATTTCAGGGGTGAGGGGGGCTATGAAAGCGCTTACTCAAATTTACACGAGCATGTATTACCCTGTGTTACCAAAACTGTATTGTAAGCACATCTTAGCTGTGTTTTGTCTCTAGCTGCAAACCGTTCTAGCAGACAAAGCAACCTTTAAATTTAACAAAAATTTCATGTTTGTATTTTCTGTTTGGAGCACCAAATAATGTCACTATTAGCTTTCCGGGTATGTTTTCTATCTCAAGAGGTCTACAGTTCAGTTCACTTAAGTTCAGCAAGTTGCTTAGTCTTAGATTTTTTCAATGTCTGTATTTCTTCAAAGCTAAAGAAAACACTTCAATAAAATAAATTTCACCTTCTGAAGGATGATCAAGAGAGCCTCAAGATCATCCTAGGGACCTAGATTAATAGCACCACTGAACAGCAATATTTGGTCACTAGAATATGACTGGGTTGTTAGGGGGTGGCAGCCTGACTTGCTAGCTGTATTTGTGTTGCCTTCTGATGAGCTAGCAGCTTTTGCTGGCACGGTGCTGCACTGCAAGTTGGTACAGGAATTGCGGTTGCTGCTGTATGTATCCAGCTGTCTGCCATGTACTATGGAAGTGGTTTCTTACCCTGGTTACAAATCTGTTCCCCATCACTTCCATGGTTGTTTTGGATTCCTGTTGACACAATAGGTTACCTGTCATCCAAGCACATGTTTTGTTTCCAGCTGTTCCTCCTCACTTACAGAGAGATGTAGGTATGACATTTAGCTTTTGCTTCTTTTCAGTTAGATCATGAGTTGTGGGATGGTAACTGCAGGGACCTCTGACTTGTCAGTAGAGGTTTGTCATGTTCTCACGATCTCGCTAGCATATTCTCTGAGTTGAAATGGGAGCAGATTTCTAATTATGCACTCACCTTCTTGTGAAATAGTTTCTTCTCTGACTTTAGCTTGTAACCCTTCTTGTGCAGTCTGGCAGCTTTGCTATACATAAATCATTAGGTAACTTGAGTATTTTATTATCATTATTTGTTTTCAAAAGTACTCTCTCCTTTTCTGAAGGCAAGAAGCCAGATCTAAGCTTTTATGAAGCATGCTGTTTTGATTATTGTCTCTCTATTCACTGTTTCAAGGTGGTTTTGCTATGACAGCATTAGTAGCTTCAGTATGTCACTGAAATTTGTAAATGAGTTCTGTGAACTTGGATGTATGTTCTCACTGAGAATTGCATTCCAGTTTAGAGATGAGGCCATAAATCTGCTAATGAAAATCACTGTTACAGTGTGGTTTGGTTTTGGTTTTCTTAATTATATTTCAGTTCGCCCTGAGGTCTTACATTAACACTTTGTTTAATGTGTGAAAGCCAGAGCTCAATTCACTTGGAAGCAATAGCAAAACTTCCACTGACTTGGGTTATATTTGAATTTCAATCCTAAAAAAATGTTGATGTGTCGAGACAATATCATGCTGGATGATATGATATTTTCCGTTTCGATCACGGCTTCTTAGGACACATGGTCCTCCCATTTAATCACTTTTCAGTCCAAGTATGTTTGAGTATTTTATTCCCTCCTCTTTTGATTTATTAAAAATACACTTGCATGGATTTTTGTTTGTAATACAAACTTTAGAAAAATTAATGAATGCTATATGCAGAAATTGTATTTACTTTAGTTATTTTTGATCACTTGCAGGTCTTGACAGCGAAAGAAAGAAAAACTCAGATAGATGACAGAAATAAATTGACTGAGCATTTCATTATTGCACTTCCTATGTTGCTATCAAAGGTACATTTTTCAACAAAATAAATCTCTCGCTGGTATTTACAACTGTCTTTAAACTTTTTCATTCTGTAGTGTAGGTGTTTATTTTTAATTCACTATTTTTTTGTTTTGTTTCAATGATGTTTTAGTATTCTGCTGATGCCGAGAAGGTTGCAAATCTCCTGCAAATCCCTCAGTATTTTGATCTGGAAATCTATAGCACGGGCAGAATGGAAAAGGTATAGTACATTGGGCAAGAAGTCTGATTGCTTTCAAGTACCTAATTACTATTCTAGTCACACAGTGCCTTCATTCAGCATATTAGTAATATAACCTTGATTTGGTGTATTCTTCAAATGACTTTTTCTTTGAGTTTCGTTGTTCAGGTAAGGTGAAAGCTGAACTTCTTTTCTGATCTACAGCATCTGGATGCCTTACTGAAACAGATTAAGTTTGTTGTGGAAAAGCATGTGGAATCAGATGTTCTCGAAGCCTGCAGCAAAACCTACAGCATACTCTGTAGTGAAGAATATACAATCCAGAACAGAGTTGACATAGCCCACAGTCAACTTATTGATGAATTTGTGGATCGATTCAACCATTCTGTAGAGGATCTGCTGCAGGAGGTTTGTTTTCTTAAAATGAATTTATTTAGACTACCTAAAATACGCTATGATAAACTGCAGAAAAACATTCTTACCAAGTCATGAAATTACCCATCTGAAGACGTAGCGCAGCAGCAACTATTTCATAATTATTTGGAGCTATTTCTCCGTGTAGAAAATCCCTTGAACTAGCCATTAAGTCTGCAAAGCATTGATGCTGTAAAACAAAGACCACGGGACAATCCTGCTTCTGAAAATTTAGTCTAGTATTTAAACAGTCCACGTAAGAAATTAAATGGATGAATGGGTGAAAGCTGATGAAAAATGCTGAGAATGGTGCATTTACATTAATGCTTGTGGTGATTGCAGTAGTCCCAAATGGATAGGCAGGCAGCAGAATCAAGGTTGGATTATGTCTTGAATGGAAGAGAGGATTTAGTAGAATAATTATAATGGCATATTGAAAGAGCTCTGGAAAGAATGAAATAAAGATACAGGTCTGAAACCTGAAGGTACCTGGGATTTACTTATAAGAATTTATCCTTCAAAATGCATAAGACAGAATACATTCAATAAGAATAGAAACCTTACTCAATTTTCTTGCTTTACATCAATTTAACTTTGTGTAGCACCACTTAATTTGTTGTAATTCTTATGCTTTTTAAACATAATTTAAGGGCTGCATAGAATTTTTTCTTCACTTCTAGCCATGCACTGCGCTGTGGCAGATACATTTAATTTTTTATGTACATTTATAGAAAGTTAAGCTAAAGTCTCTATTTTAGAATTGCATATTAAAGAAAATAAGCTTTTTTCTATCTTTAAGTAGTATGCCGCATACAGGCATACTGTATATATGCCTTGTCACATCGCAGAGTAAATAAAAATTTGTCTGTTGCTGTAGGAATGTACATGAGTAAAAAAGGCAGTGCATGCAGGAAACAGGCACTCCACAACCCAGAGGAGTTAGTGCACCACTGTACGTTCTTTGATAGAATACATTTACTTTGCTGTCTACCTGTCTGCCATTTTATATGTGCTTTCTCAGAAACTTTTGAGCAGAACCTGAAAAGACATTCCAGAATTTGTGCTACATCTCTGCCCATCTGTGTGTGGCAAGGGAATCCTTTCAGCTAATGCCGCATTACATGTCTTAGCCATCTGTTTTAATAGCCATGGATTTTTGAAGATCCTCACCTCTGGCTAACAGGACCAAAAACTCTGAGACAGAAACCTTGGGGAATCTGTTGCTGACTTGGGTAGCAAAAAGGGCAAGGGCTAAAGTTGGACTGCCAGCACAAAGGTCCAGCTTCAGAACCAGCCGAGTTCTCCACACCAGATGCCCAGCAACTGATCACCATAAATAGTGGCCTTCACTGTTTCCATTGGTACCCACTGACAGAGGTTTAGGAACTCTGGTGAGGTCCTCACATTTTTCACTATCCACACATCCAACACCAAGGTTCAGTCTGGCTCTATATGCAGGGACAAATCTCCTATGTTGTTTCTCCAAACCTGGCTCTTGGAGAATCTTCAGTTTATGTCTCCACAGCCAAGCTCAGATCAGCAAAAAGCATCTCATTCACACTGTCTTGCCTCGAGATGGAAGAAAGTGCCTATGGGTTTTTTCAAGAATCACACCAAGAAGCAAGTGGAATCCCAGTTCTTTGACACTGACTTGCCATTTCTGTTACACTGTCTTGTCGTAAGTCATTATGAAAATGTCTCCTTTCAGCTTTTTCTTATAGTTTTATCTTGGAACTTCTCCAAAGCGAATGCCATGTTTGTTCTCTCTGGAGACAGTTGTGTAACAGCCAGTGTAACAAACAGAAATTAGGTCTGTCTGAGGACATGCAACTTTTTTGGAAGAGCCCCCTTGAAGTTTCCACACTGTTCAGTTGTATAGATGTTATTAATCCGTGGATCCATTCAGGGATTCAGAGGTGGCATTCTGTTCCCTGGATAGTTTCACCCAAGAAAAGATCCACTCACCATTTTATTAGTATTGCTGAGACACCCACAGATAATTTTTTCAACCATGATCCCAAACTCAGTTAGCAAATACAGGAACACTGAGATTCCTCCTGCTGTACAGCAGCTGCTCTTTCTCTGACTTACCCATTCTCTTCCACACAGCAGCTCTGAAGAGGAGTCGAGACAAGAACCAGTCCTCTAGTTCTGTCAGCTCCTTTTCTGTCATCCACATATGGAAGCCAGCAGTGCAGTTAGTGTTGAGTTTGGTTTACTATAGCATCAGTCCTCTTGTTCTTGGATTCTCTGATCTGAGGAGATCCAGTGCTGTCCTTCCCTTTGCTACCTCGCAGTCCCTAGCTGTATATTTTCAGAAGCCCTTCTTAGGGAGTCCTCTTCCACAGTCAGTGTGGTCTCTGGGCCTCAAAGAACCACATGCCAATACTGCAAGCAGTAAAGATGAAAGGAGATTGGAAATCTACCTCTCTTCCACCCCCAGCCCACATTTCAGATCAGTTATGCCAGCAAAGCATTTAGGTCCAGCTGTTTTAGACTAGGGATACATGAATGTTGAGAGAGTTCAGAAAACACACTCCATATTTTAGGTACACTGTACGGGTCTGCAGGCCTGTCCTCTGCCTTTCTGACACTGCTTGAAAGATCCCTCCTGCCTCACCTTTTGCCCAAAGGGAATCAGGTGAGAGCAATGAGATTCTGGGATTCATAAATGACTTCCCACCAGTCTTCTCAGGAGGAATGAACTAGGAGAGAAGAACATTTTCCTGCAATTTTCCTTTATTACTAACTGCTGTTGAATCAGGAAGCTAGTAACTGCTTCTTCCCACGCAATTTCCCTTCACTCCTAGTTGCAGGCGGCTTCTCTTTATGCAGCACTCCAGTGCGAAAAGCCCTGAAGGATGCACTGATACTACTGGGCAGAGAACAAAGACTGAGCTCATGAAGGAACATGGGCCAGTGATACCAAAACACTTCTGATGTATCCCCTTCCTTTACCCAGCTTGGGAAGGAGTAGAGAAATGCAAGCAAGGGCTTATGATCTTTGTGTGTATTTGCTTGCGTGAGAGGGGGATGAGGACTGAGGATTTCGGATAAAAGCTGTGTCTGAAAGTCTCATGAGAAATGAAGAATTAAAAGTTTTAGATCCCTAAGGAAAAGGGAGCATGGAGGTCAGACTTGTGACGTAGAGAAAGATGTGGAGACAAAACCAAGACAAAAGTAGGAGAAAGGAAGAAAGAGAACAGCGGTAGCAAGGATTTAAAATTTTGGCCTTTGTGATATTCTTTGCTGGGTGATACTTGGTAGAATAATTAATTTTAATAAGTCTATTTCATCATTTTAGAGAGAGTAAATTAAAAAATGTGTGTACTTGTACCCAAGCAAGTATCTCACTGCTTTATGGCTTCCCACTAGGTTGATAATGAGAGAAACATTGATTGACAATGTTTCCTGCATCTGAAGGCAGGAAAATGTCTTAATTGTTAGGCTTTTAGATGGAAAAAAAATGATCAAAACGAAATGGAGAAGAATTGTTGTAAGTGGGTTTCCTGTTTCAGAAAGTTGCTGGAAAAATTAAGTTTTGGAAGTACCTTATTTCCACTTGTTTCGCTAAGAGAATTTGCTGTTCAGTTTGCATAAAATATTAGGATAATGATATTTTAAAATGCCAGAAAGAAAGACTTAAATGAAAAGTTTTGATTGAATTGTGTGATATTTATTCTCGAACTGTTGTTTCCCCAGATTTGTAAAATCTAAATTTAAAAAAAAAAAAAAAAACAACAACCACAAAAAAAACCCCTTCCATCCAGTTCGGAATGTATGTCAGTCTGTACACATAATGTGATTGTCGTGCATCACGGTGTTTAACAGCAATGAAGGATATGAAAAGAAAGAAACTTTCCCACTGATCATTTTAAAAAACTTGCTGTTGACATCTGCAGGTTTCTGGCGTGGAGCAAGGCAAGCATTTGGCTTTATTCTTGTAGCACGTTCATCAGCTGATGGTTAAACTGCAGTTCAGTCCTTTTTGTAAAATAAAGTAGAACTCGGATTTTATTCTTGGGAATGATTTCTACTGCTAGAGGATACTGGTTTGAGTATTAACACAGTGATACTGCTGAATATTGTCAGATGATCTTGCTTATTTCCAGTTATTTAGATAACCAGTGCTATGCAGTGGTTATCTAAATATTATTATTATGGAATCTAGATAAAAGTCATTGGAAAATTTGGAGTCAGTTTTGGTGTCAACATAAACCCTCAAAGAAATCTGCTCCTCCCCATGCAGTAATGTACTCTGCTGGATTGCTGAACTCTCTTAATGGATTTCCTTTCATTTTCAGGGAGAAGAAGCTGATGATGATGACATATACAATGTGCTCTCCACATTAAAGAGGTTAACCTCTTTTCACAAGTAGGTGATTTTTTTCCCCTCAGAAATTTACTATGTTAATTTTATCATTTCAGCGAGTATCAGTTGACGTCTAGTGTTAAGAAATGAGAAAATATACGGCCTGAAATATGAAATAGATTGATGAATGATTAGTGGTATTTGTAAGTATAACTGTTTGGATTAATCTGGGTCCTTGCTTAGTTAATGCCATTACTTTTACAGATGTGATTTGCAAGTGGCATACCATCCCTTCCACTAAATGCTTTTACACCTATGAGTGTCTTACTAAAAGTCATAGTCCCCTGCATGCCAGACAGTCAATGCACAAGGGAAACTTCTCACTTGATCTGTGAATTTTGGAGCATCGCACAAATCTTCCCCTCCTATCAACTGTAGGAAGTAATCGCTCCTGGTCAGTGTGTAAGAAAGCTTCATATGCAGATGGCTGAGAGCCACAAATCATTTCTTCCGTATCACAAGACGTGAGAGTACCTTGCTTCTGCCACCTCTTTTATACAAATTGTTTTTAGTGATTTCATTTCTCTTTTCTTTCTGTGCTTTGTCTTCACTTAACCTGAATTCTGCATTGGATCATTGTATGAAATGGTTCTGCAATATCTACTCTTTGTTTCCATTCAACAAGAGTCCCACAGAGATCATTAAATCGTTACTAATTTATGTAGTGCAGCAGGCTGACACATGTGCAAATTAGGCTTTTGGTCTCCCTGGTAACACGCTGGAGCCAATTCTGCCTTTCCTGAGAGGACTGGTGAAAGCTATAGTTCACATCCAAGAAAGAAGCACAAATCTTAAGGCTTTTCTGAGAGTCTCCCATATATATTTTTTCCTTTAGGGTTCCAAATCTCTAGAGAGTTAATTCAGACTATAAAGAAAGCTTTGTAGACTAACACACAAATCGGGGTCGGGGACATCTACCTTCACCTTCAAAAAACAGGAAAAAGAAAAGAATCAAAGCTAAAGAGCTGGAGAGAGACTGTCTATCATTACTCAGCTGATTTGTTATTTATTATTACATTTCAATGGGAATTTCTAATTAATATCTGCTTGCATATAAAGAAGTAATGAAAACTTTTCATTACTCTACTGAATGTTACATCTGATGTGATTTCTTTATGAAAGGAAACAATCACACCATCCGAGACAGAATTTTTGCCAAACCTTTAGCTGTGAGATTAAGATCTTCAATTCAAAACTCGCATTGAGCGTTCTCATCTCAAAGAATGGTGGCTGTTGTCTGATACTGTCATTTTCTGTCATCAATTGGGAGCCAAAAGAAATTAAATCAATAGAAGTTGTTGAAATTGCAGGCTAACAACTGATACCTTTCAGATCCTCTAAAAGTGCACTGATAAAGTAGTTGCTGAGGCTTCAAAAAGAAACAAATCCCTCTCTTCTTCCAGTGAGAGAAACTCTACTGTACCTTATCTGTGCTTGTGTTTCCTTGGTAGTTGCTGCCTCTTCATATTTTAGGAAAAAGAAGCCCAGCAAGGTGGAAAAAAACATGGTAGGGGATTATCAGAAAAGCCTTCCAGACCAAAAAGCTTCTATACTGAGATTTTCCAAGCCTGAGCTAATCCTCTTTCTGAGAGGGTCATGGCAAGAAAGCACTCACAGCACACTTTTTAATTCATGTCTTTTCATCAAACAAGGATATCATTCATTATTACAATGTTTCCTTCCAAGTTTTCAGAATATAATGATAAATTTTCTTGAGGTCTTGAACACCTGGAGTATATACTTGGGCTTCTCTTTTTGCCAGGGTCTCACTGATATTTATGGCATTTTTTTCTGGCCTTAAGTATATGGAGACAATTTTTCTATACTGACTCCAGCCCAATTCAGCTGAGCTTTCACAGCTGTAGCGGTTTGTATACTGCAAAATATCAGCATTTCTTATTTAGTTACTTCAGTTAGTTCAGTGCAAGACGTGTGAATCTCAAGCATCATCTCCATTACTCTGGATGTGCTCTTTTGATGCTGTGTTGTGTATAGAGCATTGTTTCACATTTAGAAATCAGGACTGTTGGTATCATTGTCCAGTAGTCCTCAAATATGATACGGAATTTGATTCCTTCCTGCCTCCGCACTGACTTCGTAAGCCTGCAATGGCTATAGTAACTCTCCGGATACGAGTCATGTTTTTACCAGTATAAGCATGATCAGTCAGGACACTTCTGAGATAGGTAAATTCATGGTCAGACCAGCAGATCTTCTCTTCCTGTTATAGAAACCTTTTGCTTAACCTTTTTTCCAGTAGCTGACCAGTACATCCTTCAGACTGAGTTATGTGGAAGTTTGTTATATCCAGAAGTAGAAATGATGATACATGAAACCTCAGTAGAGAAATCGGATTGTATCTAGCATAGCTGTTCAAAGCCCAAGGTACAGCTTCTCTCACTTTGTGCTGCTTTAAAAAGAGAAGCAGTTTTGTAGGTGGAGAGATCACCTCTTCTAAAAGGAAGTTTCTAAGCTGCTACTTTCCACACTTTCAGAAACACAGTGGAACTGGTACTCTTACTCCATCTGACTACTTTCTGGCAGAAACGTGCCCCAGCAGACAGTGCTATCTATAGGGATGAAAAGAAACCTTTGATGAAATGTTGGGCTTCCTTTTCTGTAATCCATGAAGACTCTCTGACATGGGAGGGACTAAAGGAAAATTCTGTGTTGTGTGAATTTTCATTCTAGGAGCCTCTATATCAATCTGAACCTCTGTGGAGAATTGTATTGTGTCCAAGGTACTTTTATAACTATCATTTTGATTGCTAAGTAGTTCAAAAGAGACAAAGGTGTACCAGAATATGCCTAAATTTAATGTGGGGGCTCTTCTTTAAGGAAGTTTATATTGAAAAGCCCTATGCAACTTGTTTATGGTTAGAATTTTTCAGCTTTGGAAGCTGAAAAGCTCTTCCCAAGATCATCTGTAAGGCCAGGCTCAGAGCAAAGAGCTAAGGTGCCCCCAGCTGTCAGGGTAATGGGGCATGCCCCCTGTGACAGCTGCCTGACATGGAGGGCTCTAAAATGAAAAGTCAGAAATGAGACAGTTTTTCCTTTCATATTCTCTGTAGGATAATCTATGCTGATATGTGCCTCTGTACACCGAGGAGATTTTAGTGCTTTAATTACAGCGCTGTAATTAAGGAGGCAGAACTCTACCTTGCTAGCAACCCTGTGATTTGCTGAAGCAGCATCTATGTGCTTAATATCGCTAGTCAGAGGCGGTTCTCTGACAGCCTGTAATTTATATATGAAACATTTTATTTCCATACTTTGAAGACCATCCAGAATCTAAGGCAGGGGGAGTTTTTTTGTTTCTTTTTTTTAAGTTTTCCTATTGTTCCATTCATGGATTTGAATTAGAAGTCAAGATGTGACTTGTGTTCCCCAGGGCTCAGTACTGGGGCCGGTCTTGTTTAATATCTTTATCGATGATCTGAATGAGGGGATCGAGTGCACCCTCAGTAAGTTTGCAGACGACACCAAGTTGGGCAGGAGTGTTGATCTGCTCGAGGGTAGGAAGGCTCTGCAGAGGGACCT